>NC_057855.1:91485097-91788127 GCF_015237465.2 Chelonia mydas
ATTCTGTAGATAAACAGAGGACTTCAGTCTCCAGAGCTGTCAGCCCAGTACCTTTCATGAACACTAAATTCACAGGAAAAAATTAAAAACAATAAAGACGTGATAAAAATGTAGCTGACACAAATTAAAAAAAAAAAAGAAGAAGATCACCGCTCTTGCAGCTTGCTGTAAGATGTCTTGCTGTATGACAGTTCTCCTGCCAATTAAGCTGGAGAGGCCATGGGCACCGATAGCATATGTATAATACATAAAATATGCTGTAAATATACCATCATTACCAACAATTATTCATGCCCTTTATTTTTTAGACAGATGCTGTTTTTACGTGCCTATTCTCTATGTTCATAGTGCCGGACAGTTAAAAAGTAGTGATTTCCTCCTTGCTCCAATACCCCAAGATGATGTCCTCATGTCAAGCAGTAATATAATACCTTACTGTTAATATCTTATTTTGCATTGACATGAAGCTTTTTTAAAATTTATTAAGTATTAATTAATTAATGCTTGCAACACCGCCAGACAGCTGCAACATGGATACAATAATATCTAGTATTAAGTGACTTACCGCACAGTCAGAAGTAGAATTAGGAATAGAACCAAGAAGTCTGCTCTAACCACAACTCCAGCTCTAGCCAATGGCAACCATAGGAGATTGACCATGGGTTATTTTCTTCAGTACTAAATTATTATTTAACATTTATATTGCGATAGTGCCTAGAGGCCAAACAGCTTAGGCCTAATTGTGCTACGCATTGTACGAACATATGGCAAGGAATAGTCCCTGATCCAAACAGCTTACCTGGCACTACGATAATGCATAGGTAACCAATAAACGTGAGTCCAAAGTCACTGCTGGGCTCTTTATATCCATTGGAAATGCTAGGGCTACATACTGTATTTAACGACACAAACTGATAATCACTTATTGGAATATGGGGGCGGGGGGAAGAATAAATTGACAATGTTAGGAGAAGTCTTAGGTGTTGAACAGGTTTTAAAAAACCTCACTAAATCTGCTGCAAGGGTTAAAAATAGAGATAGTTATTAAAAAAAGGCTTTAAATGCATGTTTTTACATTGAAAACAGCAGCTAGGCAAACCCACACCTGTTAAGACTGTTAAACTATTCTCTATTTAACCAGAATTTACATTTAATCCAGACAATTAATATAAGCCTTATCAGGTTCACGATAATTAGCACACTTATTAACAGCAGTGGCAGCAGCAGAAACGGTGTCAAAGAAGCACTTTGTTGTAGTGTTAACGTTACCGCCAGAGACTTCGATCTGATCTTACATGGTCATCCACTTACTCTTGTATTGCCAAGGAGACCCACTTCCCCCTTAAGCCAGACAAATTACTATGACAAGAAGCAGATTTAGGGTAGCTGCCATTCACAGATCACTTTAAGAACGTTTCGGGTCATGTGCTGATAAACTACTTGCTTTACTGATTTCTGTTGGCTTTATCCACAGCCCAACTGTTTTGCTTCAACACAAGAACAAGTTCTTGTGGTTTTTTTTGTTTTGGCTTGTTTTTGGTTTTTTTTTTAAACACACTAATGGTATTTAATTGCATGTAACGTTCAACATTTGACAAGCAAGATGATCTGTAGCTAGAGACACCCAAAAAAGTTCGGCATTTTGGCCAGAATTTCCAAATTTGGGCACCTGAAGTTAGACTCCCAAATTCTCATTTAGGTTCCCAGCTATGAGTGGCCTGATTTTCTTTTGAGCTACAGGGGCATAAAAATGTTTAAAAAAAAAAAAAAGTCAGAATTACAGGCAGAGAAATGTTTTAATTACCTACAACTTAGAATCTAGTTGGTGATTTTATTTTTTTCAGACTTCGAATTATATTCGCCACTGCCCACAGAACACACCTAGAAAAATGTTCAGGCCAAACCAGTGTTGCTAGTCAAAACTAAATTGGGGATGAAAGCTAAAATCAGGGCAAATAATGAAACATGCCGGCACTTTAACTATGGAGAGACTAAAGTCTCTCTACATATTGTCCCACAAAGGGATAGAAATTCAAGGTGAGGGGTTCAAATGCAGGAAGGCACTGTCCTTAATTTGTCCTGCATCACTTATGAATTGCAAAAGTATGAAGTTTATGCATAGTACATCATACCTGCAAGTGCCCTAACAGACATGACAGAGAGCATTATAAATTGACAGTTGATTTGGATTTTGAGCCTTAACTTTGGATTCCCTCGTTTTTGTATGTTTAAGACTAGAATCTATAGAAGTGGGGAAACTTTGACACAAACTGAGCTGAATTAGGGAAGGTGCATTCGGGCTACTTTTCTAAAACTATGCTTGACAGACTGTGGTAGGAAAATTCAAAGCTTTGATGTTTTCATGAATTCAGAACAACGATATATTTAATGGTCCGTTCTCACACAGAGACACACACACAAGTATCTAAATGGAAGAAATGTACATTTTCCATTTCAAGTGAGAACCTTAACATTTCGCTCCCGACACGCAAAGATGAGAGTGCTTGTACGTAGCTCATCTACATGCCATCACTCCAATGGAGATGTGAGTTGTGCAGTGATCTAAGAAACTGTCAATGGGCAGGCTGAAATGGCTCATTTTGAGGGATTTCCAATCCTACCTATTGATAAACATGGGAGCATGCCCGACTGCATGCACACTCAAATGCCTACTTATTTTTATTATTATTAGTCATTACCGAGTCATAATGACTATTTATTATTTAAATGCCGACAATGAGCTCGTGAACCAGAACAGATTCTGTGCTAATGAGAAAATCAAAGCCTCTGCCATATTAGTAATTTCATACCTTAGGATACCTTTATTTTTGCCAATAAGGCACAACAGTAATTAATACAGCAATATTTTCCTATTGTTCAAAACGAGAAAAGCACATAAAAGCCGCTCAAATCTTGGGAATTTGCTGCTCCAGCTCTCCCCCCTCACCAGCACAAAATACAATAAATACATTGAAAAAATCCTATTAAAGAGAAACAGCTGCCAAATAAAATGCAACGAATTGCCCATAAAAGGCCATTTTCTGTTTATTCAGAGCTGCTACAGTCACTGCTTTTCACAGAAAACACACAGCAAGGCTCTGTTCTATCACATTTAAATACGTATGCTGTGTCTGTTGCATCGACCATCAGACAGGACCAAGCATAGAGAAAAATTTGTGAACTAACCAACAGAACTTTGCACTAGTCCACATTTTATTGCTGCATAATAGTTTGGATAACTACTCGTATTACTAGAAAGCAACTAGCACTCGGCATAATTAGCTCCTTGCTTTTACCCTTACAAAATGAAGCTTCTGTTACAACATACAAGAACAATGAATGCTTTCTTAATTTTAAAATAATTTTATATTTAAGTTGTTTTGCAATCTATAACCCTTAAAAAAAAAAGAATATATGGCTCACACAGTATGCCAGATTGACATCCCTGGCATCTGAAAATGTGTATAAATGCAGAGAATAGCGTGCAACACAGTGCTAAAACTGACATCTTATATTACTAGTTCCTGGCTCTTCAACTACATATATTTAATGCAAGTTCAGAAACATCAATGAAATAAAATACATTATTTAATGTAATGTCGCTATAAAGGCCAGCTCCAGTTAACTGAAAATTAAGGTACTGTTCATTCACCAGCTGCAAATGGAAACCAATTCCCTGACCATACAAACCAATTCACACTCGCCACACAATTGGCCCCAAATTTGGGAGCCCCTATGCTTCAGCAAACACTGCTGTCTTTAAATAAATGTTCCACGTCATGGGAATTTACCAACAACTAAAAATACATTTATGAAAAGCCACACGTATCTTCTCGGTTTCAACAAAAACACAATTAAAGCAAAAAGGACTTAGCACTGTCAAGCAGCAAAAGCATTTCTGTCTCAGGAAAAGATGGCCACTCAGGCAAAAGGCAAATAATCTGATCTGATCCAATGAACCTTCAGGAAAAATAATACATAGGACTAGTTTGTTTTTGTATTGTCTTGTCTTCAAAATGCCCGGTTGGAATCAGAGATGGGCCCAAAGTTACACAATTTAAATCAACATTCGGCCCCAATCCTGAACTCAGAGTGGATGGAATCTTGCATAGCGCTTCTCCGATTTCCGTGATCACCACACAAGTCTACCTGTGCGATTCCCCATGGAGGGTCCGGAGACTAGATTTCAACACCACTGAAGTTCCTGAATATTTGGATGCAGACTCTTAGATCAGCCTTTTACAGAGAGGAGGCAAACTTCAAATTTCAGATCAAAATACCCATTCAGATTCCAGGTATGTTTGAACGTGAGTCACAACCAGAAGCCAGGGTCCAATCAAAAATGCAACCACCATCGACAAAAGAAAAATCTGAATGAAGATCTCGATGTTTCATCTCAGGAAGTTCTCAGAACGCTAACATGCTTCTCTGACTAACAGAGCAACTAATAAAGGGCTGGAAGCTGCCATCCTGGCTCACACTGGTTAGCCCCTTACTCTATGAGAAGCCCCATTTAGGGTGGCAGAATCTGGCCCTACGTGGTTTATGGAATGGAATAAAAATGGGAGGAAATGAAAACTCAAAGATGGAAGCAGCTATGAACTCTGGGTTGTGCACACAAGGGAGCTAGGAAACTTCAGCCTTTTATAGGATACGCGAAAACAACTCCTCCCCCAGTCATAATGACAGCTCACATGCGACATACTATACACCTTTTCCAAACATTATTGCTCCTTTTGGCCCTAGTTCAGTAAGTTACATCAGCACGTGCGTTACTTTAAGCGTGGGATTAGTTCCATTGAAGAAAATGAGAATCCTCATGTTTAAAGTTATGCATATGCTTACATACCTTGCTGAACCAGGGCTGCTTTTCTGGGAGAGGAGGGGAGGTCAATGGCTCTTATGCGCTATAAATTTTTATGCCACTGAATAAGAACGGCCATGCAGGGTCAGACCAAAGGTCCATCTAGCCCAATATCCTGTCTTCCGACAGTGGCCAATGCCAGGTGCCCTAAAGGGAATGAACAGAACAGGTAATCATCAATGATCCATCCCCTGTTGCCCATTCCCAGCTTCTGGAAAACAGAGGCTAAGGACACCATCCTTGCCCATCCTAGCTAATAGCCATTGATGTACTTATCATCCATGAATTTATCTAGCTCTTTTTTTAACCTTGTTATAGTCTTGGCCATCACAACATCCTCTGGCAAAGAGTTCCACAGGTTGACTGTGTGTTGTATGAAAAAAGACTTTCTTTTGTTTGTTTTAAACCTGTTGCCTATTAATTTCATTGGGTGGCCCCTAGTTCTTGTGTTATGAGAAGGAGTAAATAACACTTCCTTATTTACTTTCTCCACACTAGTCATGATTTTATAGACCTCTATCATATCCCTTTAGTTGTCTCTTTTCTAAGCTGAACGCCATCATGTATTCATTCTCTTACATAAACAGAGTCCAGATTTTCAAATTCACATGGGCAAATCACCTAATGCACACACGCAAATCAGGATTTGTGCACATCTGTAGCTATCTGTATTATATATAAATATACTCATGTACATTTTTCTATAATACATGCCCATTCATATGTGATTAAATGAGTGACAAGACGTACAAAACTGCTCGACTTTGTCCATCTTGTAAATAAAGGGTCAGATGGATACTTCTGGAAGAAACAAATCCATCTAATTTCATTTTCTAGTTATCTGAGCACAAGGAATCACATTTTTAAAAAGGGAAAAAATATATTCTCCTATATTTTTGTACTCCCTACAACAGTAAACACTGAGACCATGATGTTGGATGGAGCAGGTCGTCAACGGAAACAAGACAGGCGAAAAACCTCTGACCAATGCCTTTGGAAAGACCTTTTCCGACAGTTTCATCTCTGATGATAAGATCCGTGGCAAGAATGGCCTGGCTAACTAATACCATGCCTTCACTTCTCAGGAGGTCCTGGTAAAACTACCAGGATGGAGAGGAGCAACACTGGAGGCACGCTCTCCTTCCAATGGGCATGGGGGGGTTAGCAAATGCAAAACCCATTAAAAAAAGAAAAAAAGATTACCCACACATATCTCATTTGCTCCTGGGTGGATATTTTGTCAGGTTTTAGCCTCAAGTAAATTTTTACACCCTTAGGTTGATACAATCCCCGACCCTGAAACTAGAAATAATGATGTCACCTTTACCACATTTTTGCAAATACAGTGCCATTATAATACACAAACATGTACAGAAAATATACACACACACACAGACGCTCTTGGGGATAAAAACAGACGAGAAGAAAATGAGGGTCTTTTCTAATGAGATAGAACGTGGCAGATGTAAAGATTTCATTCAACCAACAATCTCTTTTATGATATGAATAAACTACTAAAACAGATTTAATTCTTTATAAAATCAGATTATGAGAAGCAGACAAAATCACAACTTGATTCAATATGCCATTTTATCCAGTGTGACTAATGCATTATTTGTACGAAGTTAAAGTGGAGCTTTGGAAAACTATGAAATAAATCAAATGCTCTACTTTATGTAATCTTAACAGACAGATCCCATTAGGATTCTACTATGCATAGCTGTTGGTTAAAATCATTGACCAGTATCCTTATAAATTAATCAACTGAGGTAATGCTGGCTTGGCTGTCATGGTTTTCTCCTAATCTACATTTAGAATTCACTTTAACTTTTCAAGCCCTTTGGAATAGGTTTATCAATCCTCTCTCCTTTGCTTCAGATATATGACTAACGGTAAATTGTTTACAAAAGCCCTGATGCAATAGAACTGTATCATTTGTGTCCCTTTCTTTCCACAGACAGACTATATACGGACATTACATTATAATTACTTAGAAAGATGTTAAATCTTAACCAAACACACCAGTCTGCCTCAATTTTGATGAGACCTCTAATCATTTGCAGCTGAATTTGCAGTCAGATTGTGCAAGCTTACACAAGTGAGAATTGTTAAAAAAAGAAAAACAAACAAACCATAGGATACTACTGGTTGAAATGCAGCTAACAGAATGCACTTAAATTATGTATTTGTAATAGAGGGTCATTTTGAATGTAGGGTTCCCCATGTAGGTCTGATATATCTTCAAAATATACCATTCCTGTGCTAATCTGTGTAACTTATGCAAGATCCAGACACATTTGTTGGATGCTTCTCCGTGTGAGTTACATACTATGGGACCCATCTCCATGAGTAATGACAACAGAATCAGGCTCCAGTGAAGGCTTACAAAATGTACTTTAGCCACCCAGACTGTGCTAGCCTGACATGGGCTGGAGATGGGTGAACTAATGGGTATTTTTCTACTCCAACATCTATCATAAGTAATTGTTGCTGTCTAGTAACAGGGTCCAATCGTGCACCTTTGTCTTGATGCAAAGGGGACCCTCACGTGCAGATCCTCCCATCCCAGTGTGGAGAACATTGGGGAGGGTCAGCCACCTTCACAGAAGTATTGCCTTCTCTTCCTGGTCCGACGACTCCAACAGGGATAGAGGATGGAGAGCTGGCAGGTTGTGGAGGAGTATTCAGCCAGGGCAGTGGCTGGATGGAAACAGATTGTAGCAATATCACCTTTTCCTCCCTGGTCTTCAGACACTATAGCCCTTTCCACAATCTCCATCCCCAAGATAGGGAAAGCCCTTTCCCCCATCAAGAGAGATGGGAGAGAAAAGGACGGTACAACAGGAGAAGACTGCAGCTCAGCTCCCATGGTGCTTTGAGGGGCATGGGGGCAAAAATAGGGGGTGGGTGCCAGGGATCTATAGGTGCTGAAGAAGATTTCCCACTGGAAGGGGTGAACAAGTCCAGAGATCTGAGACTCCTAGGGCCTGATCAGAGTCCACTGAAGTGAATGGAAAACATACATCATCTTCAATAGCCTTTGAATCAGCCTCTTAGTGCAACTCCACTGGCCTAAATGCAGTTACACCATGGGCACATGAAGATGATTATGGATAAATATGCTCTCAATGGTCTCCACAAATACCTTAAAATTATATTCTTGTTATCTACCAAAATGCATTCCCTGCACTAAAAGCCCATCTTAGCTTTAATTTTAGAAATATACTATACAAAAGTAATGAATTTAAACTGCATTTGCACATTTCCAAACTTTTCCTACTCTTTTGGGACACAGATGAAGACCACAGAATCATTTGCTGCATCTTTTCCTTAGAATCTTGTGGGAAAACCTCACTAATAATTTTTGTATGATGAATAATATGCAATTTCTATATTAATTATATCATAAAACCTGTTCTTGCTAGTTCTTGCTAAATGCAATGCAGTAGTTAGTATCCTCAAGTGTTATAAATAGAAAATGTATTCCATCTAATAATATGTGTTAGAAAACCCAAGCCCTAGGTTAACCGACAAGGCAGAAGCCTGTCGGAAACAAAGGCAGCTGGCTTGAAGAAAGAATGGATATAATTTTCAGTGTCATATGCATGTCGTTTTCTTCAGCCACAGTAGCATTTAAAAAACTTCCATACAAGACTGGTGGCAAGAAAGAATTGTCTTGCCTTAAAAAGATACCACCATTCACTGTCCAAGTTAGCGCAGGCCACATAAAACATGCATGTCACGTATATTATATGGTGGGTGTACTCAACTATGTTTTCTCTTATCTCATCTTTCTTCCTTCTCTTCAGTCCGAATTCTGCCTTCTCTTTTATAAGATACATTTTTACAGCTAGCTTATTTGTCTAGGTACCTATTTGCCCCACACCACCTTAGTATTTCATGCATGAACTTTTAGGAATTTCTCCTATAACACATCAGTGCAGTAGAGAGTACTATTAGCAACATGGTGGCATGGACTGAGCAGCGGACTGGGATTCAGAAGACCTCAGCTCTATTCCTGGTCTATCACTGGCCGCCCGTGTGACCTTGAGCAAATCCTTTCACCTCTCTGTGCCTGAATTTCCCCCATCTGTATAAATGGGGACCATGATACTTACATCCTTCAGAAAGCACTTGGAGATCTACTGCTGGAAAGTGTATAATAAGAACTAAGTATTATCATTCCCATTTTACAGACAGGAAACTAAGGCACAGAGGGATTAAATCACTTGCCCAAAGGTCACACACTGAGTAACTGAATCCCAATCTAATGTCCTAGCCACAAGAACATCCTTCCCTACAACATACCCTCCACCCCCACCCACAATCTCAGTCCACCTATTCCTCTTCAAAGGCCAAGTGAAACGCATGGGCCTTGCACAGTACCCTGAAACAAAGTCATCAAAATCAAAGGCTGCTTTTAGAGTAAATATAAACTCCAATTTCTATTCTCCAGTCACACAGAGAAGACTTACAAAAGTGTTCAACTTAGTACACATGCACTATATCCTTAAAAAGTCTGCCTTCCCATGGACCAGCTATTCTAAGGCCCATTCACTTCCCATTACAATCAACTGAAAGACTCCTATTGTCTTTAATGGGATTGGATCAGAATCCTTCCAACTAGTTTTATCGCTTTCAAATAAAGAGACTTATTCCTGATCACTGCATCTGACAGAAAACATTGGGAAGAATATTTGTTAGTGTGTCAAATTAAAGACACTGGGGGGGAAATTCCCAGTATTAAGAACAACAGGCTAAGATTTTCAGAAGTGACTAGTGATTTTGTTGCCCACCTTGAGACTGGTCAAATCAAAGAGGGCTGATTTTCAGAAGGTGCTGAGCTCACACCTTTCAAGCCCCAGTATTTCAAGCCGCTTGAAATTGTCTCTCAGATTGGGCCCTGAAAAACGGAGGCACCCATGACTAGTCACTTCTGAAAAATCTTGACTACCATATTCTCAAATATACATGCGCCTCATGAAAGGAACAGAAATACGTGATTACCGCGTTGCTCCAGCATCTCAGATTCTCTTGTGGCATGACTCACAAAAATAAAATGGGAAATTGCAATCTCGTCACAATTTAAAAGTGCCTAGTTTTTATGTTTAAAGGAACCCCATTTTCTGAGGGTTTTATTTGCTTTTTCTACTGCGATTTTAGCTTGCTAGTAAAGCAATGACCAAAGTCAATGATACTGGAAAGGGTAAGAAGAAATGCCTCTACGACAACAGTTTAAAAATACAGTTGTTGGGCCAGGCCTAACCAAACCAGACGAACCAAAAGCCAAGTGTTCAAACGAATATTTATGGCTGAGATCCTCTCTTTAATAAAGCCACCAGGTTTCATGAGTAGACAGTGGTCTGTTATCTTGAGACTAAAAAATGTGACAGACAGGAAATATGCTATTCTATGTGAAAGCTTTCTTTTTATAAAAGCCACACACCACCATGCATTTAGCCTGTATTGTGTTCTACTACCGTTGTAAAGTATTTACCTGCTCCTACCTTGAGACTGTTAACTAAGTAGGGTGCTGGCCTGATCACTGGGTACTGGCCTAACGCTTGGATGTCTACTAAGGAAAATACTAAACCAGGGCCGGATCCTTAAAACTCTTAGTACAGAGTAAAGTGATTACTACCTTGAGTAATAAGCACTGTGCTCGATAGTAAGTGCTGACAGCAATGAAAACTAGAGGGTTTACTTATTTTGAAGTACCATGTACACCCACAGCCACATACAAATTGCTAAAAGAACAGGAGTACTTGTGGCACCTTAGAGACTAACCAATGTATTTTAGCATGAGCTTTCGTGAGCTACAGCTCACTTCATCAGACTCATTTTCCATTGAATGCATCCGATGAAGTGAGCTGTAGCTCACGAAAGCTTATGCTCAAATAAATTGGTTAGTCTCTAAGGTGCCACAAGTCCTCCTTTTCTTTTTGCGAATACAGACTAACACGGCTGCTACTCTGAAACCATACAATTTGCTGTAATGTTTGCCGATGGAACCAGTGATTTTTAAACTGGTTATCTCTATCCCATTCCCTTCTTTACTGTTTGTTAACACTACTCCCCTATACAAACATATAGTGAGTAGCGTATTCACACCTCAGTGGAACTGCCAGCTACCACGATGGCATCTGAGTCACTGAGCAGTTTCAGTCATTGACCTTTGTTGCTAATTAAGCATAATGTACATACTGTATACAATATCTGACACTCTCACTGTCATCAAGGATACTCTCAGATTCTAGCGGCAATATGATCCTCAATTCTGTAATGAAGACCCCTAGATGATTTTTAAATCCGTCGATATAAATTAGTAGCTCAGCTCACATACAGAAAGAAATTCAACTGGTGAGAGAGTCAGCCCTTCACAGTGGAGCACGGTTTGTCACTCTTTGGACACGTACATAAAATCTAATTAAGATGTTATAAAATTTTACAGAAGAAGAAATGAGTGGCTAGACTTTGTTCAACAGGCATAATAATTCGTGGTGTGGATCTGCTATGTCTACGCTGAAAAAAAAAGCCTCTTCCTGATCAAGTACAATTTGTAGTCGTTGGAAAGTTAACAGAGGGAAGTCTTGGTTCCCTCTCATGCCTGCTTTCTAGCTCCAAATTATTTGTCAGCATTACGAACCGAAACCTACAAGCCTGTTCTATTACATGTAGTCTGAATATTACAAGTCCTCCCATCGAAATCAAAGGGCAGCTCACAGTAGTAAGCACTATACTTTCTATTGTTTTCAAGGATCAAGATTTAGCGAAGTATTTTCCAGACCAGACACCCAGACGTGGATCATTACCACAAACTTGGTTGAACAATGCAAACTTAATATGAAATACTTGGTAATTTTTGTACATATTTTTGGTTAGCTCAACGTATCATAAGAAGTTCTGTGAAGTGGAGCTGAAAATCCTGCTGACATGATCCCACTTTACTTTTTCTCCACTCCATTTTATGTCCTCCTTTTGTCTCTACTTTTCCCCATTAGCCAGTAGATCATTAGGCCAGAGGATTCGTGGCCAGAGATATTAAAACAAATTAAACAACTGTTTTGAAGACCAAGCACCAATGCAGAACATTCTTTGAATAATGAAATGTTTAAAGCATCTTTCCCATCAAGTCACTGCTGTGAAACTATTTTATGGGATGTCTGGTTATGATAGCTGGATGTGCTATGGGATTCGCTCCCTCCCACATTAAACATGCAGAGGTTTTTAACTTTTTAAAAACTAAAGATGCTGCAAAATTTTAGTTCTCCAAGGGTATTTATTGGCTTGTTTTTATAAATTTTACTTTTTAAAACCACAATTGAGAGAAGAGGCTTTTTAAAAATGTTTTACTATTTAAATTAAGCAGATCTCAGCATTGATTTCCAGGGGGCTTTTCACATGCTTAGAGTCAGGCATGTGCTTAAGTAGCTGGCTGAATCAGGGCCTTAGACAGTTGTTCTGCATTTCATGAGATCTGGCTTTTGGCCATAATAGGGCCTAATCTAGTGCCCACTGAAGCATCTCTATTAATTTCAGTGGGTGCGGATCAAGCCCATGTTGAGGAAAACATAGATGGGTTTGATTACTTATTGATTAGAAGTGTATAATATGGGTGTAAGGGCCCAATCCTGCAAGCCCACTACACCTCAAACTTCTAGGTATTTTAATTGAAGGGCCACATACAGAGGTTTTATAGGATTGGATCTGTGTAGACATTTATTGCATACTCCCCACCATGGTATCATAGGCCAGTCTCTAGGACTCTTGTGGCATGTTCTAAATCAATTTACTTAAGAAGCTGTTCTTTTTAAAGTTTTAAGATTTGCATTGGTTCTGACTGCCAGTCATGTGTGCAACCATGACAAACAAGTGTAGAACTGAAGCAAAGAGGCAGATACACTAAGCCTCCGCATTAAAATATTGCACCAGTTTCCTCCAGCAAGCACCACACAAAGAATTGCTTCTTTGGACTCAGTCTCCAGACCGAACAAGGTTCAATTCAATACTCAAACACACGCTTAATTTTAAGCACATGAGCAATCCCATTGATTTAATGGGATTACTCGTGTGCTTAAAATTAAACCTATGTTTAAGTACCTTCCTGAATCAGGCCCAAGTGCAATTGTTTGGCCTTGGAGTCCAATTTCTGTCCCATGTAAGTCCATGGGAGTTTTGCTACTAATTTAAAT
Organism: Chelonia mydas; assembly: GCF_015237465.2. Taxonomy (NCBI): domain Eukaryota; kingdom Metazoa; phylum Chordata; order Testudines; family Cheloniidae; genus Chelonia; species Chelonia mydas. The sequence goes on from NC_057855.1 coordinate 91,498,154, forward strand.
AAAGCAGGATTTGGTCCTTCAAATGCAAGAACTACTTTCATTATGCCACCCCTAGGATTGAAGAGCAGTGCAACAGTTCTGAGAAGTGAAGACCAAGAATGTCAGTTCACATTTAACAGATCATTCTGTATATTCATTTAAATGGATACTTTACAAAATGTCACGTTTTCCAATCAAATCATTTATTTAAATTCCAGGTTGAAGTGACATTCTTTGTCACAGACACAGCAGGCACAGACACCATTTGATTGATCCCATTAGAAGGGCTTGCATTATAAAAGTCATCTGTTTTAAAAAAATCTCAAACCTAACAATACAATTTGCATCCATGTGCAAGGTGTACAAATGCTCTGAAGTTCTGTTTGGCTTTGGAATGGCTGAATCATTTCTGAAACAGTTGTTCTCCATCCAGATTTGTCTATTTTAAAAAGTCATTAAATTCTTGAATGAGTCATTAGCAAAACAATTCACATGTTGTTAAACTGATTTCTCAAATGTGATCATAATTTTGCCTCATCTGATGGATGCAAGTTCAAGATTTACAAAGGGCCACATTCTTAAACCAGGGCAGAATTTTTGTAAGTCAGGATATTTGGAAGTGCAGGATTTGGCCCAAAGCGTATTTTTGGGCTCTCACAGCTGCTTGTTTTGACAGCTTCCAATCCCTATCGCCCACCTACCATAGTCCCACAATTCATCCTCTTACATTTTCAAAAGAATTACTGTGGGATGCCTGTAACAGAAATCCAGAAAACAAATGCAATTCAACTTTAATATTTCTAACAGAGGGGCGGGGGGAAATCGAAGCCTGTACCTTCTCATTCAGCATTTTATTTTTTTTCCCTGTTCAAACTCCCACAAAAATCATCCCAATTCATAAAAGGATCTATCTACTCCATTTCACACATTCCCTTAAGAAACTGCTTCAACGTTCAGAAGATGTTTTTATTTAACAAGCTATTAAAGACCTCTGTGAACAGAACAGTAACTGAAAAGGTCTTCTGCAGCAGCACAAGGCAATAAATAAATAAATAAAAATAAAACCCCAAAAAGTCACAGGCTGAGACTGAAACAGTTCACCTTTGTCTGGAGAGCAGGATCACCCCCTCCAGGTTGAGGAAATACGTTGAAAGTGCATGCTGCTGGGGCATGCAGTATGTTTTTGCAGGCATACAGCAGAGAAACCTGGCCCACAGATGGCCTGTTCTCAGCTTTGTCAGCCACAAACAGACCTTTGAACTTTCTATTTATATAACAGTTTAGTGAGTTTAAGCCTCTTCCTGTATAACTGGCAGTTTGCTGGTTTTGCTGTAATTAGGCTACTTGTGATACATAAAATAAAAAGTAAAAACAAGAGGTTCGTTTCTCTGCAGCATGAAGTCTTCCCTTATCAGAGCCATGCAGCTTCTGCTATACTGTTACCTGCTGATTTTATTTCCTTTTGCAATTTTATATACCTGAATGTGCATTTTTCCTTCTTATAGATTTCCTCTTCTTATATTGCTACTTTTGAAGGACTTAAAAATAATAGTAGCAATGACAATAAGTAAAACATAACCAATGTATCTCTTTGTTATTTGTAGTGTTGAAAGGCTGGTTCTATATCCTGGGATTATTGGGTTGGGTTTTTTTTGTTTTTGTTTTTTTTTTTGTTTGCTAGCAGTTGATTAATAGCATCGCCTCCTTCTTCAGTAAGCAGGTTCAAATGTAGCCACATGGTCCCAGGACACTTCAAGATTTCATTTACTTGGTTACCACAGACAAGTGTGGAAAACGATTTAAAAGAAGAAATTTGATTTTTAACAGCAAATGGTCTCCTTGGTGCACACAGCCGGTCAAGCTTTTCATTCTCTCTCTCTCTCCCTTCCCTTCTCCTCTCATAGAATAGTGCATATTAAATGTAAACCCAGGTGAACATTATGGAATCTGAACAGACTTGAGCTTGGCCAGAGTTTAGATCTATTAAAGGTGCGCGGGGGCGGGGGGGGGGTGGTTTTTGTTTTCTTCTTCTCCTATTTCTGAAATCTGGTGTGATAGCCTCTGGGGCACTTTTGACCTTCCACTGCACATTTCATTAACTCTGAACCACATATTTTTTAAAAAAATAGAAATAACCACAAGAACCCAACAACTAAATTCTTTACTAAATTCCACAAAAATCCTCATTACTGGCTACTGTGAGGACTCTAATAACAGGACACTGGAGGTCTGATTCTGCAGTTTTTACCCAGGTAGCTCTCCCACTGATTGGGCTGAGTGCCACAAGTGAATTTAAGAACATGTCCCCTGGCAGCACACTTTACAGCTTTGACAGTTCTTGATATAGTAGCCGAGGAGAAGTCACTACAGAGAGATACCTCCCATGGAGGGAAAATAAAAATGCGAATAGCATTTTCTGGGATGCTTCGAAATATTCTGGAGTCATTTGCTGATGAAATGGTGATTAGTGGTAGACTCACACCCTTCACACCTCTATGAGCGCTGCTACATACATATGACCATTCAAATGACTGTCAATCTTCATATTTCACTGGTTAATACTAATGCTCTGCCATATTTGTACTCTCACTTTGTTTATATACATAATTTACACACACACACACACTCACTCTTTGGACTTGATTTTGCCTTCTTTGTAGCCCAAAACTCCAGCTGAGATCAATGAAAGGTTTAGGGGTGCAAGGAATGCAGGACTGGATCCTTATTGGCCTTATAAATAATAATGAAACACTATTTTAGGAAATGTAAATTTATAAACAAAAGGAAATGAGAAGCACTACTTCAGCATGTGCATAAGTATACATACTATATTATTTTGTATACTTGCATATAAATATTATATATGCAGTGTATTGCATATATATATATATACACACACAACTTTTTATGTGTTTATGGACACACACACATTGTATTGTGTGCACATGCAAGAGAGTTGTATGTAGGTATTTTGATGGGCCAAATCCAGCTCTTTATTCACACAATAGAACTACTTGCCTGAGTAAGACAAGTGGTAATATAAATGAAATTATGTTCATATATACAATACATATAATTATACACATGTATACAGTATTGCATATATGTATACTCACGCACACACATACACAATTAATTATGGGCTAAATCCAGTTTGCCTTACTGCTGCAAGTGTATCTCTCTCTCACACACATTATTTTATACACATGTACATAAATTACACATATATGGGCCAAATCCAGCCTGCCATACTCATGTAAGTAATCAAACTGAGTGAATGTACATATCCATCCACACAGTACACAGCATGTAATATATAGAGTTTGCATAGATATAGAATACTTAGAAACAAACACAGTCATAAAGTAGAACATGTGTTAGGGTCCACTGAGTTAAGAACACTAGATTTCTTTTAAAACAATAATTTTCACTATAAGTCACGTGAATGACAACCATAGAAAAAGAGGAAATATATTATTAATATTTTATGCAAAGACGGAGACACAAGACTTTCCTTCCTTGTGAGGGAAGGGAGGGGAGGGACATCACTAAATGTACATAAGACCATATTCAGATGAAAATAAGTTATTAAACAAACATTAAACTCAATATCTGCAATGTACTTAGTATTTGAACTACACCCACATATTCAGTTGTAACAGCTTCTATTAAATTAATGATGTTACCCACACCATAAATTAGGCAAATTGTATGCAAATACTATTTGAATAGTAATACAGTGGTTATCAGTTGTCTGCAAAATAAATTAGTGTAGCAGAGTAAAGATAGTGTGCAGAGCCTAATATTTAATTGAGCACTAATTTTATTGTGATTATTACTTTTTAAACAACAGCAGCATGGTTATTAAACGATCTAACGCATAAAGCTCTGGTTTATGCAGAGCTGGTAAAACACAGCACAAGATCCAAAACGCCTGCTAACAGATTAATATTGATATAGTATAATTTATGGTTCCGAGGATTTACTTCTAAATTGCTGTAAAATAAAACGTGACAGGTATTTGAGTTCTGATTATTTGGGGTTTTCAACTAGAGCAGATACAATATGTTTGGCACAATGATAGCCGTTAGCTAAAGATATGCTCTTTTTCACAGGCATTGCTTAAAATATCAATAAAGTAAAGTGAACCCTTGTGCAGAATATGCAGTGTGCACAGACATACACGTCTGTATGGGCATTCAGAGATGAGGGCTGCAAATACAGTATTTTATTCTCTTTCCTTGTTGTCAAACTGCACGCTAGCCTAACTATATGTAATCATCCGGTAACCAATTTTGAATTCTATCAGACACGGTAAGAAAAAAGCAACTAATTTATTCTGAGTGAAGAGAAAAATAAAACATGCACCATGCCACAACAAAGACCAAAAAAATCATATTCCTATTAACAGACCATGTGAAGCAACAAAAGTTAAATACTACACAACCTACAACTTTTCTGCCACTGGTCACCCACTGAAAAATTCCTCCACATTGACTCTTTTACAAGTTTACAATATTTTAGACTGATGCACCAACCTTCCCAAGGCGGGTGCCCATTTGCCAAGCAATAAAACCTAAACTGTCCCCCCCTCAAAAAAAAAAACCCTCAGACCTATTATAAAATATCACCTGGGACTGATCTTTCCTCTTCCAAGACTAACTTCAATAATAATGCTTTACTTTGAATAGGACAGCAGCAAAATTAAAAAAAAACCACACACACACACACACACATACTTAAACCGTGCAATTCAGGGAAACTACAGTGGCATTTCTCATAATGAGGGGGAATACTGTCACTGACAGCAGTAAACAGTACATTAGATAAGCCACGATCTTGGGGAAAAAAATATTCCCTCTTTAATTCGCTGGGTTTCTGTTGTGTTTCAACGTTGCAAGGCTTAGCCACCCATCTATCCAACTTAACCCATCGATCCAAGGAAATACTAGGTGTCCCTGCCAGTCAAAGGCATGCAAAAGCGGTTAATGAATAAAACCCACCAGGAGCAGGGGGATGGGGGAGGCATGGCTTTTCTCCCTAACATCAATGCATGGCAATCCCCCCCACCCCGTTTCCACTGCACTCCTTCAACTTGGACCATCAATAGTCTTAGAAAAAGAAAAAAGTCCTTGTATATTACAGCCACGCATCCCACTTCCCGACAGCAAGTCACAACCCAGCCACAATCCGTAGGTGGTTTAAGCAAGTGAGCAAGGATGGGGGGGGGGGGGGGGGGAGCTTTATCCTTCCAACAAAGGCTAAAATACAGCGGGGGGAGAGGAAGGGGGGGGAGACGAATATTGGTATTAAAAAGAAAATCAAAACCTACCACTGCTGTTCTAAGTCCCAGTCCCTGAAAAAGTCGAATAGATCCATCCCGATCTGATGGGGGAGACTCAGAACTGCCCCCCCCCCCTTGCCCTGCCCTCCCCAGCCGGGCTAGAAGTGGCCGGCCAGCATAGGCAGCAATTGCATAAGGTGACTTGTCTTCCCCCAACCCCACCCCCCCCTCCCCGGCCCACCCTCCCCCCCCTGCTCGCACTAAGCCAGGCTGGAGGCTGCTCGCACAGCGCAGAACCCGCCGCTGCTCGCTCCGGCCGCCGCCAGCAGCCTGGCTGGGAGAGGCAGGCAGAGCACCGGCGGCAGCAGCATCGCGCACACACACACACACACACACACACACACACCCCCCACAAGGGGAGGAGCCTGGGCAGCCAGAAGCCACGACATGGAGCCAGCACGTTATCAGCTCGAGGATCTGGCAGAGGCTGACAGCCACCACCCTGGGGGGCGCTGGGCTTCCAACAGCTGGGGGAGGCTGGTCACTGCGGACAGGGGCTGGTTGCTCTTTGCAGGCTGCAGGGCTCTGGTTCTCTCTCTCACACACACACACACACAGGTCCCCGACCTCCAGGGGTGCAGATGGAAGTGGCCTGCCAAAGACCATGCCCAGGGCCTGACTCAGGCCAGCATCCCCCCCTCCGCTGGCTGCAGCGTTCCTCAGGCGCAGCCTCATGAGCTTCACTAGGTCGAGAGCGTCCTGGCTGGCCTTGGGTGGAAGAAAAAATAGACGGGTTGTCTAGAGCGTAATCGGTCACAGCGGACTCCCCCGAGGACGCGACACGGGCAACGGCTGTGCGAGGACAATCATGAGGGGAGGTGGGCCCACGCTCAGGGCCCTGCGGAGGCCGTTAGCGGGGACCCACTCTTGGCCCCAGACTGCCGTGGAGCATCTGAGGCAGAAAGGTCACCCATTTCCCCATCGAGCAATAGATGGATAGATTATAAAGTCGGAAGGGACCGCTGGGATAGTCTAGACTGACCTCCTGTGTACCACAAGCTGTTGGACTTCCCTGAATTAGTTCCTGTTTGAACCAGCGCCTACCTTTGAGAAAAACATCCATAGCTTGAAGAAAAAACAGGAAGTCGTACGCTAGATTGGAGCTTCATTTACTGGTGAAAGAGCCCCCTGTCCCCCACAGACTTTCCTGTAGGCTCCTTCCTCTCATCCCAATGGACAGGGATAAAGAGACCATACTCATCCACGGATATCCCCAGAATAACCCTCCCACTGCTCAAGGGCAAAGGCATGAAACAAATTCTAAGCTCCATTAACTACCAGATGGGAGGGGGGCTTTATTTCTCCCTGCCCCCCCCCCCCCATTGATCCATTCTTTCCTATTCTGGTTCACAGACTGTGCCCATCATCATGATACTGAATTGACTTCCAAGTAGTGACTCACATCTGTTGTGTGTTGCCTCTTCTCCATCTTTTTCCACCAGGGTTACTTGGCACGTGGGATTTTTTTTTTTTCAGTTTATGTGTGCGCGCACGTATCTGTGAAGACAACGCCAAAGAAGTGCTCTTTCAGGCTTGGTCCTCAGCAGAACAACTCACATGCTCAGAGTTATTCATGTGCTTGTGGGATTTGCTGAGCTATACCTTGGACTGAGTAGTGGTGAAGTTTGAGGTGATTCTCAGTTCCTGCGAAGGCGAATCCCAGAGACCTGGACCAGCTCTTGAGGAAGCTCAGAGTTCTGCTCTTCAGCTTTGCAGTAGACAGTACCATTGTATCAAAAGAGCAGAGCTGTCAGTGCTGGTCAAGATCCTGGAGTCAGAGGTAGGCCCAAGCTATTTACTGCGGGAGGTGGGGCCAGCAGGCAGGAGAAGACTGAGACCTTGAGCTTGACCCAGGAGAATAGATGACCTATGCAGCTTCACCTGAAGGTCAATACATGAAGTCACTCGCACATCAACAGAGAAAGTCAGTTCTGGATCTGGAATTTCCTCATGGCTACTGTTGCTACCTGGGCATCCAGAAATAGTGGGAGATCCAGTGAAACCACTAAGTTGTGAACGTTAGTACAAAAGACAGGCAGAGTCTCTCAACCAAAGGAGCAGATATCATCTCCCACTTGTACAAGGTGTCTTCACCGTGGTGTTAGTATCACCTGGATTGAAACTCAAGCAGTTTGTCCTCATGCAAGTGCACTAATCACTGGATATGCTGCAGTGTCCAGGTGCAGTGAAACCAAGTTATAGAAACCCATTCTGTTTCATTTATAGAACTCAGATGTTTTACACGGATTATCTTTATCCCCACGGGGGAAACTGAGCAGGTGAACAAATTGCCCAAGGCTTATTCAGCCAGTCAATGGCAGAGTGGGTAACCCAGTCTGACTCCAAGTCCTGTATCCTCCATCTGACCCCAGCCATACTGCCTGCTCATGGATGATACAATACAAATGTTATAATCATTTGGTGATACACGGATCCTGAGAAAAGGTTCCGGGACTGCTAAGCTATCAGTGAAAGTTAGAGCTGAGACTCTGAACCTTACCTACCATTCTCTAAAAATTGTACATTTAGTTTAGCACTATCCTGCTGGTCCCTAAAAAATTTTGACTTGAGCAAAAATGGTGCAGCTGACTTTAAATTACAGTTACACTCAGTAAAACCCATGGCCCTGTTTCCCTTTGCCCCTGGCAGGGTGAACAGATGCATGCAGCATTTCCTTCTCATGTCTCGTAGCTGACTGTTCCCTCCTTGCAAATAGGCACTGACATAGCATTGCCAGCCCCAAGATTACAAAAATCATGAGTTAGGCCTCAAAAAATCATGATCGATTACATTAAAAATCATTGTTTGTTTTTAAATGGTAAATATGGGGTTCATTTTCTTGTCTTCTGGTTTTTTAACTTTTAGGGTGCACTCAGGGTCACATTTTGAAGTTTTCAACCATAAAAGCCAGAAAATTACTTGTAAAAAAAAATTAAAGCTGTGATCCTTACCTAAGTCACATGACTCCAGGAGCTGGGGCTTTAAGAAAAACATCAAATATCACATGAGATTTGGCAATGGTGTTCAAATAGCAAGGTTCTTGCAAGTTTCAGCATCCTGCCTCTATATACCAAATAGAGGAAGGGCCCTTTGGAACAGAATTGTTATTGAATAGCTCTATGGTCATGACCACATGTTGAAAACACTTTCCAGTTATGACAGCACTTTCTTGGAAGAGCCTCTCTGAATCCTTTAGAAACTAACACAAAATAGTCTCTAAAAGGAGTATCAGGAGTGATTCCATCAAAGAGTAGGAGAGGAAAATCCAGTGCTAGCAGACCACCTTGTTACTCTCTGCAAGGTCAATGTTAAAGTCAACCTTCTCTTAGAATTTTGCCTCTTGGAACTACAGAAATTGCTAACTCCAGCACCTGTGCCAGGAGGTCAGTCCATGAGGCAGGCTTTATGTTGTCAGGGCTCTAACCATTCACTTTTTATAGAAAAATATTTATTGTCAGCTTGTCTTTGGAGGCCAGCAGGGCTAAACCCCACGAATAATGCCACAGCTGTCAGCCTCAGAGACACCATGAGGTGCATCTGATGTTCTCCATGGTGTAGTTCCATCTGCCACCACCAGGGGCCCACCTGTTTGGTGAGGTGCTGCTTCCGCCCCTGGAGCATACAGCATACCTGGCTGTCACTGAGGAACTTCTGGCCCACAGCACATAGGTTGAGAGCAGTAAAGGCAAGGGCAGCAAAGACGAAACAGGCTTCCGGGGGGGCTGATTAAAGTCTGAAGCAAAGAGTAAAAGGATACTCCAAACATGCTTCCTGCAGCTTTGGCCTCTGGACTCCCTGCAGCAACTGGGTTGCCGGCATCGGAGAAGTACTAAACAATGGATGGTCAGAGTATAACCACCCCCCCCGCCCCAGTACAGGGTATCACTGGTAGGCCCCTCTACATGGCTAGTAGCAGGCTAAGTCTGTGTACCAATGCACCGTGGGGACTCCGAACATCAGGCTCCCTCTAGCGCCGCGTAGGTTCGTATAAACCCTGGCACACTTCAAATAACCAAGGATTCCTTTACAGCGCTTGTCTATACTACAGACACTCCGGTGCTGCAGCTGCGCCATTGTAGCACCGTAGCATAGACGCTTCCTACAGCAATAGAAGGGGCTTTTCCATAGCTGTAGTTATTAATCCACCCCCTTGACAGGCAGTAGCTAGAATTCTTCCATTGACCTAGCGGTGTCTATACCAGGGCTTAGGTCAGCTTAACGACGTCTGTCCAGGTTGTGATTTCTCACACCCCTGAGCGATGTAGCTAGGTTGACCTCAGTTTTAGGTGTAGATCAGAACTCAGACTGGCAGGAATAAAGAGAAAATACCCTCGGCTCGGGCACTGATAGGACTACATCTCCCATGATGCATTCTGGTCTCCTCTGTTGGAGAATGGATAGGATGGATCATGGGAGATGTATTTTGGCCATGGAGTATCCCCAGCCTGTTGAGGAAAATGGGGACATGAAGCAACCAAACAACAATGCCTATGATGCACCATAGCAGCATTTCCAAATAAAAATATTCAGATTTTTGCACATTTGCTATTTGGATAAAAAAAATCAAAATTTTCTGTAGAAAGCAGACACGTCACAAAAAAATTCCATTTAATCAAAAACCCAATTTTCCATCCAGTATGTTTTAATGGAAAATACTTGACCAGCTCTATTGTGGAGCACATATTGAAGATATTTGGGTTTCAGAGGAAGGAAAGTTCAAGTCACTTTCACTGGCCATATTTCACTGTAAGGCAGTGATTGATTTTGCCCCATTTTGAGTCTAATTTATACAGCACTAAACACTGTATAAGTATATGTAAACTGAGAATTTAAGCCATTTTACATAAAGCATACAGATAATTTAATCTTAAATGTATTCATGTAAATATTAACATAAATCTAACATTAGCACACATTTGCTCAGCCCTGCTGACTAAGAAAGCAGTGATTTACTTTGCTGTGTAAGTCATATGTAACCTTACACTGTGGTTTAGGAAAAAAACATACACAGCCAAGATGTGTTTGTAGTGTTCGGCCCTATCCTGCATGCCTTCCATGCCTTGAACACCCACATGGATGTCAATACGAGTTTTAGTGCACAGAACATGCTATCACTCGGTTAACACAGACACTTTATTTTATTGCCTTTTTTAAATGTAACTAATATATCCATGCTGCCTGTAAGAAATCACGGTATAATTTATTTAACTGAGCATAGCTATTTCCTTCTTCTAGCTGATGCTCCTATTTTTATGAGACTAGAACCATTCAATACAATATTTCCCCTGAAAACTTACCGGTAAAGTTTTCTCATTGTGGCAAAAGGGAATGTTCTCAACATTAGTACTCTATTCTGTAGGATTCTCTAGGCTCTTTATGAAAATACAAACTCAACATTTTCTAAACACTAGACCTTACAGTGGCAAGCTGTTAAATTCAGACAACCCCCACCAGAGGTATATAAAAACAACAACAGGAAAACCAGAGAATGGTCTAGATAAAGTCACAAAACCTCTGTGGCTTTGCCAAAATAAGGTAAGGTCTGGATGGTCCTGTAAAATTAATATTAGAGCCTGCCGAAACCAGAGCAGCATGAAATGCGCAAATATCAGGGTATTTAACAATCTGATTTTTTACAAAATGTCATGGAAATGACTGAGTGGCTATGCAAATTGGTAATGGGATATGGCGTTCTTCTCCTCCATGTCACCAGAATCCATCGCAGCTCCCTGAGGGCTTGTCTATACTTCCGGCTAAATCCGCACTGCTGTGATCATTGCAGCGGTTTGGATTTAGCAAGTCTAGTGAAGACAAGCTAAGTCGATGGTAGAGCGCTCTCCCATCGATGTCATTACTCCAGCTCCCCAAGCGCCAGAAGTTAAGCCCTGGTCTACACTATGAGTTTAGGTCGAATTTAGCAGCGTTAGGTCGATTTAACCCTGCACCCGTCCTCATGACCAAGCCTGTTTTGTTGACTTAAAGGGCTCTTAAAATCGATTTATGTACTCCTCCCCGGCGAGGGGTTTAGCAGTAAAATCGACCTCGCAGGGTCGAATTTGGGGTAGTGTGGATGAAATTCAATGGTATTGGCCTCCGGGAGCTATCCCAGACTGCTCCATTGTGACTGCTCTGGACAGCACTCTCAACTCAGATGCACTGGCCAGATAGATAGGAAAAGCCCCGGGGAACTTTTTAATTTCATTTCCTGTTTGGCCAGCATGGCAACCTGATCAGCATAGGTGACCATGCAGTCCCAGAATCACAAAAGAGCTCCAGCATGGACCGAACGGGAGGTACTGGATCTGATCGCTGTATGGGGAGAAGAATCCGTGCAGGCAGAACTCTGTTCCAAAAGACAAAATGCCAATATATATGCCAAAATCTCCAAGGGCATGATGGACAGAAGCTACAACAGGGACACACAGCAGTGCCACATGAAAATTAAGGACCTCAGGCAAACCTATCAAAAAACAAAGGAGGCAAATGGTCGCTCCAGGTCAGAGCCCCATACATGCCGCTTCTATGATGAGCTGCATGCAATTCTAGGGGGGGCCCCTACCACTACCCCACCACTGTCCGTGGACAACTGCAAGGGGGGAGTCTCACACAACAGGGATGAGGATTTTGTGGCGGAGGAAGATGAGGAGGTTGAGGATAGCGCACAGCAGGCAAGCAGCAAATCCCTTCTCCCGGCAGCCAGGAACTGTTCATCACCCTGGAGCCAATATCCTCCCAAGGCAGGCTCCCAGACCCTGAAGCCGGAGAAGGCACCTCTGGTGAGTGTACCTTTGTAAATATAATACAGGGTTTAAAAGCAAGCGTGTTTAATGATTAATTTGCCCTGAAGACTTGGGATGCATTCGCGGCCAGTACAGCTACTGGAAAAGTCTCTTAACGTGTCTGGGGATGGAGCGGAAATCCTCCAGGGACATCTCCATGAAGCTCTCCTGGAGGTACTCTAAAAGACTTTGCAGAAGGTTTCTGGGGAGGTCAGCCTTATTCCGTCCTCCATGGTAGGACACTTTACCACACCAAGCCAGTAGCAAGTAGTCTGGAATCATTGGAGAACAAAGCATTGCAGTGAATGGTCCTGGGCTTTGGTGGCATTCAAGCAACATCCATTCTTTATCTCTCTGTGTTAGCCTCAGGAGGGTGATATCATTCGTGGTCACCTGCTTGAAATACGGGAAATTTGTTTAAGGGGACATTCAGAGGTGCCCGTTCCTTCTGGGCTGTTTGCCTTTGGCTGAAAAGAAATCATACCTGCTGTTAGCCATGCGGTGGGGGGAGGCCCATTCATGCTGAGCTGTTCGCATTTGGCTGACAGGGATCTTCCCTGACACTAGCCATGCGGTGGGGGTGAAGCGACCATCCCAGAGAATTTGGGGGGGGGGGTTGTGCTGCACATTCACCCTAAAACCGCAGCCCCTCCTTTTAAATGACCAACCCAATGGGCTTTGCTTGGTAAAGGAAAGGAGGGCGCTGCTGTTTGAAACCATTCCCACATGTTATGAAGGTTGAAGAAGCCAAAACCCTTTGTCTTACCATGGCTGCCTGTAAGCCGAATTCTGTTGCCCAGCCGAGCATGTGTAATGTCTCACACGAAACCAGCAGGCACTCAATAGAAGACGCAAAATGCGACCTTGTATCAAAAGCACATGTGCTACGTAATGTGAATCACTTGATTCAGTGTGAAATAGTCTTCCCTTTGTTCTCTAAAATGTATCTTTTTAAATACTACTCTCCCTTTTCTCCTCCCGCAGCTGCAAATGTTTCTACGCTCCCCCTATCATCTCCGTCCCAGAGGCTAGTGCAGATTAGAAGGCGAAAAAAATTGCACTCGCGATGACATATTCTCAGATCTCATGCAGTCATCCAGCACTGAAAGAGCTCAGCAGAATGCATGGAGGCAAACAATGGCAGAGTCCAGGAAAGCGTTAAATGAACGCCATGAGAGGAGGGAGGAGGGCCATGAGAGGAGGCAGGATGCAATGCTGAGGCTAACGAGGGATCAAACTGACATGCTCCGGCATCTGGTGGAGCTACAGAAAAGGCAGCAGGAGCACAGACCGCCGCTGCAGCCCCCGTATAACTACCTGCCCTCCTCCCCAAGTTCCATATCCTCCTTACCCAGATGCCCAAGAATGCAGGCAGGGTGGCTACGGGCACCCAGCCACTCCACCCCAGAGGATTGCCCAAGCAACAGAAGGCTGGCATTCAATAAGTTTTGAACTGTAGTGTGGCCTTGTCCTTCCCTCCTCCCATCATCCACCACCTCACCCGGTGCTTCCCTCCTCACCCACCCCTCCCGAAGCTCAGGTCAGGCACAGTTGAAAATCCAACACTTTGGCTGGATTTGAATCGGTGACATAGAGGAGAAGATTGTTTTGTGGGTTTTAAATGTGCTGGTTAACTTCTTGTATGTTTTAAAGAACAACATTTTATTTCAGACCTGCATCCGATTGCCAACACTGGCCCAAAGCGAGCGGCTAAGTACTAAGCCATCTGTTCTCACCCATTCCTTTGACCGAACCAATCACTTAGAGCTTTATCGTGGTTCAGACTCTCTTTCCAGCCTGGTGAATAGTGTATCATTTATGCAGCTGCAGTCCCTGTAGTAGCTTTTTACTGATTGCATGACCATATGTTACTTATGAGTGAAACCAAACCCAACACAGAATAGAAAATAAAAAAATATCGTGACATGTATGCAAAAAAACCCCACACATCCAGGAAATAGAAATGTAAAGACTTCTTCCCTCACCAAGGTTCCCACTTCCAACCATAAGTTATGTTCAACAGACAGATGCGCTTTACGGAGTCTATGGCTATATATAAAGTTGCTGAAATGTTGCCTTGCCTTCAGATTTCTATGATGGCATTCACTAATGCATTTTGCAGAAACTTAAGACCCAATAGCTCTTCCTTTTGAAAGGAAAACAGCAAGAATAATATATGGCATGTTTAAAAAAAAATCATCCTTTTTATGTCTGCCATTTCACCTTCATGTTACTTCCCCTGCTCTAGTATTATTATATTCACACTTTCAGTCTCAGCTGGGTGATTTCCCTATGCCACATATAAATATTCTTTCTCATCTTCTATTAATGCATCATATTTCTAGGATTCACATTAGTGAATTACTGGAGAGGCAGAGCAATGTCATATTTCCTAAGAACCATCAAACAAGAGCATATTCTGTTAGGCCATTCTGGGTTAACCAACAAGAAGCAACGTAACTCAAGCAGTGTCTCTTGTGAGTGTGTATAATACACACACCGATGTCCAATACTGAAGGAAAGGAATCTGGTAAGAAGCACAGGATACCCAAAGAGAGAGGCAGGTGGTACCAGTAAGATATAACATTTCAAAATAGTTAACAGTTTGAATTTTTACAAAATGTCAAGGAAACCGACTGAGTGGCTATGCAGATTGGTAATGGGATATGGCATCCTTCTCCTCCATGTCACCAGAGAGTTCATCGCAGCTCCCTGAGGGCTTGTCTATACTTCCGGCTAACTTGTGAATTGCAAACAGTCTCCCAGGATTCCAATATGTTTCAGCAGGGGGCTTTCCTCCAGGGGAAGATAATAAATATTTTGTAAATTTGTTACAGGATGGGTACAATTCTTGTCCAATGTCTTACAAAATACGTTAAAATGTATAAAATGTATTTAAAATATCTGCCTAAATGTCCATTATTTGGCAAACATACAGCATCATATAAGTATTTTCAAATAGTCTTTTCTGGAACAATTCAGGAGGAGACAGAAAGCAGTTTTGATAGGAGAAGATATTCAGAGCCAACTACAGAAGGGGGGAGAGAAGCTGCTTCACTACGTCCATCTAAATGCTAGAAAACCAGGTGAAGCAGCAGGCACATATCCTGTATGAAAAGAGTTTCAGAGTTAGCGCATTCAAGCTGGTCATTCAAACAGCTTGGAAGGGTTCCTATAGAAAACAATATCAAACCTTTGCAGTGATTTCTTGTCATTCGAAGGATAAATATCTGGCATATTTATTTCATAAAATGTGACCCAGTCGCTAGAATGAGCATTATCCAGGCTTTTTCCTGGCAATGAGCAGCAGTGACCACGTCTTGCTTTTCTGGGAAACCTGCCAGGTGCGCTTTGAGAGGATTGAAGTGCTGATGGCAATGTCTAGAGGGTTCAATTCCATGCACTAACAGGAGGTCTGTTAAAAGGATCAAGGCCTTCATCCTCGATGAAGATGGGCTGGGAAGAGTAATAACAAAAACCAGTTGGAGCGGGGGGGGGGAAATGGAGATGTCTATTAAGCTCTTTCGGGACTGTCTCTTACTATGTGGTTTTGTAGTGCTCAGCACAAAGGGCCCCTGGAGCAAAATTTTCAGAAGTGCCTCAGTGACTTAGGCTCCTACTCTCATTTACAAAAGTGACTTGGAGTAAAATCCTGGCCTCAGTGAAATAACTCTCATTTCAGAGTGGTAGCCATGTTAGTCTGTATCAGCCAAAAAAAACCCCAAGGAGTACTAGTGGCAACCTAGAGACTAACAAATTTATTTGGGCACAAGCTTTTGTGGGCTAAAACCCACTTCATCGGATGCATGCAGTGGAAAATGTATACACACACACACACACACACAGAACAGGAAAAAATGGGTGTTGCCATACCAACTGTAATGAGACCAATTAATTAAGGTGGGCTATTATCAGCAGGAGAAAAAAAACCTTTTGTAGTGATAATCAGGATGACCCATTTCAAACAGTTGACAAGAAGGTGTGAGTAACAGTAGGGGGAAAAATTAGCAAGGGGAAATAGATTTTCCTTTGCGTAATGACCCATCCACTCCCAGTCTTTATTCAAGCCTAATTTAATGGTGTCCAGTTTGCAAATTAATTCCAATTCAGCAGTCTCTCGTTGGAGTCTGTTTTTGAAGTTTTTTTGTTGGAGAATTGCGACTTCTGAAATTGAGTGACCAGGGAGGTTGAAGTGTTTTCCGACTGGTTTTTGAATGTTATAATTCTTGATGTCTGATTTGTGTCCATTTATTCTTTAGCGTAGAGATTGTCCAGTTTAGCCAATGTACATAGCAGAGGGGCATTGCTGGCACATGATGGCATATATCACATTGGTAGATGTGCGGATGAATGAGCCTCTTAAGGTATGGCTGATGTGATTAGGTCCTATGATGGTGTCCCTTGAATAGATATGTGGACAGAGTTGGCAACGGGCTTTGTTGCACGGATAGGTTCCTGAGTTAGTGTTTTTGTTGTGTGGAGTGTGGTTGCTGGTGAGTTTTTGCTTCAGGTTGGGGGGCTGTCTGTAAGCGAGGACTGGCCTGTCTCTCCAGATCTGTGAAAGTGAGGGATCGTCCTTCAGGATAGGTTGTAGATCCTTGGTGATGCACTGGAGAGGTTTAAGTTGGGGGCTGAAGGTGACGGCTCGTGGCATTGTTACTTCCTTTGTTGGGCCTGTCCTGGAGTAGGTGACTTCATTGACATCACTGGGGACAAGATTTCACCTAAGAGCCTAATTGTCACAAAGTCAATGAGACTTAGACTCTTAAGGGTCTAAATAACTTTTTGATAATGGGCTGTAAGTACTTTTGAAAAGTTTACCCTCAGTTTTGGTTGTGGCTTCAGCTATTACTATATATTACTATAATGCAAATAAGCGGAGGGTGAAGGTGCTTACGAAATTACAAAAACGTAACTACTGCCTGCTCGCCGGCCTCCAAAAGCTCTCAGTGAATTGAACACAATGATAAACAAAATGTATAACTCCAATGCTGGTCTGTTTTCCTATGTCACTACACCCAGGACTTACAATATTTGGGATGGTTTCTATACTTGGTAAACTTAAAGAGCAATATTGCTGATGTTATGGGAGGAAATTGGGCATTTTTCATCCATGTTCAAACAGTAAATTATTTGTAAAGAAAGGGTGATTTGAGTTAATTTTTAGTGTTAAAGAGAACCTGAGAGTAATACTCCTGACTAGAATCAAGAAGTGTGGGAAAATGCCATAGAAATTCATCCCTACAGTCCTGTAATACCCTGCTATTATATTACTAGGCGTTTCCTAAACAGGAACTGGACGTAGTACCAAGTGATGTTATACGATCTTATGTCATCAACAAATGTCCACTGAAAACTAGGCTGTGACTACACAAAATTATGAAATGAGACCTAATATTGACTCCATAATAATTACTATTGTCTAAGGGGCTACTCTGACTTATATATTGAGCTGATATTTAAACGAATTTCATTTGTTAAAATGCCCTTTAGGATGCCCGCTACCATGCCAGAAAACTAGTTCTATAAAAGCCAGTAACAATCATTCTTGTGCTAATGTTAACACGCATTTTTCACTTACATACTGCAAATTATTAACTGTGTCATCCTGAAGAAAGCACTGCTATTGACAAAGGGACAATATCACTTTGAGTGAAATAGCCACGCTTGGCAAGGAGTTTAAAAGCAGAAGAGTATTTATGCAAATATAGTGAGACAATTATAGCTGATCTCCATTTTATAGAAGACTAATGTCAAAGAAGAAACATAAAAAATGTATCTGGTCTTGGACTGTGCTAAAATAACTGAATGATGAAAAAAGACAATGCAATAACCTACACTGCTGGATAATTTAACATCCGATAAACCTTTTATTATTAGCGATAGAAACATTGCTTTAGACAAAAGATGGGCAGAACCATGTCAGTGCTTATTGCATAAACAAATGCAAAACAGAATTAAGGAACTACTTGACAAAAGAGTCGATCTAATTGATCATGATCCACACTGTTGATAGTTCATAATGTTTTGATTTTTGAAGCCAAGAATTAACTGTCAAGGCTGTCCACATTTCTTTTGAATGAAGTCTAAACTGTACACTTACATAGACCAGGCTGTGTCTTTTTTACTTTAAAACCAATCCTAAGAACATCATTTCACCACTAAGAATCAAGCTACAAAAGAAAAAAGTCACCATGTCAGTGGCTAAGCTTGTAAATTAGTTTTGGGCACTTGCGAGACACTAAGAAAAAGGAGACCAGTCAACAACAAACCAGCCAACTACTGCCGAAGGGTATTGAAAATATAGAACAATATCTATCACTCCAGGAGCAAACCTCAAGACTGGATGGAAGAACAGTTGTAAAAAAGCCAACTGCAGATCAATATAATCAGGAGACTGATTGCTCAACTTTGAGAAAATTAATCTCCCACATGTAGTGAGATTCCTTTTTGGAGTACAGTGACAAATGCCTGCTGATCTCCATAAAGTTGTCCAAGGTTGATCTGCATAAAGTTGTCCAAGGTTCCTATAAGTAAGTCCCTATAATTAGGCTCATTACTCGATATTTAGGCACGTAAGGCTTCCATCAGCTTTTTTTGAGAATCAGACCATTTAGTTAGGTGCTTAAATATGAATTTAGGAACACAATTTAGGCATCATGTTTTAAAAAAATCTTGGCCTGAATCCATTGGCTGGGTAGTCAATAAAGCACAGACATTGTCACTATACCGCAAATGCCTGCATTGGCTGTAAAATGCTCCACAGAACTTCAATTTGAACTTTAAGAAAACAAAAAGTTGACTCAAATTAGAAAGTAATTTAGACCAGGTTTGTTGCCATCATTTTCTGGTCCCAAGGCATGACGAATTTACCCCCCCTCCCCGAAGATAGTTATTTTTCAGAAAATAACTATTAAAATGATCCTATACTGATCAAATAGAATCCTAATTTTGTAACATGGATTGCCAGTTCTAGCAGTTGTTGGTTCATTAATCTGTATTAAAAAGACATCCTATTTTAATGTATAGGCTTCATGACTATACAGTTCAATTTATCAAGACCAAAAATATTATAGGATATATTTTTAAGTTAGTTTTACTGACATGTACTCTGATTTGGTCATTAAGTGATATTTATATTTCTTAAGGAAACAAGTTGGAGTTACCAACTCTTTATACTATTTTTTGTTAAGATTTCAACATGATTTTTCTAGAAATAGGAAATATATCAGTCCAACAAATCCTGTCGTTACTCATATACAAAATATGATTATTCATTACTCAAGAATCATTAAAAGTAAAATCTTGTTAAAATATTGATCATAATATATAGGGGCATATAATTTATCTGAATCAAATGAAATACATTTTCCTTCACAAGATGATGAAAGCGTGTCTCATTACTGTGTTATTTCTACTTGAAGTTTCCACCATTAGTTAGTTTAATGACTCTTTGAACATTTTAATTGAGAAGATGACGAAGACTGAATAATGTTATCGTTGTCTGATCCCTAGGTAAGGTTTTCATTTAAGACAAATGAATGATTTTAGGCTTAGGCGCGATGGAAACATGCAATCAGCTGTATTAAATCCCAGTGTGCATGTATAAGGCAAAGCCCCAGATAACAAAGGGCAGCGGCTGGATAAGGAGCGGTAGTGAGAATTGGGATGAGTGAAGTAGGGGTGTCCAGGGCTTGGTAAAAGAGAGAGAAATGTATAAGGGCCCCACCCTCCCACTGTGTTCACAGTTGGATCTCAGGACAGTAGTTCAGCAAAATGGTTTTCCATATAAAGTCTGTCCAGGTCAGTGGAAAGTCTCCCATGGGCCTCAATGTGCTTTTGGAGCAAGGCCAGTAAGAATAGATACATACTGCTAGGAGAAGACACAGGGGTGCTCTTTCTGAATCTCTATATATGAGAAAAGTGCAAATGAATATGGCAGTGATCTGTTTTGCCATGGGTTTTAGGCCTCCACTCTTTCCATAACCCATGTTAATTGAAAATACATGAACTTAAAACATTTATCGGCATCTGTTTTCTTCTAGAATCTTTACTGAGTGTACAGAGCCAAACTGCCAACTGGTTTTAACCAGCATAACTTCCTGGACTTCAATGGAGCTACATCAGCTTATAGATGCTGAGGAAATAACCTACGTCTTTATCAGCTGTTTCATTACATCTTGTGTCCACATCAATTGTAATATGATCTCAAATCATTGACAGCTATAAAGTTTTGCACTTAGCCATTTACTAGTTAATCCTCACAGCTACCCTCTCAAAAAGGTGGGCATCTTTATTCCCACAGAGGGAGAAACTGAAGCCTACAGAAGGTTGAGCAACTTGCCCTGTGATTCAGATCTCCCATTTTCCAGTCCTGTGCTCCAACTGCTAGACTAATTCTCATCTGTCTCCTTTTATTAGCTACCAACTTCATATTTATGTTTTGAATACGTACAACAATACACAAAGTAGGTTTACCTGAGAATGTGTAATGAATATAAAAATTGTGTATATTTGATTGTATCCTGCTTCTCTACTCTTTGTGTGTCACTTGTCTTCTTATACTGGAAACACTTTGAGGGAGGGACCATGGCCCAGATCCTCAATGTATTTAGGCGCCTAACTCCCACTGATTTCAGTGGAAGGTAGGTAACTAAAAACCTTTGGGAACCTGGGCCTGTGTCTTTTATATGAGTCTACATTGCCTATCATAATGGGCCCAATATGATTCTTTGGACACTATGAATATTAAACAATATTAACAATTTAATCTGTAGCAGATTAAGGTACACAGTTTCATATTCATTATGTAACTTCTAGTGCACTCTTACAGACAACCTCCACCTTAGGGCCAAAATTTGCTGGACTTCTGCCATGATTAATCCCACTGAAGTCAAATGGAACTAATTGTCTGGGTGAGGCCAGCAAGATTTCGCCCATACTGACGCATTGTTTCCCCCATGTCACCCTCATTTATGAAAAAAGGTGAAAGAGAAATGTCCTTAAGTTTAAAGATATCACTTCCATTAGGCAGAAATGAAAAGCGCTGAATCTTTGAGTGCTATTCATAACACGATTTTATTAGACACATCCACGCCTAAGCCTCTGAAAGAAAAACAATTTAAAACCTGGGTGGATCCATTCAGAAGTATCTTACATTTCACATAAAAAAATAAATGAAGGGTTTGATTAAAGCCCTTCATGAGTGAGATAATTTACATGATTTTCACTTTGTTTCTGATTGTTCGAAATAAAAATATATAGCTCTTTGCCTTCCTTTTTGCCTTATCCTACAGCACCTTGATTTGAACCAGCCTATGAAAATCATGCACAGGCAAGATTAAAACACAGAGATGGCAAGTGGAATGTTCCTCATTATAGCGAGTATTGCTCATATTCTCCTACACAACACAATTTATTAGTATCTAATAGAATTGTAATGTTTCTCATTCTGCATTTTTACAGCTGCATCAAAATATTAAAGTGTGAATTGCAATTAAACTCACACAGTGCTCTTAGCATAATTTCCCTTGTATTAATACTTAGCAAACCAAGTTATTGGTGTAATATTACTCTTGGTACTGGTTGCCATAAAGGGATAAAGCCTCCAAATAGTAATAAAATAAATTTTACTGAAGAGAGCAGTCATACAAAAAGCATTGTTATTGGAGTTTTTCAATTCAGTGGGGGGTGGGAAGGGGGGGGAAGAGGGAAGAAAGAGGCTTTTGACCCTTTAAATTATAGTTTACAGGTTACTACACCAATTCACTTAATCTCTCCAAACAGGTAATTTGCTTGCTTTTTGAAAAGCACCCATGTGCAAGGAAATGCTAGTGCACTGCAGGGATGAATCCAAGATTGATTGCTCGACTCTAGTCTCTCTTAACACCACTGTGCCAAGCTCTATTTTACATGTGCCCCAAGTCTTTCAAGATTTCAGGAAAAAGGGCAGGTCAATTATTTATTTTGGACAACTTTAATTTCTATCACTTTGCCTCTGTTTAATGGAACAATTCTGGGGCTGAAGAAAATTTTATTAAGCAGAAGAGCTAAGCGAACACTCACCGACAGCCAGGGGCATATTAACTATAATGTACCAAGTAAAACTCACTGTTTGTACATAAGCCCCTATATCCTCCATCACAAACTGATCCCAACCTCTGCAGCAATGTGCCTAATTTCTATAGAACACCAGGCAACAGATCAAAAAATCTCTGGTAGCCTCAGGCCAACTGAAGAATATAGTAATTTATTGAATTAAATATGAAAGTGAATCAACAGTTGCATGATATCTTTGTGTTATTTATGGTGATATTTTATTTAGTTTATTGCACTCTGTCCCTCAATTCTCAGCAGGCCATGGATTTTTGTATTTTTAGTGCAGAACTGAACTATTCAATATATCATGGAGAAAGCTGAATAAGGGACAACTGGAGCTTTTTGCACCTGGAAGGCATCAGGTCAGAACTGGGCTAAGTGTATGAGTTGGATAGTTCTGCTAGTTAGCAGCAGCGAAACTGCTATATGTTGAGATTTAAATAGCCATCATTAGATTTCAGAGTTTGTATGATGCAGTTCACTCTAGAGCTGGTTGGGAATTTTTCAACAAAAGTTTCCCACTGAAGAATTCAGATTAATCAAAACTGGAACTTTTTGCGGGAGCATCTTAGTTTTGATGCGAGTTTTTCTGGGAAGGTTTCTGAGGTCCAGGATGGAATTTCTAGTCAAAACAAGAGAGAAAATAAACCATCTCCAAATAGCCAATAGCCTGGTGGTGAAGACACTCACCTGGGATGTGGGAGAGCTAGGGATTTGAACCTGGGTCGTTCTTATGCCAGATGAGGGCATTATCTATCAGGCTATTGGCTATTCTGGGGCAGGTTGCTTTTACTCTCTACTGTTGGAGATGTTCCGCTTTGGTTGCATAATTAACTATTCATTTGGCCAGAGACTGAGAGAGAGACTGACTCAGATTTTTTTTGCAGGACTGAAAAGCTTTTTCCTGCCCAGCTCTAGTTTACAACTCTTAGAGAACGAGCGAAATCCTGACCCCACTGAAATCGGTGGGAATTTTGCCATGGTCTTCAATGGGACCAGGATTTGACACTCTGTTGCAGGCTGGCTGTTGGCTCAAGAAGACAGCTGAACACTGGTTTATTCTGCTCACATTTGTAGTAAATTCTACAGCCATCAGGGTGGTGATGCTGCCAGCAACATTACATGACTTTGGGCGGGGATATGGACTTTTTCTCCTTTTCCATCCTAAACACATACTGATGCACTGGATGGCACCTAGATTGCTGAGCTGAGGGTAGACAATCTAGGGTGACTGGCTGAGTGACCTCCATCCGCCTCATCTCCGACCTAGGTCCATTCTCCTACCATCTGGCTCTGTGCCTGCTTTCCTAAGGGGTAAGGTCACATGCAAATGGCAAAGACTTTGCCTTTCAGCCAAAAGGTATATACCCTGCCATCTATACTATCAGAGAGAGGCACAGAGGCTAAGTTAATAATGTCCTCTGTGGCTGGGTTAAACTGAAGAGAGAAAAAAAAATCAGGGATTGGTGGAGATCAAACTATTTGTTAATGTTAAAAACCAAAAACGTAAAAATCATCCCAATGCAGCAATCTCTGCTCAAGGGAGGCCTGACACTAGAAGGGATTCCAGCAAGGTGGGGATGTTTGAACAGGAAGCGCTTGAGACCCCCTCTTGTACCTGGCAAGAAACAACATGGGCTTCATGACACGCAAGCAATGTTTATCCCAAAAGCTAGGGTTAGATTGTCTTGAAAACTCTCCAGACAACATTAGCACAAGAGAATTAACTTCTTGGTAAACATGAGGATTAATGCAGCCCAGTCAATCTGCAATAGGGGTGAATTGCAGCCATTGACTGAAAGCAAAGACAAATGTTAAAAGGTCAACTTTCTTAAACTAAAAATAAGACGAAGTATATTTTAAAATGGAGGTTTTCAAGCAAACTCTCTTTGTTCATTTCTGAATGGATAGGATGTTAGCAGGAACACAATTTGTATTACAGAAAATGAGCAACTATTGCCTTGCAACTTGCATCCTCATTTACGCCAGTGCAAAGTGTGTGTAAAACTCTTCCACATTAAAACTCACTTTGCACTCCGGTGCAAATGACTGCACAACAGTGAATCAAGCCCCAAAACTCCAACTCAGACCTCCCCCAAATCAGGGATCAATAAAAGAATGTTTTTATCACTGTTATAAGTTACATTTATTGCTGCAATTGCTGTCAGAACATTTTTAGCTGTGGTAGGCTTGCTGCATGATACATTACTGGTGACAGATCCTGTGATCTGTATGGTTTTAACATGGGTGTCTATATCACATCCTGTAGAAGAATGCCATCTGTAGTGCCTGGGATTCACTGTATCATTCACAAACTGCCAAGATAATCTTGTCATTGCAACGTGTCACACATTATTTTTCCCTGTTACACTTTATCTCCTTGAAGTTTTCTCTCTCCAATCAGAGCTACGAGTTACTGGCATGGTGGCAAAGCTTTCACAAGTAATGAAAAAGCCTGACCTGCCACTACACAGTCACCACTGATGTTGCAGGTTCCATGCTCCCAAACTTGCCCTGGGTTCAGGTTATCCTGGTGTCTAACAGGATATCTATTGTTGCTCTTGTGGTCACTGAAACAATAGTTCCTGAGCAACACCATGGCCAGGACATTACTGCTGCTGAAGAGTACAGTGGGGATACTCTTGTATTCTAGCCTATATAAATCAAACTGGTAAAAGACCAAGAGTCTGATCCAAAGCCCATTTAAATACCAATGGAAGTCTTCCCGTGGACGTCAACGGGCTTTGGCTCACGACTTTAAGACCTTTGTAGTGATACATTTACTACATTATAGACATTTTGAACAGATTCCCCAGGGGCTGTGGCAAGTATACCCATCTAAATCTGGTGAAGAACGAAACCCTCTAATTTCCTACAAGAGATTTTTGATTGTCACCTAGTGACTCAGGTTCAGGAGGGTAGAGACCTGGCGAAGGAGTCTGGCCCTTGGCCAAAGTGCCCTAGCTGATCTGGCTACCAACTGGGAGGCACTATAATTTAGAATCACCTTTTATTCCTCTGTGTTTTTCCAATAGTGAGACCAAGAGGAGGAACGTGATCAAAGAATAATTAAAAATTAGTGACTGGCCCTGGGAGGCAGGACAACTTGGTTGTATTCTCAACTCCGAACAGACTCCTTGGATGAACCTGAGCTCGTCACTTAACTGCTCCGTATCTTAGTTTCCCCATTTGTAAAATGGAGGCTATCATAATTAGCTAGCGTCCAGGAATTACGTGAGACTTCGTTCACTAATGTGTGTAAAGTCATTTTCCCTTCCATTACCAATGAGTCCTCAAAGGATTATCATTATCTCGTCTTCACCCATAAGTGGAGGCAGACATCTAACAGGAACACAGACATACATGTAGCAGACAGTCTCTTAGTCTGTGCCTGGGAGGAGAGCAAACGTAGTAACTCAAATGCGGAGCATAAGAATTAATGTCTCTCCATATCTCTTGAACCTCTCTCATTTCAGGGGTTAGCACTCAACATGCTCCCAATGTTACAGATTTGGTCCCCCCGCTCTCTTTTATTGTTGAAAAGTGTGAAGTGAAGTATCATTAAACTGGAGCTATAGAAAGAGTTTTAAACACTACAGGAATAAACCATTTTAAGCTTCTTGCATGAGTAATTTTGTGTCCCTCATTTTAGGTCTGTCACACATAGTGTCCTGTATCTGGGCCCTGGCAGGTTAAGAGGTCTGTGTCTCTCTGTGCAACAACTAAGGGCAGGGGTGGCCAACCTGTGGCTCCGGAGCCACATGCAGCTCTTCAGAAGTTAATATGCGGCTCCTTGTATAGGCACCGACTTTCCAGTGTGCCGGCGGGTGCTCACTGCTCAATCCCTGGCTCTGCCACAGGCCCTGCCCCCACTCCACCCCTTCCCGCCCCCTCCCCCAAGCCTGCTGTGCCCTCACTCCTCCACCTCCCCCCCAGAGCCTCCTGCATGCCACAAAACAGCTGATCGCGAGCTGCGGGGAGGGAGGGGGAGGTGCTGATCAGTGGGGCTACCGGTGGACGGGAGGCGCTGGGAGCGGGGTGGGGGGAGCGAATGGGGGGGCTGCTGATGTATTATTGTGGTTCTTTGGCAATGTACACTGGTAAATTCTGGCTCCTTCTCAGGCTCAGGTTGGCCACCCCAACTAAGGGGATCCTCTCATAAGCTTACTGCTGCTGGATAGCTGGCAAATACAAAGCAATACATACGTGCATGCTACTGCTGATCTGTTTGCCCATTCATCATATTACTTCGCAATGAACCATATATCCTTTGTAGGTAGGACTGTACCTGTAAAGGAAAGGTGTCTTAAAGAGGAATCAGAGTAGCAGCAGTGTTAGTCTGTATCCGTAAAAGGAAAAGTAGGACTTGTGGCACCTTAGAGACTAACAAATTTATAAGCTTTCGTGAGCATCCGATGAAGTGAGCTGTAGCTCACGAAAGCTTATGCTCTAATAAATTTGTTAGTCTCTAAGATGCCACAAGTCCTCCTTTTCTTGTTAAAGAGGAATGTTTCATAACTTACTCTCCTGCAAAGGAATAGAAACCAGGCCCCTGGGGAGTTAATGTGGTTACCACACCAGCATACATTTTGTTTATGGCATTTTTTTATTTTTTTACATAAAACTTCTGGAGTAATGGTAGTAATTTTCAGATCCTTCAGCTTGTAAGGCCAGGGGCCTTTATACCATGTGTCAAACTCTAAAAGCATCAGAGGGAAAGGAAAATTATAACTAGGTTTTTTTAAAGGTCTAAAAATGATCTGCAATCGAACTTTTTTGTGCCTAGCATTGCCGTTTTAGAGTCAGCTACCTCACATTTTCTCAGGGATAGAAACCAAGGTCATGAACCTCTCACACAGGGGCTTCTCAGTTCTCTACTGGTGGGTAAAACACCTTTTCCTAGATTAGGCTGTGAAATATCAAATTAATCCCATCATTAATCCACAACCCATTAATCTCATCCTTTACTTTGGATCAACATCATGTTGAAGGGAAGTTCCACGTGTGGCGGAAAGAGCTAAATAGCGGCTGAGAAGGAGATTGCCGAGAGGTAGGAAATGTTAGCTGTCGTTCCAGCTGAGATGGGTCAGTGGGCAGAGTGCAGGTGAACAGGTTAGAGGTATAGGGCAAATGCCATTTAGCACAGGATAACCCCACACGTTACCACATATACTGCCATCACATACATATGTGTAATAACAGACACACAGCGGTACATATTTTTAGGCAAGAACCAGATAAAGGGACGGTGGTAGTCCTATCAGAGGCTTCTCAACAGAATTTGTTTCTTACTGAAATTATACCCTTCAAGCACCTAAAATCAGCCTACTACTGCTTGCCAAATGTGAGGTGGCTTATAAGCTTGCTTTATTTCCTCCTAAATACGGACAACACAAAAAAAATCTCATGCTTTTTAAAAACAAAACAAAACTGGAATGATTCTTTCATGGGGCAGAAAGTATCACTCTTGGCCCAAGTCCTGTTCTCAGTAACATCAATGGCAAAATTCCCATTACCTTCAGTAGCCCTGTACAGTTAGTTCTATGTTAAACTAGTGAAGAAGCCCATATGTACTGCTATTCTCAGCAGCGCTATCCATCTGAAATTGTGGTTTGCACAGCCAAAAAAGAGAGACTCAATTAGACTGATCCAGCACTGGAAAGAGTATCTAGAAGCACCCGAAGATGATCTGACTTGTGGATAAGGTGGTAGCATTGTCAAAATAAAATGTTGGGCCTTTATTTTAGGGTCATGAAATACCTCACACGAAACACAAAAGCATCTTTTATATAAAGATCTGCTGGTGATACTACACCCAGTGATTGCAATTTCTTGCAGTGGATGACAATTTCCAGACATTCCGTGCTCTGAATGAATTTATCAGGAGCCACTGAAGTAGGACCAGTAACGTTAACTTTGAGCAAAAGGAACAGCTTGGATAGTAAAAAGAACAGGAGGACTTGTGGCACCTTAGAAACTAACAAATTTATTAGAGCATAAGCTTTCGTGAGCTACAGTTCACTTCATCGGATGAATGTAGCTCACAAAAGCTTGTGCTCAAATAAATTGGTTAGTCTCTAAGGTGCCACAAGTCCTCCTTTTCTTTTTGCGAATACAGACTAACACGGCTGTTACTCTGAAACCAGCTTTGATAGCGTTCACGCTCTTCCAATTTCTCTCTTCCCTCTACTGTTCGGCACAATTCACACTTGTTCCACTGGACTGTGTGTTTTTAGTAAATACAGCAAATTCTACTTGAGTCTTCAAAAACCATTTTGCAGTAAGAAAGAAAGAAAAACTGAGGCATTTCAAGTATCTTCATAACAAAAATCAGGATTGTCCCCAGCCATTTTACTTCAGAGACCAGCATGAAGGATTTTCAAACTAAAGCAGAGATTGTATTATTGCCCTGTACCATGACTTCCTTGAGATTTTTAAGACGGTTTAGGCCTAAAGGGCTGGCAAAGCAATATCTCAAGATCAGGACGAAGTAGTAATTACAGCTGGGCAATAAAGAATAGATACGTCCTAACCGTTCAGCAAAAGTTAACCAAGCTCTTATAGAGATGCCTTCTGGAAAGGGATAGCGGCTAGCCTGGTGGGTTGCAAATGTAAACTTCGCAGTTTTCATCTAGCATTAACTTTAATTTAATACTGAAGGTTTGTTTTTAGCAACATCATAAGTGTAAAGGTAATAGTAATATAATAATAATAAATCAAGGCAGCACTAGAGCTATTGCGTTAAGTAATAATAAAGTTAAAGCACAGTATGTGATGTATCTAAAGTTCAGTACCTTAGAGAGTTAATTAAGTCCTAAGTTAATTGGCAAAGATCTTATCTCTAGATGGGAAACATAGCTGATTATCTTGTTTATGCTTAAACAGAGTAACTGAGGTCATTACAAGACTTTTTTGGGGGCATTACTGATTGATTTATAATTTCTTAATTAATTTTGATGGACTTTTAAAGCCTCTTGCTGCTTGACTTAATTCTTTTGACTTCTTAACAGATGAATCTATTGAAACAGCTGTTAATAATGCAAAGTTGCATTTACCACTTCCATTGAATGAAGAGTTTAGTTTTTAATAACTCCACTGTATTGATTGAGATAGTGCTTTGTTCCAAATCAAGCCCTCGTAGCAAAATGTAAGCCAATTCACGGTTTTCAAAACATGATGCCTACTTTCCCTGTCATAAGGACAGCCTGGATTCTAGCACAATAAGCTCTGAAGTTGAATTTAACTGTTCATCACACAAGTAGTGCTATGTCATTTGTGTATACCAATTGTTCACTGGACGTGGGTTGGAAAGGATTAGTTTTTTGATTGGTAAATGTTGGTAGATGTTAGTTGGTAAATGATAATGAAAATTTACAGATGGGCAAAGTAAAAAATGCTGCTTGGGAACTTATCGTTTGGTTTAAGGGGAGACGTATATTTTGACATAGGATGCTGACTATCTGTTTTTAAACGATTATGGGGATTTTACCTTTTTGAATCTCAACATTGGTAATTAAATAACTATTCTCTGACCTTGCTATTGTCTCCCCCATAATCTCTCACAACCGTGAAAATAATTTTTTTTAAAAAGCTTAAAAACAAACATTGGTATTAGCCATCTGTGACCTTAAGAACTTCTCAGTGCCTGTTGGCACAAGGTTCAGTGTCGTTACAGCACTTCTTATCAGGCCTGACAAACTCACTACACAGTTTTCATAGGGTGGTGTGATGTGTCTCATGGAAGTTTATAGTATACGGATCCTCAGTCATTGTGTGATGTATGTATGGGTGATATGTAAGGAGTTATGTATGTGTACTGATATGTTCCTACAATGTGTGTTAGAGGAAGAGTTGACAAATATGTTTTTTGTGAGACATAGGATGTTTAGTCACCTTTCTCGTTCATATGTAAATTAAGCATTGTAAGTCGAACACAATGGGAGCTACATGTCCATTCCAAATAAACAATAATATGAAGTCAGCATGGGAAGACACTGAAGACTAAATTACGGTGGGTAGCCTTGGCTCTGGAGTGCAAAGGGAATGCAATTTGGGATGTGAGAGGAAGGAAAGAGAACCCCTCTGTTATCCATTTACTAAGGAAACCCCTTGAGAGTGTGGGGATATTCATGAGAACCTGGATCCTGGTTATGACTGAAAACCAGTGGCTCCATCAAAGACTGAATCTTTGCGGAAGAATCTACTCTATTAGATAGAAAAAGTAACCATTTAGTGTAGAGGTGGAATTGAATTTTATATCTCTAGCCAGTTCTGCTTCCAATATTCTTCTGCACTACTCATTTGAATCTTTGAGTCTTTCTTCTGAATAAAAACGTACTCAATGCACTTTTATGAAAGCCTGTGACACATTGGTGGTTAATTCCACTTTGCAATGTCTGTATTAACACTACATGAAGAATTACGGACACAAAGATAATATGCTTTAAAGTCTGTGACCAAACCAAGGGAGAAACAGGTTTTCTCCCAGAAATGGGAAAGGTAGTATTGTGGAATCAAAACAACACAATGTGGATCAGCAGGGGACTGGGAAGACCAGAAGAAGGGAAGAACAGCATGAGGTCATCCTGGCTGTGGGGACAGTGAATTTGGGAAGATATAAAGGCAAGAAGCAGCAGTCATCTTGTCATCCATCACTGGACAGACACAAAGAGCCAGAGCTGAGAAAGATGGGCCCTTCAAAGAGATTGAAGTCTCTGGGAGCTGAATATATGCGAAAAATCTGCTTACGCAAAAGATCTTCCATCTACAAAGACAAGGGAAACCAGCACCTTTTACTTCTGTGGGAGGCCCTGACTGAGAGAAAGTCACCCGTGGCTGGGAAAAAGAAAGACTAGTAAGAAATCTCTCTTGAACCAAGGCTGTCACTTGCTAAATTAAGTCTTTGCTACTAAAAAGCACACTTTACCTTTATTTGTTTGTAACCATTTCTGTCTTTATCCCTTATATGTGAACTCACTTAAAACCTCCCTCTTTTTGATTAAATAAAACTAGTTTTACTTTTATTCTAAATCAATCCAGTGCCGCCTTTGACCAGAAGTGATGATTAACTCCAGTTAAAGCAACAAGCTGTGCTTTAAAGGAGCAACAAACATTATTACGTCTCTGAGGGCTAGTCTACACTTACAGGGCTGCCACAGTGCCACTGCAGCACTTCAGTGAATATGCTACTACGCTGAGCTTCTCCCATTGGCATAGTTAATCCACAAATAATGGTAGGTACATTAAAGGGAGAAGCTCTCCCATCGACATCGCTGTCTACACGGGAGGTTAGGTTGGCATAGGTTGGATTTTTCAAACCCCTGAGTGACACAGTTATACCGAGGTAAGTTTGTAGTGTAGACCTGGCCTGAGTGTTCCAGGAGAGGGCTGGACTCTTCAGGGCAGACAGTTTGGGGGAAATTTGGGACTGGGAGTGTGTTGGGGTCACTTGGCTAGTTGTAACCCAGACTGGTAGAGGCCAGAGTGTGACTGTGGTGTAAGAAGCAGGCTGCTGGAGTCAGAGATTCTGAACCAGGGCTGCTCAACACACGTATATAATGATTGTATACTTGTATACTGACACTCAGTGTATACTTGTATCCATTACAGCAGTAGAGAGTTTTAAGGCACTCCGAGTTTCAGGACAAGTGGTGACAATCTCTCACTGCTCTGGATTGTACCCCAAATTGTGACACCAATAAATTCTTTGTAACACATGTCTAATAGCTATATTCAGCAGTGGGTTTCCTTGGCCTCTTCTGCTTTAATATTTATCTGACATTAAGCAATAAGTGACAGTATGTCTATTTTATTTTTCTTCTCCTTCTTCTTCTTCAACACGGGCCATTCAGCTTTAGCAGCTCTTTCTCATGTTCTCAGATTTTATACAATCTTCTCGGTGCGAATTATAATGCTGGCACTTTATATAGTGCCCAGGGAATGCGTATGGGAACATACCACATGTCCACACCATCCAGACAGCAAGTGACATGAGGAGCAAAATAACCCCCCAAAAGCAAAACAGTTCAGTGTTTGCTGTGGCAGTTATCTCAGGGTTAACAATACGACAAAGAAAGGAAGAAGCGAATCAGGGTTTATTATTTTTTTGCAAACACACAGTTTGGGGTTTAATAAACAAATTAAGCTTTTTCCTGCTGCTAATGGACCATGGTTCTTGCTTTAACCAAATATTGTGACAGTTTTCGATATTATCTTGTTACATGAATACAAAACTCCTGTACTTGATTAGATTTTCTTCCCTGTTACTGGCATTATCTACTCCCCTTCAAGTTCCATGTAAGTATCCCTTAAGTACCACTATTTCATGCCATCCTGATTTGGGCCAATGTGATTCACAGTAAGGCATCCGTTTTCTGTTCTGAAGCTGATTTGCAGTGCTGAGCAACTCCTGTGGTGCGCTGAACACCCTCTTACCCCATTCAAGCCAGCTCAGCCTCTCTCAGAAGGTGCTCAGTATCTCCCAGGGACAGGGAGCCCTGGAATGGAAGTCAGCATATGGAACAGACCTTAGTTGTTTCTGAATGCTTATGGAGTCCCTAGAGTTAAATGGGCTCACCGCTATAAATAATGGATTTTAGGGGGAAGTTTAAAAGTAACTGTGTTGACTGGCTGGAGCAAATGACTTCTATGCTCCGCTAAGCATAGCTTTGAGAGGTAGAAACATTCCTCCAGTCGTGACATAGTTAAGTGTCTCATTCGCAAGGAGACAAGGGAATTTTGCCTTCTATTGTCTCAAGTATAGCCAATTGCTTGACTACACTTGCGGTTCAATATTAAAAACATTCAAGAGTCCAAATATTCATTGTCTAAAGACAAAGTAGTACCATATGAAACGGAGGTATGCACACCACTCCTTCCCGAAAGTGGTTCTCTCAGCATTTAGTTTACCTTACACGGGTGTACTCCAAAGTATGCATTCAAAACCAGCCATATTTATAGCATGGCAGCTTACAAGCTAAAAACACTCTATATGTTACCCAAGACTAAAAGTCACCCATCAGTTTTTTACCTTGTTTCTCCTTGTATCACGGTTTACCTTTCTTGTCTCTTGATTTGGACACTAAATTCCAAGGGTGACAGGCTGTGAAGGCACTCTCTACCTTTACCAGGACACAGAAAAAACATATCTGGTCTTTAACAGGTTTCATATTTGCCGGCACCAGAGCTGACTCCAGCTTTGCAAAGTGTTTGTGTGATGAACAGAATTATGGGAAGAACATGATACAAGTCAAGTTAGCCTAACTACCCAACATTCATATTTGTTACAATATATACGATATTAGTTCAATATATGTAATACCTATTTCAGTGTGTGTGTGTGTGTGTGTTGGCTAACACTTTGAAGAACTTCAGGATTGGACCCCCAAGCTTCTAATCTGGAATGAATGTATTAACATACTATATTTATTGGACACATATGTCTGTCTAGTTGCGGAAGTAAGTGCCCGTAACGGCCCCCAGAAGAGTGCATAGTATTTTGGAAGACCACAGGAATGTATGAAATTTGGATGGAAAAAACCACAAATCCATTTCCTGCCTTCTTTTTTCCCCTTATTCCTGAACCACAGTCATCACCATGGTATTTGCATGTCTGTGTATCTGCCATGAACTGTCAGACACTCTTCTATACCACACTCGGAGACTGATCCTGAAAATGCTCTGCCTGAAGAATTCCCAGTAAGTTCTCTAGCACAGAACTTGCATTTCTGTTCCTTGAGGCTTGTAGCATCAACATCTACCATCTATTCCCTATCCCAACAACACAGGGAGAAAAATCTTCCTAACATCCAATCAACACCTCTCTTTTCTCAGTCTTCTTTCATAACCGTGAATTTTACTATTCCCTACCAATTTAATCTGTGCCCCCACATGTAATTTGTTTTTATACCATAAATAATAAACTTTCTTCTTACCCCAGACTGGAAAATATAAACAGGTGAACTCCCATGGTTTAAATCGCAAACCAAGTACCCAATAGGTGTTAAAAATATTTTATTTACAAGACAAAGTTAAAATGTCATTTTGTAGAAGTTATCTTTACAAGTATAAGTCAGTTGGGTAAGCCTCTGAGACATGTAAATAATGCAGGGTCATCAAGGTTTAGTAACATAATTCTAGTGGTGTTGACATCTACTATACTCAGTTTAAAATAAACCAATCAATCAGATATCTATTTCTATATAAGCTGGTTGAAGGGACGCATTTGACAGAATGATTAGGAGGAAAAAAATCTCATCTCTGTTACAGGGATGTAAGTCCACTTTAATTACTCTTCATTTACACCAGTATAACAAAGTAGAATTTTGCCCAATCACACCAGCCTCCCATTGACTTTAATGGGCTTAAATCAGGGCTCAGATGAGCTATGGTTCTTCTCCAGGGTACAGATTCAGTAATATATGTCAGCACATGCTTAATTTTAAATGTAGACAAATGCTTGAGTACCCTGCTGAATTGAGGCCAACGGGACTTCGCTAGGGAAAAAGCCTAAAATAAAAGAAACATAACACTTGCTAATTTTCCTGGTAGATTATATTTTCAAATCTTCGCCTAGTGGCCATACCATTCTTTCTCGGACACTCTGAGCAATGCAATGAGCTAGAATCTGTTGTTTTTATGATCCTGTCCTGAATTTTATGGTCTATTTCCAAATTCATCTTTAAATTATGAAGCTTTTATGTCCCATCATTTTTTTCTGGGTTGACGCTCTGTGGAGAAGCAACTCTACAGAGCAAACACATCTCTCTCTCTCTCTCTCTCTCTCTTTTGCCGAGTCAATGGATTCTCAATTCAAAATATGTTAACAACCAGTATCCTCGACCGCTCTCAATCGCATCTGAAGTGCCGCTAACATACAGAGTCATATCTGCCACCCTTTTCTTTAGGCATGTAAATTTGGGGAATCCAAAATAATTCAAAAATTATAATGATTTGGTTACTGCATCTCCAACAGCCTACGTCCCAACATTTAATAGTTCCAATTCCTCTCCTGCCCTTTAGAGAGTTACAAGATAAATTTCACTCATGCTTTTGTCAGCTACAAATGAGACCAAAAATAGGTCAAATTAAAGGTCTAAGGTAGCATGAAGCTCCTAGCAAACTAGTGCTGCACCCACAAAAATACCTCTTCCCTTTTTTAATCAATGCCATTCTCCATGTAGCTCAACTGTATTACTGCATTTTCTCTTTGCTCTAAATTAAATCATGTTGGTCCACATTCATGCTTGGTGTCTGCCCACTGTTCAGTTTTGCACATCTGGGCACTTATTGTTCTTTCAAATATTTGACATGTTAAAATGTAAAAGGTTTTTTGGGGGGAGGCCGGTGCAGATGTGGATTAAACTAAATGAATTGATTTTTTTAATCAACTCATGACAATCCACCATTGACTTCAGCATAATCAATCTTGTTTTTCAAAACCATTGCGGAAGTCCTATCTTGTTCAGTCCTGTGTGTTGTGCAGTATGTATGGGGAGAAAAGTAGGAAAACAGCATTATTCTTCAGGAAGTGCCATTAGCATTATCTAAGACATAGCAGGTTGCTGTACAGCGAAGCAAAGAAATTTGATCAGCTGGGTCTCCACCCTAAACTTTTACCACAGGGCACTACTAACAACGATATATATGTGTGTGCATGCATGCACACCCATGGGTTCTCTGCCACAAGCATAGAAGGTGCAAATTGCATGTGCACACACACACATGCTTTGTGCCTATGGAGTTGCTGAACTTCAGGGGCGATTTGCCCCTGGGGGAGGGCAGTGGGGCAGGGGATAACTTTCTACCAGGATGACCTCATCTGAGGATTCTACCTCGTCTGCAGTTTTAAATTCAGATTAAGGACTCCACACAAGCAGGATTGGAGGATACTACCTGAGCAGAATGTGCTGATTAAGCAGCATCTCTCCCAACCAGTTGGCCCCACCACTACTGGACTGCACCAGCTTGCCCTGTTCCCCCACTCCTGGGAAGCTTCTGTCTCCAGAACAGCCAGGGAAATCAGGCCCTGTGTCTATTTTATGCAGGCAGAGAGAATTTGAAATATGAAGATCTATCTCTGTATTTTTAATAGAGATAAATTTTTCATTGTGTTCCTTTTTGATTCTTTCAGGGTTTGTGACTCTTTTATAGACCTCCCCCGCTTTTTTTCCCTTTTGGGACTTTCCCCCTCACAAATCTTCTTTTTGTGTATCTGCAACCTGCTAGAACCTGTTGCTTTTTTCCAATCCTCATTTCCCTCTTGCCCTGCCCCAACCTTTTCCTCAAGACTTTCCTCCGCTGTCTTCATGGTTTCACTTTAGGATTAATTTAATCAACTTTTGATTTTTTTTCTTCCAGTTTGTGAGCTCCTGTTCCCCAATATCCAACTCCCCATTGCTCTTTCTGTTCAGTTCATCATCCCTTTGGCCTTCTGCAAACTAGTATTGCCCTGGGTATGCTTCCACGCTTTGTATTTGCAGCTTCCCCTTCTTCCCCAAGCTTCTTATTTTACAACATTGTTGTACAACAACATATTGAATAAATTAGTATCTACTTTCTTCTGTTCTTTGTACTTAGCAATAATGTGACAAGTTTCTTCTTTTTGGCAGTGAATCAGAAATTATATGTGCTTTAAGAACTCCTGAAATGTATTTTCAATCACTATCAGACTCAAAATCAAAGAGAGGCACAATTACGTTTTTCTGCTTGAATATTTCATTGATTTTTCTTAGAACACAATCCCATTCTCGTGAAATCCAAGGGATGGATATTTGTTTCCAGTTAAAATATGGTGCTTTCTTTGTAACACCAAATCTGATCAATTTGTGTTTCACCTGCATTACTTACTGTATTAAAATATTTTATCTGCTTTATGCAAGCAATGCAGATGGGACAAAATGTATAGGAACTGTATAAATAAAAGCACCACATTGTTTGCTTCCTTTTGTCCCAAAATGGCTGCATATGAATTCTGTTTTGCCATTTCAAATTGTACTCATATTCCAGTTTCTCAGGAGTTCACACAAACTAATTGTTCAATCCAGGAACAGAACTGAGGAAGGCATGTGGGACTCTGGATAGAAAGTGGGGAATACTTGTTTAGATGCATGTATTGCTCTCCTTGATTCCCCTGGCGACACATTGCAACACTCATCTGCAGGCAGGTGCAATGCTGCCTCTCAGAGAAGAAAGAACCGGGGTGCAAGTGTTCTATTATGAAGTTTCACTCCCAGTCATGGCTCTTCACAGACACGCACAGCCTAAACCCAAATGCCATTGGGTTTTCAGTGCCTGAAGCCACAGCGTATGTGTCCACTTGGGCCTAACTGCTTTCTTAAAAAAAAAAATCAGGTGCTTGGAATAGCAATGTCAATCAAACAGAAGCAAAATGTGCCACACTTACATTTCTAAGCTGACCTTAAATTGCTTTAGTTTCTGCCCTCAGAAGCACATAGCAAATTATTGAGCAGTTCCGTGAAAAATTTATTTAAT
This sequence comes from Chelonia mydas, assembly GCF_015237465.2. NCBI lineage: Eukaryota > Metazoa > Chordata > Testudines > Cheloniidae > Chelonia > Chelonia mydas. The sequence goes on from NC_057855.1 coordinate 91,535,846, forward strand.
CCTTCAAAATTCTTTAAAAAAAAAAAAAAAAAAAAGGATAATAAATGCAATTTCAAATCATGGGGTGAAACTTCCCTTGCACATAATTGGGTTGCACATAAACTTTGTGAGATCAGTGTTAGGATGTACATGTGCTCTGGCTATCAAAGTTAGGCACAAACTTTCACGGAATCTGCTCCCTCTAAAAACATCAATTATTCTGAAGTAGGCTGTGCATGGGGGCTATTTCAATGTAAGGCGCGTACACTTAAAAATAGAATGTCAGTGCCTCTGATTCCTGGCATGTATACTGAATTCACGTATACTGGTGTCAATCAGGAATAGCTGCAGTGATACCTGTGTAAAACCAGTGTACTGAGAGCAAATCAGACTTGGAATTTTTTACCTCTAAATGTCTCTGCAAAGCAAGCTCTCCATCAGGTACGGGGCAGCCAGAACAGGAACAACCAAATACTCTTCACACTTCCATTGCTGATCTCCCATCTTTGGGCAAGAGGTCTCCTCACAGCATCTGACAGAATATGGCCCAAGGAGAGAGAGGTAAGGCAAGCATTTCTGTCAGTTTAGACTGCGCTTTGCAGAGAATTAAGATTTTTAAATGCATTTTGAATTATAATTTGAAGTAGGTGAGAAGCTTTTTCTCCATAATTGCATAAAGTGGCCCAAGCAATTATAGAATCATAGAATATCAGGGTTGGAAGGGACCTCAGGAGGTCATCTAGTCCAACCCCCTGCTCAAAGTAGGACCAATCTCCAATTTTTTCCCCAGATCCCTAAATGGCCCCCTCAAGGATAGAACTCACAACCCTGGGTTTAGCAGGCCAATGCTCAAACCACTGAGCTATCCCTCCCCCCTTAATTTAATTTAAAGGAGCTGCTCCAATTTGTTTTATATCCATGAAGGAAATATTAGACTGCCCAGTTACATAATTGGTTAACAGTTAACATAATTCTGGGTCATGCAGTATACACTATTTAAGTAAAAATGCAACAAGAGAAAAAGAAAAAATAATATCCTACTAAAATTATATTTAAAACAACAAACTGACTTCATTTTATAATCCCATCTGCTGATGGAGCCAAAGAGTTTCTTAATATCTTTGTATTACTGTATGCTAGGTAACCATACAATCCAAGAAATGCAGCAAGTACATATTTCGAACACCTGCATTTAAGAACATCTACTTAATTAAGTCAGGCCTTATGACAGTCATTTATGAACCTACATGTGAAATACTGGAGGTGTCATCTGGGGTGACATATCTGCTGACTAGCAGAAATAAAGCTAATTCAAATGTAGTTGCCTTCACAAAAAAACCCGAGTCCAAACACACACAACCACCTACCCACCAAAAAGCAGCCCTTTGTGAGATTCAAATTTTCCAAATTTTGTTGCAGAAATTGCAAGCATCTGCAGATCCAATAAATTACATTCCCCAGAATTTTAAACCCCCACCCCATTTTTAAATAAATATGTTTTCTTGAACTCTTCATATCAGTTCCACACTGCTACCCAAATTGGGGCCTAATCTTATTACATTCTTCATGCAGACTGCTGCTTTTCAGTCATAGGTGTTTCAAACAAAATTCAAATTAGATTCAACACTTGTAATTAAATGTTTAATTCATACTGTTCTGAAGTATTTCTTTTCATCAGAATTTTGTTGCACAATTATAACATTCTTTCTGATGCCAATGGGGGGTGGAAATCACTAATACAGTGTTTAGTGTAAATGTGAATCAAGAAATTGAAAGAGAAAGTGCGAGGTAACAGTTGAAAAGGAAGACACCCTGTCACTTTCACATCCGATATGAATGGATAACAGACAACTCACCTCACAAAGAGAAGACAGAGGAACAATTTTTCAAGCAGTAATATAGAAAATACAGTGAGAGCCAAATTCTGCTCTCCTTACTCACTCTGAAGTCAATGGGAGTAACTCACACGAGTAGCACAAGTCTGATTTAGTCCTAAGAGGTAACAATGAGGCTATTTCACTACAGAAAAAAAAAAAAAAAGACAGATGCTATGCAAATGTTTCTCTAAATAGAGAGAGAGGATCTCAACCATTTAAACATATAGACAGCCTGTGAAAGGAATATCCTAAATTTCAAAAGAATTCAAATGTTTCCATTGGTGATCAGCATGCAGCATGTTTATAGCACGAATTTCCAGATTCCTTCGTGACAGCTGAGTGTTATTTCAAGTCAGCCAAGTGGACTTTCCATTACAAAAGCAGCACACAGTGGACTAAATCCTGCGTGCCTCTGACTAGTCTCTCTACTACTGGTACTCATCACATGAGTGAGACAGGCAGGGTTTGGCCCAATATCAAACAGCACACAGAGAGTATCAACATCTGCTGTTCATTCTGCTATCAGCATCTGCCATTCAAGCTGCACATTCTCTTTCTCCAATTTATCATCTGCGGTACTGCAGGTCTCACCTACTGGTCGGCCCTTTGTTGTTTTATTCATTATCCTGTTGCACAGTGTGGAAGCCATCTTTGTTGCCATAGGAATAGACTTTGTGTGGGTTGCGAGAATACCCCTGATTCACATGCTTCCATATGAATCTGTGGGAGCCTCTGCTCCTTCCAAAGACACGGAGGCTCCAGCACCATGGCAAGCACAGCAGCACTATCTGTGTTTGTTTCTGCAGGAAAGAGCTCCGCTCACTAGGAGGAGAAACCCGATCCTATTGAACCCAGTCAGCCGGGACAGAGACCAGCATCGTGCTGAAATGACACGTGCATCTTTCTGGCCTGGTGAGACTAACCTGGTTTTTCTAGCCTTCTGTCGACCCTTGAGTCTCCTGGCACTGCTGCATTGAAGTGGATTAGCCACAAATGTTTCAGAGACACTGTTCTCCTGAGCTGTCGACTACTGCCTTAAGTTCCTGCTAGCACTGTTGAAACTGTTTCAGTTCCCACTTCTCTGGGCTCTAACATTTACCCAGCTGTCCCTGAACTATTTTAAAAAAACAACCCTTTAACTGCTGCTCTGCTTGGACACTGTTGCTAGGCTTGGGATCTCTACGTCCTGTGGATCACAGCTTTCGGATGGTCCGATTTCCTTTCATTGAGTACTTGAGCAGCCTGTGTCCTGTGATCATAAACTCCAACAAGAGATCTAGTGTGTATTCTTCCATAGGCATCTGGAGCAAGCATCAGGTTTGATAGTAGACTGGATTTTTGCTTAACTTTTTAGAAGACAGTGTTATGAACCTTGACTACACTATAGGAAGTATCTGTTTCCAACAGCAGCTGTCAGGAACAAGTGCAGTAAAACCTGACTTAGCTGCAAGCCTGGCCAAGGACAGCCAGGTTTAGCACCATTTCAGAAACTGTAATTAAACCCTGATCTATACTCAATTTGCTGCTGAACACAATCTGTTCTACTTGGACCATCACTGGGGTTTGAGCCTAGGCCCTTCAGTGCTAAAATCATGAACCTTTTCTGCTTGAGCTAAAGACCTGACCTCTCTGGATAGCTGCTGTAACAGAATCACTACCTTTTATGCAGACTAGCCACTAGAGGGGAACAAAGACTCCCGCTCCCCTACCAGGGGTTAGATATTTCTCACTCCTGATGTCACAAATTGATATTATGCCCAGAGTAAACAAAGGTTTATGAGGGGTTGAGGTTGTTAATAAAACCCAGAAAACATGACACCACCACCTGGGTATTCTGTGTGTGCACCCTGATAAAGTACTCAGGAAGAAGAAACTGAAGCTTTAGAAATCCATGAGACACAGAATTTAGATATCCTAAGTATAGCAACTAATACACACCCACCCACCCACGCTGATTGAAATTGCAGCTCAATTGCCAACAGGGCTTAACCACAGATCTGAAAGGGTGTTTTGTGCTTCTGCTGAAGTGTGCGCTCATAGAAGTCTTTAAATTCTCATTTTCCCTCTGGGTGGCTGAATTCAGAAACCACCCAACCCACTCTCAAAACATATTCCCAGCTGGTGGCCTGGCTAATTTACTTAAAGAGAAGTTATGGTCTTCAGTAGATGTGTGTCCAGCTGAAATGGGCCATACATAGTTATGATTACTTGAATATTTGTGTTATCACAGTGCCTTGGACCAGGCCCCCTTTGCGCAAGGCACTGTACAAAGAGAACAAGGAGAGAGCCCCTGCCTGAAAGAGTTTACAAACTCTCCTTTGACTGGGGGGGGGAGCAGGAGAAAGAGATGCTGGGAGCATTCTGAGTGAAACAAAATTAAGTAGTTATCTGAAATTCTCTCTTCTACTACTGCTACTAGAGGGACAGCAGACCTGACTGTTAAGCACAAGGAAGACATATACAAATTTCTGATAGAGGTGTAAATGGAAGCTGTGGGTTATACATTTTGATAAGAAACAATGTAGCAAAACAAAAACAACTCACCATCAGCAAGCCAAAATTCTCAGTCTGCTTATGGGATCACAATCATAGGCATGTTGGGAACTTCAGAGAGTCAAATCTGTTTGGCCCATCTCTGATGCATGTAATGTTCAAAAGACATTCTGTTTTCCTGAAGCTTGTCATACTCAGATGTACATTACTGAAGTGGGGAGGAATCCTGCAATTGCTGTAACCTAGCACCAGAGAAGTGAAGTAAAGTAGGCACAATACCATCCAGCAACCGCCACTGTTTTTTAAGGCTCATTTTGCAGGCCAGAAAGCTTTCTCACTTTCCTCTTGTCTGTGCCCTGCTCTTCACACTCCCCTCCCGCTTCTGCAATGATTGAAACTTCCAACTGGTCAATTTTGATTGTTATTGGCCAGCTGGATGTTAATGTGTTTGTACAAGTACATATCATTATTATTCCAGGTTTCCTCTATGTTTCAATGTATTTAGGGAGCTGTTGCAAAAGTTCTAGCCTGCCTGATAATTTCATTGTCACCTCCCTAGGTGGTTGTGGTAAAAAGCCTCTTTTCTCTTTAGAAGGGCAAAAACCTGCATGGCAATTAAAGATATCAAGTCCCTTCTGATCCAGTGTGTAAAGAACCAAGGGTAATTTGCTTTCCTTTTTAACCTGAACTTGATTTACTTAATTTATCAGTGGATGAACCTGAACACCGGTTTTAAATCCTCCTGACCACTTACTCATGCCATTTTATTTTTTTCAAAAGAGATCATCCCTCCAGACAGAACCCTGATTACTTGAGACTGAAGGGGGAAAAGTCCAAATTAAAATTATATAAAGTTGTTGCCTATTAAAGACAGTTTAATGAAGCTGCCAGGATGTTTTTAAAGCAGATGTCATGGAAAATGTGTAGCAATATGAGGCAACCTTGTTAAACATAGAAAATCCTGTCCTCCCCTTCAGTTGGCTCCTGATTTATGTCAAGCTGAAGTAAATGATAACACCACGAGGTTATTAAAGTTCTCTCTACCATAAATATGAAGCGTATTCATTTAGAAATCTCACACTATAAAATACAGATGGAAGAACATCTTTGAGTAAATTCTGAACCTGTTTAAACATCATGAGATTTCAAGTACACCCAAGATATACCAAAAAGAGCTGGCATGAGAAATGAAGACCAAAGTCCCGGAATTTTTTTATGTTAAACATAATCTTTACCTAAGTTAACCTTAGCAAAAGATTGTCCGAAGCCTACAGTTGTGTGTATTAATTGTTGGGGAACAAATAGGCCAATAGCGTTTATATTTCTTATTGCATCTAGAGTGAAAACTCTTCAATATGTACAGTACATATTCTCCTCTTGGGACGCAGCTGGGCATGTCGACCTACTGCACAGTGTGAACCTGTTGAAAAAAACCCCATAGGTTTGCAAGGTTTTTTCCATGCTGGGGGGCAGATTCTGCATCAGCCTGAGTGATATGAAAGAGGAGGAGGAAGGGGTTTGGCACACAGTGGATGCTGTACAAGGACATACCACTGATGTGGAATGGTTCTGCATCCTGTATATATTTCTGCACCTTCCCCTGTCCTGTATATACCCACATATGTGCCTCAGGCAAGGGTGGTAACAGAGGCATTGAGAGCAGGGAGTGTGCAGGGCCATTGGTAGTTTCCTTGCACCTAATCCTTTTCCCAACTTCAGGATGTTCTCTTTTTAACAACTTCTCTGAGTATACACCAGGCACATATATTTCCTGGGAAGAGGCAATATAGCCACTATTTCAGCCTTTCCTCACAGTCCCTCCTTTGCAGCAAAGCTCTGGCAATGGATGTGTTCGACAATAAATAATCATGCTTTCCAAGAAGGGACTGAAGACCTTTTATTAATCTCAGCGCAATATATTCCAGTTGAATTCTGAACCCATGGTTTGGAGAATCAGCTGTGGGGCTGCTTATATGTGTCCAAATAGCCACACCAGTGAAGTCAGGATGATGCTAATTCAGGAACAAGTGTAATTTAAAGTTGATAATGACACCAACAAAGAGCAGAGCCTTTTCCATACCCTTTCTTGCACGTGACTTTAGATGGAATTACCGTTAGTAAAAGCAAACCCTTTGTGTCAGAAGAGGAGTGCTTAAAACACACTAGTCAGTCCTTTTTATAGCCTGAAAAAAATGACCCCATAAAATGTGTACTGTTAGTAAAGGTATTTTTGGAACCACAATAAATTCTCACTACATGTAATACACTACTATCTCAGGTGTTTTTTTTATTTTTACCTTAAAATTATATCTAAATGGGACAGTCCAATTATGCCTGATTTAATGTTCTAATGCAACCCTGTGTGATTACAAGAGAGGTCTGGGGTTATCTACTACAAAAGCAATGTATTACAAAAGCAATATTAGGAGTCCAGGACCTGTGGGGAGCCAATTAAACTTTCCTGGACATTTCCTGCTTAGCAGCCTCATCATGCCACTAACCTTACCTTTGGAAATAACCAATTTGCTGCCTAAAAGTGCAGAGAAAGCAGGGATCAGGACAGGGCCTTAGCTGTCAGGACAGAGGTTCATGTATTGAGAAAGAAAGAACAAACAGGATTGAAGTTATCACTGCTATCAAAGTGCGTGTCTGCTCTGAGAAGCAATGCTGTGAAAATAGCATTGTGGGGTTCCACATTTATTGTGTCTCAGTGACTGCAGATCAGACGTGCATAGTACTCAAAAATAAAAAGATGGGTTTTTTTTTTCCTCACTTCCAGCTTTGCAAACTCAGCCTGGGCTCTAACAATCCAGCGAGGTTCCCTCCTTGTGCACCTTAATCAGTAATAATGATCCTGAAACCCAAATTATGCCTTCAGTTACACCTATCTTCATATTATATCCTCCACTGACTCGGCAGCCACACAAGCTTTCCATGTAACTTAGGGCATAATTTGGCTCGCAAGATCTTTATCATGGGTAAGGAGTATGGGAAGGAAATAACCCCGTTGGACGGCCAGCGCTCAGGTCGGGTTTCTCTGGCTGACAGGTAGAACACCTTTTCCATGTAGATGGAGCAAGTTTGATTTGGAGTCACTGAGGCAATGAACCACATGAAAGCAATGTCACAGCATAAATTTTAAAACCAGAACTGCACTGGAAGATGGATTTATTGTAATTTTTATTGCTGCATTTCTGGCCATGAGATATTGATTTTACAGCTAGATATACATGAGTTTTATTTTAAAAAATCCCCAATTAATCTCAATGACCAAGTCAAATTGATGTTAGTATAGTCACCTTTCCAGTTACCAGGGTTATTCCCCCTCCCCCCTCTTTTTTTTTTTTTTTGCAATTGTGATTTCCACGGGTACTGTACAAGCACGTAGGTCCCTGCTTCCATTAAATAGAAGACAGCTGCAACAGGTGAATATAACAGGAGCAAATAGAAGATAAGGGCAATGATAAGATGATCATGCTGTTACATAATTTGTTTTTGCACAACTTGATGGATCCAAATCATTTAAACTTAGAGAAATTTTTTGTTTATAATTTTGTAATCAAACCAAAATCCTCTCTGAAGCCTACATACTTGCTGTGCCCTTCTTTTTCCTCCATCCTTCTCAAAATCTTATGCTTACATTATTTGGTTTGTTGCTTGCTTGCTTTTTCTCCTTGTAGTCCTCCTGACCCTGCTAGCTGGCATTATTAGGGTTTTTTTTCCAAATATAAAGTAGAGCGTGCAATGCATTTTTTCACAGCATTCAAGCTTGTTCGCTCTTGGTTCTATGGTGCTTTTCCCCTTTCCCCTGCTTTGCTCTTCAGCTTCTCCCAGTGCAGTGATCAGCTCGTCCTCCAACCAGCTTTATAACCCCACCAACACTGCTGCTCCCCAGATCAGCAAGATTGCTGAAAGATCACGATCACTTTACAACTTCAGCCTGCCGCTGTCACAATGCCCCTAACTACCCAAAGAGTGGGAGTCCCAAGGACGCTTGTAAACTCATGTGTTTAGTACAACCAGTGGGCCAGCCCATGTAGTAAATTTGATGTATTTCATATTTAAGTGGGACTGTTAACTGTTAAATCCATTCTCTGCTCAAAATAAAAACTACATAATAAGTCTGATACTATAGCTCACTTCAAAGCAGATACTGTAATCCCCACCTGAGACAGATACATGCCCTATTAAATTAAACATAGAGTCTCTCAAATCACATACTAAATCTCGCTCAGGTCAGACTGCATCAATTATTTCACCCAGTAAACAGGAATATTGAACTTCTATGTACATACACACAGAGCCCAGGCACTGATGCTTATCAGCTTTTGTACTCGCATGTTAAATTGGGGCAAGCATGCATTGAAACCAAAATAGTATGCATGAAATGTTCAAAATCCCAGATTCCAAAATTAAGCTCCGACCTAAACCCCTATTTAGATAAATAAAAGAAGCCTAATTTTGAAAGGTGCTGAGCCCTTTCAGCTCCCATCAGAGGAACTTCTGAAAATTAGGGGATTTATAGTTGGGTGCCTAAATATATGGATGTAGGAGCCTAACTTTAAGCTCCATATTTGAGAATTTTGGCTTGAAAATTTAAATATGTGCAGCAGACACACCACTGAAATGGCTACAAATTTGATAAGAGAATTCTGCCCCGGTCTTCTAGGTTGATGTAGGACTCTCAGGGAAAGGCCAGGCGGCTGGGAAAATGTGAGTTCTGCAAAAGTTGCAAACTTCCCTACTTTTTTCAGGTTGTGTTTCACAACGTTTAGCTGTCCTCGTTCTAAATCACTGAGCAGATCTTTGGCTATTTGTGCAAGGGTCCACAAGTGCACTAAGGTGGCAAAGGGTGTGCTGATCTGGTGTGTCAAGAAGTATTTTATCAAGCCAAGACTACTGTGCTGTACTCATTTTGTTATGGTTTCTGATATGGACATAAGAATCATCAGCACTGACTTTCTATGGATTATTGCAGAAAAGAGAAAAAGGTGGCTCTTATTTTATGTCTGTGTGGCATCCACTGATGGGTTTTACCACTTACTAAGCAGGGGTTGGACATTGTCTTATATTATTATACGTAGGGTTAAAACAGATTGCAGCTGAGTACCCACACCCAGGCATTTCACAGCTGTTCTCTTGCTTTGGCAGACACTCAGGGCTTTCTTCCAGCATAGCTCGGCAAAGCTGCTACCCCAGCAATCCTCCTTTATTTATTTAGATTTATTACCACACCTATTACGAGCTTCTCTTTTACACCCTTGATCTGTTTTGTTAACTCCCTACACCTCTGCATGGTCGCAGCCAGCAAGATGCTTTGTCATGGGGGTGCTGCTCCAAAGTCAGGGCTCTTTCTGATGAATTCAATGGGGTTTAGAGCAGGCCTCTAGAGCTCCCGCAGGACAGAAACTCCAATTCCTAAATACCAGACCAATAAAGTGTTTCTGGAACAATAGGTATGTGAGACTAACCTCCAAACATCTATGAATCATTATATTGTAGCAACTGCTAGAGCTTGTGGGGTGGCTGCCATCTGCAGGGACCACCGAAGAGAAAAACCTGAACTGCTTTGCGTGAGCTGAGGAGACAAGACCAGTGTGGGCAGCCTGCAGCCTGTGGGTCGCAGCGGCCTGCCAGCGGATTACCCATAACATGCTCATCCGTGGTTTACATTTGCATTGATACCATTGCAATGAAATAAAGAGGATACAGATCGTAGCAACACAACTGGGATAATAGTTTGCCCCACATATTTTTTTTTGAGCAATTCCTCCATTGTGAGAGTCACTATGTCCTTTCCTTTGATCCCAGCTGCAGATGTTGTGACTGACTGACCGTAGCCTGAACAGGCCTTGTGGAATTAAGATAAACTCGACTGAATTAATTTAAACCTTATTGAATTAGGGTTCATACCTGTAGGGTATATTGTATGGAAAATGCCATTGGGTATGTGTTAGTGTGGCATCGTATTTACCTTCTCTAGTCGGAGGGGGATGCTAATGTAATTCCTCTATTATCAGCCTTTTGAAGCCACCCTTGGACTCCTGGAGAGTGTGCATATACTACCTCAAACTGGATTCTCCATGGGAGACAAAGAAAGGTTTTTTTGGATAAATAGCCAGCTCAGGGGTCTTCTTCCTGATCCAGCAAACCAACCTGATCCTTGTCCATGGAGGATCCCAATCTTTAGGGTAGGGTTGGAAGGACTGCAGCTACTGTGGTTCCATAATACTGGGTGCTTATTCTGTGCTGGAGTTTGATGAACTAGAATCCCCTTTGGTGGGGATTTAAAGGACTGCTCTCATATTAAGATAAGGGGGAACCCTGGTAAGCTTATTAGCCTGCATGGAAGTTCTTTTATTGCTCGTAATGTGTTTGCTATGGTGCTTTTTACCTAAAGAATAAAATAGGTATGCACTGAAAGAACTGCGTGGTACTTGTAGGACTTTTACCTGTTAACGGTCTCTGAAGAGAAAGCAAGTACGTGTGCTTGAATAGCCTGTCTGTGCTGGGAATAACTCAGTGAAGGCAGGGAATGTTTGGCTTGGAGATACCCTGGTCAGAGGGGAGTGAGACGTTGGCCTCCACCCCAGGGAGGTGACAGCCAGGGGAGCCAGAAGCCTAAGAGTAGGTGCTCTTGCTGGACCACTGAGGAGGAATACAGATGCATTTGCCTTGAATGATAACAGATGCCTTTTTAGTTTCATTTCTGTTTATTGAGAATGGAAGGGAAATCTTGTTCTTTACTTGTATTTGGGCCTCCACATTTCCCAGTCATGTTTACCAGGATACTGATGCAATACAGCATCTTACTGCACATTCATATCTTCCCAATAGGATCCTCCCTCAACAAGTCTATGGCTTTCCATGTTTTGGTGGGTCATTTTCATCATTTCACTCTATGAAGATATATTCCTCAGCCATATGTTGTGCTATCAGCCATTGACGATATCAAGATAGCAATAGAGTGCCTTTCCAACTGACTTCAATGGCAGTTCTTTACACCACTCTACGGTGGAAATATAACAGTACACGGTATCAGGTGTGATGGACTGGGAGCATGGCGACAAGTGGAATGAACTGAAGCCATTCTTTCCCAATAAACTATAAAGACAATCTGTTCTAGCTCTTTTGCATTGATGGAGCCTGCTTCAACCGTACGCATAAGCAAAAAAGAAATGAATTACAGTGCATTAATTCATGCCTAGTATATTGTTAAGCATGGGGCCTAAGGGTAAGTGCCATCTACACAACTAGGTGTGAATTAATTTACAATAATTCATACACTGAAATGTCTTATTGTGATAATATATTTAATAATCCTAAAATGTTGTTTAAATATATATTATATTATTAATTAAGATATGAGGCTTGCATGTTCTGAGCAGTGAATTATACTGTAATGAAGCCATTGCTCAGAATTATTAACCCAACAGATCACTCAATTTCTCCTGCCCATTTAATAATAATAAATACTATTCTGAGTGTTCTGAATAAGTACTCTCTCCCTCAGTTACAGTAACTTACATAATCAAAAAGGGAAATCCCTCTTCCTGTATCTAAAATTAATGCTTATATATGTGGCCGGACAAATGCTTCCTGAAGGGGGATATAAAGCCATACTTACCTAAAAGAAATCTAGAAAGGTAAGTGCAGGCCAAACAGCTTTTAAGATGAACGTGCTTGTTTAAGTTCATATCAGTAAAACTTTGCTAGACATGGATTGTTTTCAAAATGCCTGCTCTGAAATTCTCAAATGAAAGACATTATAGGTGTGCAAATTAATTAAAAACATACAACATGATTTTGGCGCTTGCTGTTGAAGTTTATGTTATTATAATTGTAATATACTGCAATTCAGAGAAGAGCTAACTTACTGGTCTAAATCCAGCCATGATGAAACTCCAACGACCCTAATGGGAGTTACACAAGTCAGTCAAACCTATTCTGTTCTGTTAGAGATGAATTTGGACCCTTGGGAACAGTTCAGCATTAGATCAACCTCCTTTTCTAAACTGAGTCTAGGGCTTCTGAGTTGTTTACAGGGAAAATTATACAGTAAATGAAATACGGCAAATGCGATAGCCTGGCACTAGGAAAAATCTATCATTTGTAACTAATTCTAACTTTAAACTAATTCTAATTTTTAAGCTACTGTTTGTCATAGCTATAGCAAAAGATGTTCTGACTAAACCAGCTTTGAGATTTATCATTGTGCTACCATTTCATTTCTACATTGTAGTAAATATTTTTTGGGCTTGAGTCGATGGTGCCAGCACTGATGGTATATACTGCAAATAAAACAACCTTTTTTGACTAGGCACGCCTGTGTGATGGTCTGCTGTTGTGGTATGTTTAAGTCAGTTACAGGGGGCTGATCTACACTAAAGCTGTAAGTCAACCTAAGTTACTCTACGCCAGTTATGTAAGTTACGTATCTGACGCTGACATAGCTAAGGTCGACATTCAGCGGTGTCTACACCGTGCTGTGTCGACAGAAGATGCTCTTCCGCCAACTTACCTTATGCTTCTTGGGACGCTGGAGTACAAAAGTCCATGGGAGAGCGCTCTGCCATCGACTTAGCAGGTCTTCACCAGACCTGCTAATTCGATACCGGTGCATCGATCACAGCAGTACCGATTTAGCTGTAAGTATAGAAATGCCCTGATAGTCATTTAAACTTTTATGTATTAAAAGGATGATCTATTTGGGGTTGACTTTGGGATATCTGGGTAGGGTGAAGACTACCTTTTTCAGCTGCTGGAGTGAGAAGAGAGACTCACAGCTGAGGCTGTGAGGTTAATGTTAGTCTCCTCTGGGCAAACAGGCCTGCTAACAATTAAGAAAGAAGACTGCCCATGATCTGAAAGTAATTTTATAATTTGCATTAACTTTTGTCTTTTATCTGTCTTTGTAGCAAGCCTTTCTAACAGCAAGAAAGGCTTTTCAGTGGTGTGGCTTTTGTAGATTCTTACTAAGTTACATCTTTTCTATGCGATACAATTTTTACTTCATAAATTGAGTTAGTAAAAAATACGAGCTTGGAGTGCAACACATTTAGGCTTGGCAGAATTCATTTTTTAAATAATTTCAATAGATAATATTAATGTTTATTTTTAAGCATTTTGTTTTCAATTTTTATCTATTTAAATTTTCACAGTTGCTAGAAATTATGGGGGTGGATCAGACAATTATTTAATGACCATGATGTCAATATACAAAAAGTTAATGCTTTATAACTATTAAAACGTATACTGTCAATATCACGTGTCAAAATTTACAAAGTAAATATCCTTAAATCAAACATTCTCAAGCAGCATTTTTCTTACCTTGCTTAGCTGTAAATTTTGATGATCCTCAATGGAAATATTTTATTTGTTCATGTGTGTAGGGTGAAATTTACACTTACCAAAAACAACAACAACAATCTAAGCCTTCCAAGTCTAATCATATTTAAAGATGTCCTCCTAGAGATGCATGTTACCCAAGAGATTATCAATCCATTGCAGATTGAGTTGATGTGATCCCTTTCACTGAGCAAGCAGAAGAGTGCTTGAATCACAGATCCCCCGAGCAGGTAAAATCATTTTCTCCTTTGAAGACAAGCCATGGAGAGTAGACCACAGGAGTGCAACCTTGGACATCCTTTCGAATTTCAGGCTGTGTTAGATGGGCGAATAGTGAAAGGACACAGTATACAGGCATTGAGGAAAGAAGTCTGTAACAGTTTATTTCATATTTTTACTGGAGAACATAATTACTGGAATACCTGGATTCATTTGAAGGTAGTAGTACAGAAATGCTCTCCTGCAGTTCCCTATTTAAAAAGTAAATTACACTTGGCCAATGCTGAAAAACTGTTGAAACTCACCTATAAAATGAAAGTCTCTCAAAGATATAAACCTACCTGAATTCAAGATGGAGGGGACTCTTCGCTAAAATGAGCAGCTACAAAATATAATACTTTATCTAAAACGTTTGGGGTAGAGATAGAGTAAAGTGTCATGTCAGAAAGAGAATTTTGAAAATGGACTGTACCAGGCAATTGTAAACATGCCATCATAATCATTTAAAGGTTATGTTTCAATCAGAACACCTTTTTGGACTTGGCATCTGAAAAGAAGTGCATGAGGTAGAAAAATAAACATGAAGTGTGTATTTATCTTATTTTTTTTTAAAACAATCCTATTGTAAGTGAATGTTCTCAGAAAGGAACTGAATATCCTCTGATGAAAATGGATTTTATGATCGGGTCAGCCTCCTAAATCTCAGTAACAGATGACCATATCCTTAACTGATGTATATCAATGTGCCTCTGTGGAAGTTACTAGCTGGGGATATGAACTTGTGTTTTCAACTTCAGTAATTTTTAGAAGATCTTTTACTAGCTTTGTGCTTAAAGTAACTAACACTTCATCTCTAACTTGATTTTGGTGGGAAAAGAATGTGGTCTTCTGCTTTTGAACATAGGAATCAGACTGGATCAGACCTAAGGTCCATCTAGTCCAGCATCCTGTCTCCAATAGTGGCCAAGAGGATACTTCAGAGAAAGGTGCAAAAAACCATCTATCCCCCATGAAGGTCTCATCCTAAATCCTAATAGTTGAAGTCTGTGTTTTAAACCCTGAAGCATAAGGTTTTATATCCCTTCCAAAATTCTCTGAGCATTAACTATTGTAACTCCAGCACCTTTTATAAGCAGAGCTTAATTTGCACTGGGGCTTAGCCTCAGAACTTCTTTGCATGCCAGGGCACAGCCCTGGTATGTCTTCTGTCAGTGGCCTGCCATGCTATTTTTAGTAAAGCAGGCAATTTTACACTTGCATGCAAGGTCACACGGTATGGATTCCATTTTGTAGAACAAAATGGCATCCTCCATGCAGTGTGACCATGTAGGTACCATGCATGAGAGGTTATATTGTGTGGAGGATGCCATTTTGTTCTATAAAATGGCATCTTCCAGCATCTTCCGCATGGAATGTGCAAGGTCACGCCATGTGGAAGGCTCCATTTTGTTCTAGGAATGGTATTGTTGTTATTGCTTGAGCCTAGCACCTCTTTCTTTTCAAATTAAACATGATTTATAACCTATTTGAACTTTTGGCACCAACTCTAGAATAAAACTTGTTGAAAGAAGAGAACAGGACTTCTAAAAAGTTGAGCACTGCTGGGATTATTGACTCAAAGACCTGAGTGAGGGAGCATAACACAGGGTCATGTTTCGCAGTAACAACATGGGTGGTTGGCTTCCCAGCATAAGGAAAAGTTGGAGAAGTTGGAACTAAAGTTGTCTTGGGGCCCATCCAAAAAGTTATTGGGGATTTATAATTAAACCCACAGTTTCTGTATGATCTATCTAGTCTAGTTTCTTCCGACAGATGTTGGGGAGAGCCCAAAATAGGTGATATGAAGGACAGTTATATTGGTAACTGAAATAAATTTAGGTAATCTGAATTTAATATTATATTTTACCCATTATAATTACTTCTGTAAGTGTAAATACAAGGCATTTTAATTATTCCATGGCAATTTTCTAGCCTTATAATTAAGTTGTCTTTTGTTTCCAAAAGAATGTATCCATTTCTTGCTTAGCTTTTCAGTGAGCATTTCATATAGAAATATAATATATGGTATTGAAAATTACGCATTTTTCTAAGGAAAAAATTACTCACATCTGTATCAAGTCATTTAGAATGGATGAACTGAGCAACACACTTAAAATACGATCAGAGGAACAATCCTGTGTTGGCAGGGGCATGGCAGTTTTTTTCCATCTCGGTTTGTATTATATTTTTATAAAATGCAGTGTATCATAATTTTAATAGATATGTGAATTACTGGCTGCATGAAGATTGAAGTTTTAATCAAATTACAGTATTAGACCATCAGTGCTCCAATCTGGTTTTACCAGTAGACGTGTCTAGTTATAGACTTGTCCAGTTAGTCTCAATGTTGCATTCACTAGCCAATCAGATTACAGATTATTTCCTGTGTAACCTCTATTCACTAAAAACAATAGCAAAAATTTAGTCAGAAATTACATTAAAATTGTTCCTTTGTGATAAGATGGTCTCTGATTGATTGGGGTGAATTCTCTAAGCAGAAAAGAATGCAAAAATCCCTTAAAAGGCAAAGAACTCGATTCAGCCACTGTTTCCCCATAACACTTCCCCTGGATTCACAGGGAATCCTGCTTGAAGAACAGGGCCCCAATCAAACCCAATAATCAATTGCTGCTCTCTTGCACTGGCATCCACAAAAATGATTAATTCACACCAGCCATTGCAGATAACACAGATAAAGTCACGGCAATAAAACTTCTTCAATGGGATCAATGTCCTTTTTGCAAATAATGTCTGAGCACTTATAATGGGCAGCAGCAGGAGACCATTATCCTGTGACAGCATTTCACTCCACTGACATATCTCAAATATTCTTGTGCTTAAGTAAAGCATTGAAAACATCTGTGTTATAATTGCCCAAACCTGTCTGCGTGAATTTTTATGAGTTTGCACTGAAATGCTCTGACATTTCTCCACCAATAATTTGTGAGAGAATGGCGGGGGGGGGGGGGGGGGGGGGGGAGGGAAGGGGGGTGTTTGGAAACTAGCAAATCAACAGATGAGCAGCAGGTCTAATTGTGTACTCCTTATTCATGCAAACACTTCTTACTGAAGTCAATGGGCCTCCAGGACTGAGCCCTGGGTGTCAACCACTTACCTAAGCAAAGAACTCTGGTGCTCCCTGTGGTGTGGAGTGACCCTGCCACAGCAGAATTCAGAGCTGTGCCTAGCTGACACTACCTGGCCAAAGATGATTAAGGATTTGAGCCTTAACCAACCATTGACTCCTACTGAAATCAGTGAGATTGGAGAGTGCTGAGGGCTTTAGAGTGTTGCTCAGCACCTTAGAGGATAGGGCTCTAAATGACCGCAATAAAACATTTACCCTGAACCTTAAGTTACCAGTTTTACACTGAAACCCTGCTTTGAAGCATATTTAGTGAAGTGAAGAATATAAAATTATTAGCCAACCCACCCTGGGACTGGTCACCTGGTTATTTTATAACTGTACTGCCTGACTGATTATTTAATTTAATCTAAGCATGAGAATTAATTCTGGATGAAGCTAATGTACTACAGATGAAACTCACCTAACCCTGTTAATGAAATAGCCACATGGTGCAAAATGCTGAAATATGGCCATGGTTTTTGCATTGACCACCTCTTTCCTTGCATATCCTACAATAATTATATGCCTAACTGATTTTAAACAACTGAATTCTAATTTTAAAACAGTTGTCCTGACATGTTAATTCATTTGATTTTAATTTAGTTTGAATTTTCTTTATATAGTGCTGTCTTTTAATTCTTTACATTTTAACTTTGTTGTTTGCATCAATTCATTACTAAATCATAAATTCATTAATCAATGCTGTAATTAAATGTCATTTTTGTATGCCTTGAAGTACAGTATGACTATTGGTGCTTATAATAAACTCATCACTACATTTGGAATTTTTGGTTTCTCCGCTTGCACTATTTCTCCCGTTTATATTAACCCATGTTTTCAGTAATGTTTTGAGTCTTCCTAAAAATCTCTCTAAAATAATCAGAGTTAATCTCTAGTAAATAAAATGTGATGGAGTCCTAAAAAGAAGTTGTAATTATATTATCCGATTTGTTTTATACCTTCTGTATGTTCATAAAAATATTCAGAGGTACTTTAAGTTTCCTACAGTGCATAAGCCCATTTTATTTAACACATTAGTCCATTTGCAATTAGTTAATCAGTTACTTCCTAGCTGCCAGACCCATTCACAACTCACTCACACTGCAGTAAGGAAACAAAAGTGCCAACTTTGTCACTGAATTTCGAGAAAGGGAGTGCAGTCATTTAATTGCAAACAAAATAGAGATTTTTCTGTTTAGTACAGTAGATGTTTTCTTTACCTATTCATTGAAACAACCCCGAAGTTTCATGCCTATGGCAATGTCTTCATTAATTTTCTCTCTATACAACTATAGTACAGAGGCTGAGTTACTCAGTCTAAAAGATTGGGTATGTTTCAGGAAAGAATCCAAGCTAATGGAATGGAAGCAATTTCAATTATATAATCAAACAGTTATATTTTAATTATAATTGTTGCCACAGGGCAGAGCAGTGACACTTTTCATGAACCTCTGCTTAAATGTTTATTTCTGAAGAAAACTATTATAAAACATCCGTGACAATTTCAACATTATTATGAAACTAAATAGAACCTATAGTTAGTTAAGGGACCAACAAAACTGCCCCCCTCATCTTCCAGAATATTAAAATGTAATAAGCCATAATGCGAAGTTGGAGTCTTAGACGTGAATCAGATAACACCCCACCCCAAAGATTCACTGAGAGAGAAGGCAAAGCTAATTGAACCATTATGTGTCACAGGGCTAGATTTTTAAGCTACACTAGGAAAAATTATTCAACAAAAATAGTAAACCAGAATTCAACTACATAGAGTCACTGTTCAAGCAAAAATAGGTTAGCAGGGGGTATTAAGATGAAGTTCAGCACACAGTGAGCTCAATCAATCTTCCTAACTCCCCAGGGAAACCATTTCTCTTATGGAATCTTGAACACAATTCAGTTCTCCTTCTTTAAATCTCCATATCACCACCATGATCCTTTTGGTTAGGAATCTCTTTTTGAGCCCAACACTATCACTTCTTATAAGAATGTGCACAAGTTTTCTGCTGAAGCCTTGGGCCAAGCTTTCACAATGACAGATGGGTGGTTCCTGGTTTAGAAACCTAAGTCTAGGGGCAGGTTTGCTGCGAGGTTCCCTAAAGTTAATCAACTTTTCTGTGAGACCGGACCAAGTTTCCACAGAAGTTAAACAAAACAATAATTTGGGATGCCAACAGCTCCAAACTAGACAAAACTTATTGGAGCTGCTGTGCGTTTTGTTATGAATTGCGGATAGGCTGAACAAAGCAAAACTCAGGGCTTTTCCTTCACTAGTCCCACTTCCCTTGGCTTCAGTCAACATTGGCTGTTGCCAGCCATCTCTTGATATTTGGGCCACAGACATGTGCTTTGAGGTGCATTCTCCAAAACTGGCCATCTTCCATATGCCATCTCTGAGAGAGAGTGGGCCTTCATAAATTCATAAACGACTATGCAAGCTGTATCACTGTAATCGATGGCTTAGAGTAAAAACCTTGTTTCCTCTTTGAAGTAGAATTGTGCTCCATGGACGATAAATGACAAAGCAAACATGCCAGCACTTGAAGAAGTTATATTTCTGCTGAATGTGGCCAACACTGATTAGAAAAAAGTACTGAAGAATGCAGAAAAGGAAGAGGGTTTATACAGGTAGCAATACCCCCGTTCACAGTTTGTTTTGGGGAACAAAACCTCTTGAAAAAGCTTCTGCAAAATTTTATTTTTAGCATTGATTTGTGGGGAAAAAACTGGATCCAAGAAAAATTTATTATTTATTTCTAAACTCAGATTGCTATAATCCAAAGCGCACTTCTGTATCAGCAACATGATTTGATTGCTCTTTGGTTAGCCTTTCCTACACCCCAATGACTCACCTAGAGAACTGACCTATCATTTAGAGTCCCCTGACTCAGGGAAAACATTTCATATAAATCCTTAGATTGGAACAGAACTTTCTAAACACGGACTCATGCTCACTTGGTACAGTAATTTAAGCCTTCTCTTTATTTTTTTTTGAAGATAACCAAATAATCCAATAATGAAGGAAATCCTATTATTTTAAGTTGGGCAGAAGAGCTGCAAACAAGTTAAAAAAGGGGGGGAAATTACAGATGGGTTAATGTCAAACAAAATAAGACATTGGAATGTTAGGTCAGATTGGCTTCTTATGCACAAAGGACATGACAGGGAGTGTATTAATGGGTTGTTAATGTACATTTTACATGCACGGCAAGGCTAAAGCACAAGCCACCCAAGAAGTACTGTAATGGCTTATTAATGCAAGCCCTTGAGTGTCTTACTGCCTTGAGAAAATGTATCTTTTGTGTTTAAAAATAAAATGGCTAAAACTGAATCTAAACCAAAGCTCAGTATGTGAACTTCACTGAGCAGGCACTTCCACTCAAAAAAAAAAAAATGAAGTTAATGTCAGGAGGAAATGGAATAATTATAGTCAATCACCTTTCCTGCTGTTTTTTAATAACTTATTAGGGCTTTGCAATGTATATTTCTCTCCCAGCAGTTTCCAAAGGTTTTACTCACACTGAGCCTTTATTTATGCCATCACTATTGCACCTGTTGCTATGCCATTAGACTATTGCCTTTTCTTTAATATAGTTATGTGGAGAGGAGTTTTTATGCTTTCCTGTGTAGGTTAATTTTTCTAAAACTTCTGATTGCCCTGTTATGGATTGTACATTACAGAAAGCTGCAGCAGCACCAAGTTGCTGATTGCTCATTGCTTTCTATCAGATGAAAAACTTTCGCTTCATATTATGGAAAACAAACAAAGACCATTACACAAATCATAAGGCTGCTGCTTTACACACGTGCAGAGTATTCACGCAGTAGTACTCAAGGAGCAATCCCACATTGTAATTCTATCATTTCTATAGCTGGGGCAACCCCAATACACAAGTGAACCATCGGCTGTGAGCTAGATTCTTCTGTGTCCCACACCTGCTCAGCACAGCTTAGGGATAGGTGTAATAGAAATACACCTGATTACCACATCCGAGGTAGAAGCCAAACTCGAATAGCTTAATGGGACTGAATCAGGGGGCCCAGATAATCTTCATCCAAGAATATTAAAGGAACTGGCACATGAAATTGCAAGCTCATTAGCAAGAATTTTTAATGAATATGTAAACTCAGGGGTTGTACCATATGACTGGAGAATTGCTAACATAATTCCTATTTTAAAGAAAGGGAAAAAAAGCGATCTGGGTAACTACAGGCCTGTTAGTTTGACATCTGTAGTATGCAAGGTCTTGGAAAAAATTTTGAAGGAGAAAGTAGTTAAGGACATTGAGGTCAATGGTAATTGGGACAAAATACAACATGGTTTTACAAAAGGTAGATCGTGTCAAACCAACCTGATCTTCTTCTTTGAGAAGGTAACAGATTTTTTAGACAAAGGAAACGCAGTGGATCTAATTTACCTCGACTTCTGTAAGGCATTTGATACGGTTCCACATGGGGAATTATTAGCTAAATTGGAAAAGATGGGTATCAATATGAACATTGAAAGGTGGATAAGGAACTGATTAAAGGGGAGACTACAACGGGTCATACTGAAAGGTGAACTGTCAGGCTGGAGGGAGGTTACTAGTGGAGTTCCTCAGGGATCAGTTTTGGGACCAATCATATTTAATCTTTTTATTACTGACCTTGGCACAAAAAGTGGGAATGTGCTAATAAAGTTTGCAGATGACACGAAGCTGGGAGGTATTGCCAATACAGAGAAGGACCGGGATATCATACAGGAAGATTTGGATGACCTTGTAAACTGGAGTAATAGTAATAGGATGAAATTTAATAGTGAAAAGTGAAAGGTCTTGCATTTAGGGATTAATAACAAGAATTTTTTTATAAACTGGGGATGCATCACCTGGAAGTAACAGAGGAGGAGAAGGACCTCTGAGTATTGGTTGACCACAGGATGACTATGAGCCACCAATGTGATATGGCCATGAAAAAAGCTAATGCAGTCTTGGGATGCATCAGGCAAGGTATTTCCAGTAGAGATAAGGAGGTGTTAGTATCATCCTACAAGGCACTGGTGAGACCTCATCTGGAATATTGTGTGCAGTTCTGGTCTCCCATGTTTAAGAAGGAGCAATTCAAACTGGAACAGGTACAGAGAAGGGCTACTAGGATGATCCAAGGAATGGAAAACCTGTCTTATGCAAGGAGACTCAAAGAGCTTGGCTTGTTTAGCCTAACCAAAAGAAGGCTGAGGGGAGATATGATTGCTCTCTATAAATATCTCAGAGGGATAAATACCAAGGAGGGAGAGAAATTATTTAAGCTCAGTACCAATGTGGACACAAGAACAAATGAATATAAACTGGCCATCAGTAAGCTTAGACTTGAAATTAGATGAAGGTTTCTAACCATCGGTGGAGTGAAATTCTGGAATAGCCTTCCAAGGGGAGCAGTGGAGGAAAAAGACATATCTGGCTTCAAGACTAAGCTTGATGGTTTATGGAGGGGATGGTATGATGGGATAGCCTAATTTTGGCTATTAATTGATCTTTGACTATTAGCAGTAAATATGCCCAATGGCCTGTGATGGGACACTATATATGGTGGGATCTGAGTTACTACAGAGAATTCTTTCCTGGGTGTCTGGCTGGTGAGTCTTGCCCACATGCTCAGGGTTTAGCTGGTTGCCATATTTGGGGTCAGAAAGGAATTTTCCTCCAGGGCAGATTGGCAGAGGACCTGGGGTTTTTTTGCCTTCCTCTGCAGCATGGGGCACGGGTCACTTGCTGGAGGATTCTCTGCACCTTGAAGTCTTTAAACCATGAGTTGAGGACTTCAGTAGCTCAGACATAGGTCAGGGGTTTGTTACAGGAGTGGGTGGGTCAGATTCTGTGGCTTGCGTTGTGCAGGAGGTCAGACTAGACGATCATAATGGTCCCTTCTGACCTTAGAGTCTATGAGTTATGTGTTTTGTAGATAGGAAGAATAGCAACAGATATAACCCTTCCTTTAGGGCTCAAGCTGCTTAGAACAAATTCCAGGTATAGCAAATTCACCTATATGCCCAGCTTCTTTTAAACATTTGCATCAGAAAGACATTTGTCCTTGAATCTTTTTTTTCCATAGCAGGGTATAACACCGTATACACTATAGGGAACACTGAGCACACACAGGCAGGTTCTTTCTTGCTCTGTTTTAAACCCATCATACAGCTATCATGGCAATTAGGAACACATCATCACTGTTGACTGATGGTACTCTAACTGTTCTGTGGAGCTGCTTCTATCACAAGAGTTAATCATTTGCCAGTCTTCAGCACGTTTTTGCATCGCGAGTGCATGAGGAATCTTAAAGGAGCCTGTTTCTCACAGGCCGGGTGCTCAGCACCTTCTGAAAAAGAATCACATCCCTTTAAGGCATCTCAAGTTAGCTTTCCAAAATAATGAGTCACTTCTGAAGCTCTCGGTCTCATTTTTTAGTGTCTGAATCTTGGAGTGAGAGGAGTGGAACAAAAGATCTAGCCAACATCTTCCCTCTTTTATATGTTGTTTCCACCAGCTCTGGCAGGAAGCCCTGTGGTATCCCAGATCTACCCTTTTATTATGTATATTGCTTCCCCTTCACCACTAAGCGCTGAGTCAGCGTTGATGCCTGTTCTTAATTGTTACAGCACACTGCATCCCACAAGACAAAACACAGCACTATGGAACATAACCTGTAATTAAAACACAAGGACAGGTTGATACAAAAAACCAATAGCAGGCAGGCGAGCGGCATCCACTCCCAACAAATGGAACTTTTGACATGGGATTTTTTTTTTAAAAGTAGCTCAGGAATGGAGTTTGAATAAGCAGGTAATTAAACAAAGATCATTAAAAACGTTCAGGACAAGATGGTGGTTTATCCTATGCACCTGCACATGGGAGCACAAGACACCCCCTTTCTCCAAGGGTGATTCATGTCAAGGGTTCCAGCACAGCAGGGAGAACATTGTCCTTAGTGATACTGTTCTCCCTCTCAGGCAGGTGGGTGGGGAGCGGGCAGAGCAGTCTCCACCCAACACAACACTCAGGACTATACAGCTGTGGCGGCATAGTGGCGGGGAAGTAACCTGCACCCTACAAAGTGCCGGTAACAAGTTACCCCCTTGCACCAGGAGAAGTAATTAGGGACTGAATTGTAACTCTGACAATTCCGTTCCTGATCCAATTCACGGAGCCGTGCAATTAGGCATTGTGGCCCCAACTTGGGGCTAGCAGTAAATGCACAATAGAGCCCTCCCTCGGTGAATAGCCTGAAGAAATCAAACATTTTCAGATTTTATAAAAAGTGTTGACCACTTGCTCCGACGATGCATCTGCTTCCCTTGCCTCCTCAGGATTTCCCAGAACAAGAGATGGTGGTTTGGGCCTGTCCCTTCACAAAATTAAACTGATTTTGGAGAGGTGGAGGGAGGATTTTTTGCATCTTCTCCTTTAAAAAGTAACTTTACTTTGTGCTTGTCTCCCAACTAGCCCAGCAACCAAAGCCAACGTGGCCCCTCTTCTATTTGCTACCTCCACATCCATGACGCACATTTACCTGCATTTCTTGGACCTCTTTTTGAGATCCAACTACTAATCAGCTTAATTTGCAGCAAGGTAAATTTAGCTTACATACTAGGAAAAAGCTTTCTAACTAAGTAAAGGGAATAGGCTTCCAAGGGAGATTGGGGAAGAACAAGGTGAACGAACATTTGTCAGGGACAGTCTAGGCATACTTGGTCCCGCCTCAGGATGGGGAATAGGGCAATGGACAAAATAACCTCTTGATGTCCCTTCTAGCCCTACACTTCTATGACAACTACTTGCCAGATTTCTAAATCCAAGTCTTCTTTGCCCGAGTCTTCCAATAAATCATAAAGGGAAACTGCCTCAGTTGTTCAGAATTCCTGGCACGACACACTCCACGGTGGCCACTGCCTTCTAACTCGTTAGAGCTTACTCCATTTTCACATAATTGAAAAGCAGACCAAGTTTGCACAGATTATATGGCTGGTTTAATGAAGTTTAGTAAAATGAGCTCATTAATGCAGCTTTCGAAGGAACATCCATTTTCTACATCGCAAAGCATGATTTTACAATCTTTCAGCATGCACATTAAAAATCTCTCCGATTCCATTGTGCTGCCAAATCACAGAGTGAGCGTGGAAACTCCAGAAGTTCCTCTAATTGCTTGTAAAATGCAATTGCCGTGTTCTTCTTTCATGAGATGGGGTTGCAATTGACATTTCCCGAACTGTGGCTGGTATCTGTTGTTCTTGCTTCCATTTATTTGTGTCAAGGATATAGTGATGGGTGCAATAATTTTTTTAAAAATAAGGAAAATCCAAATTAGACTCAAATATTTCCTGATAGAATTTACGCTCACAAACTGTATTTTTAAACACCCACAATTATCTTATATCTGTAACTTCTAACTGTCTATTACACAGTTTTATCACACCTTTTTAAATATCCAAAGGTGCTTCTGGGAACAGGTGTTTCCTTAGAATGTCAATTGGACACTTCAGAAAAGCTGGCATGACTGTAAAGTTACGCATGTGAAAAACCATTCCGAAACCAAAGGATATCTGGTCTGAAGATTTCTCTTTTCTTTATTATTTAAAAACACCAAGGAACCAATTTACCCAATTATAGTTTATTTTACAAAACTAGCACCATTGACTTAGAGAATAAAAATGAATTGTTTTCAATCACCCGCAGCGGTACCATGTCGATTACAAAGTTGCTATTATCAGAACAGGAAGGTGCACATTGTAATGATAAAATGCACCGTCAGATCACTAGCACACGTATTGGCCATATTTTATTTGAAGCTGCCAGGATGGTTAAATCTCACAGGACAGCTGTTCTATTACAAGGGCTGCTTAGCTGTCTTTAATGTTGATCAAGAGAAGAGTCACCAATTTCGGTGACTGTCATTACAGATCTCCACCATTGTGTCCATGTGGCGATGGGACACAGCCTGGGAGAAGAATGGGGACAAAGAGAAGGTGTACTTGAAAATACTTCATGTTCCCATGGAGATCTGCAGCCACGAAAACAAATGTGTGTGCACACATGGAGGTGCGCAGGGTTTGTCTCTACCCTCTTTCCCTCCCTTTCTACCAGGACACAGAACTGGATATGAGGGAGAACCTGTCATGTTGTTAAAAAATGGGGTGGAGCATGGAGATTCTTGTATAGAATCATAGGACTGGAAGGAACCTCAAGAGGTCTTCTAGTCCAGCCCCCTGCCCTCAAAACAGGACTAAGTACGGAAAAAAGTGACATGCCTGCTGCATTTCAGAAGATTTTAGAGACATTTTAATGAGATTTCATGCACAGTCTACCTATGATGTTGCTTCTTCTCCCTTTTGGGTGCAAGATAGTATGTGGCGGAAGGCGGGAGCCTTCTTTCCTCTCCCCCTGGAGGGGGAACCAGCAGCCACATCTTCCTTTACAGCAGAGGGGACACCTCTTCTTCCCCAATCAGGTTTTGTAGCTGTGCAAGGAAGGAAGGAAAGACTGGGGTCCTGGGGAAGAGGTGCTGTTCTGGGGAAGAAGAGCTTATTAAAGCCAGGAAGAGAGCGATGAGTATGCCCTTTAGCATAAGAATGAGAACAGTGCTCCCCACAATCTTCCTGACCTTAGTTCCGGAGGCTGACTTGGGAAACCAGTGCACAGAGAAGTAGTTAGCAACAATCTTCAGTTCTCCAAACAATCACTACTAATTATTTAAATAGACAGCATAAACAGGTAGCACAAAACTTCACCACAGAGGAATACCTGATGGTGCGAATAGCTATTGCCTTTCTGTAGCATCCCATAAAAAAAAAAGCTGTTTTGGGTGCAAATACTTGCATGTAACAGTTTAAATTCCACTTTCCACAAATGTATAGGTGAGTAAAACAACCACTGGAAGTTTTCAGGACAAAACCATACGAGGGTAGAAGCACAGCTGATGGGAATTTGAAAGAATCCTTATGAAAATGTTTTGATGGCATCTGCCCTCCTCTATCCCTTCCTAAGGACCAGATTGTTATAGCCAAACTCACCCTGAATATTATTCTTTTTATTACTCTGGTGACTACGAGTCCCAGACATAGACCAAGACCCCATTGTGCTACATGCTGTACAAACAAACAGAACAAAAAGAAGGCCCCTGCCCCAAAAGGCTTTCAATCGAAACAGTATTTTACTCTAGGAATAGAGTCAGGACGTCAGAGGCACGACTCATGGAGTAAGGTGTTACTCAACATGAGCAAAGATAGCACAGCCTGGCCCTATATGAGCAGATAAGCAGAAGTCTGATAGAAGTCCCTGCATGCATGCTTTAGACTAAACAGAGCCAACTAAGGTGTAGGGGGATGGAGAAATTGTCAGGGAGCCAGTTCCAGCCCCTCTGCCATGTAAAGTGGCTGACGGACAGATTTGATTTGCACCAGTTGTTTAAGGGCTGTTGACAGACAGCAGCTGGTGTAGGCAACTTATGGAGGTGATCTGCTCCACGGCAACCTCTCCCTGCCCCTGGAAGACCAGCTTTTTCCCTGTCCTCACTGGGAAGGCGGCGTTGGGTGGAGTCGCAGGGCCTGGCTGCAGCCCAGATGCACACACAGGAAGTTTCTCGCCAAGAGAGGAATTTCCTGCTGGACATTTGCAGCTGAGTTGTGCCCCCTTCATGGCGCCTGGATGACAAATAGGGGACATGACCTAGCTGAGCAACTTGGCCCACAAAGTCTATGGGACAGAAACCTCTCTCTCCCACACAGTATATAGCAAATCTGAAAGGGGAGTGCAATACTTTCGTCTAATGAGCCATTTTTATTAGAAAAAACAGCTAAATAAAGAAAAGTCTGTAAAACCCAGCATGAGATTTCAATGCATTGTGATAATTTCTAACTAAAAATTCATCCTGCATAAAAATAATCACCGTTGGTACCAAATTAAACAATTTTAGAGTTTATGTCTTTTAGAGGCCACATGGGCAAAAAATGTTGGCAAAGCTTCTAAGAGAATAGACAGTTTTATTTAAGTCCCAGGTTCCTCTTCAGTCTTAAGGTCTTCTTCTGCCTTGCCCTCTCTCATTTTACTCTGCAGCCAATTTGCTGATTTGCAATCCCCAAAGATGTGTTCTCTCATCATATTTAACTCTAAATTTGGTTTTGCACCAAACCAGAGTGTGTATGTTCTGAGCTTGTACATTTATTTTAATCACTGTACAGCAGCTCCTGCCTCCTGCCCTTTATTTTCTCAGTATATTTCTTTGTCTTCTTCAAGCAAGCAGCTTTTTAGGTGGTCTTGATTCTACAAATCGTCAAGAGAAATTAAAATTCTCCTTCTGCCTTTGTCTTGCTGCTATATAAGGATCCCATGTACAGTATGCTCTCCCTCAATAACACCTAGATCATCATTAATGCTTACATCCAGAAACAAAGCAATAGGAAGTTAGTCGCTTGCCTTTCTGACACTTGACTGGAGGCTTGAGATGCTTCTTTGAATATTCAGTCCACACTTAAAGGTTGAGAAATTGGAAAAGGTCCAGAAAAAGTTTTATAAGAATGGTTCAAAACATGTCTCATAGTCAGACAGTAAATAAGCTCAGTCTATTTAGTTTATTATAGATAAGGTTAAGAGGTGACCTGATCATGGTCCATAAGATTTCTTTTAGTAGAGGGCTCTTTAATTTAACCAACAAAGGCATAACAAGATCCTTCTGCTGGAAGCAGAAGCTAGACAAATTCATACTAACAATCAAGGGAATATATATATTTTAACAAGGAGGAAAAGTAACCATTGCAATAACTTACCCAGGGACATAGTGGATTCTCTTTCACCTGAAGTTTTAAAAACTAAATAGGATGCCTTGCTCTAGCTCAACCAGATGTTAGGGGCTTGATACAGGAAGTAATTGGTGAAATTCCATGGCTGTGTAATGCAGAAAGTCAGATTACATGGCCCTAAAGGTCCCTTTCTGCCTTAAAATGTATTTATCAGTTGGGGACAAATCTTTGGTTACTTAGTACAGATGGTTTGCACCACCTTTTGTTCCCCTTATTTCATGGATTTTTTTTTCAGTTTTTCAATTAAACATTATGATTTCCCATCGCCATTCTCCAAGACTGCCTGCTTGGCAGGAATCACTCAAGTTTTCGTCTCTAAGGAGGTCAGAATGTTCAGGATCTTGTCCAACTTTGTGGTAAATATCTCAATTTTCTTGATTTCTCTGGTGACTTCACAGATACAGAACACAACATTATATATAACAGGAGTCAGACAAGGACATTATAGTTGCAACTGAACAATAATGCAAGGTGGGGAAAAAAACACAATTTCCAAAGAGTTTGTGGGGATTTTTTTGCTTAAATTATTTATCCTTTGAAGTACTAAAAATCATCATAAGAGCATCCGAGACACGAATCACAGCTACAAGGATTGTGAAAGAAGCCAGGGAAGGGCTAAATTAGAATAATAAACTCTCTCATAGAATATTATTACTGTATTACAGGGAAGTTTTGAAAACTAAGTGCATTTTCTCAGTCCATAAACTATGGGACTCTAAAGTTCCATTGACTCTCAATAAGACTTTGGAGCCTAAGTATCTAAGGCCTCGTCTAGACTACCAGGGTAAGTAGACCTGAGTTACGCTATTCCAGCTACGTGAATAACGTACCTGGAGTCTACGTAGCTTAAGTCGACTTATTGCAGGATCTACACCACGCTGCGTCGACGGGAGACGCTCTCTCGTCGACTTACCTTACTCTTCTCATTCTGGGGGAGTACCGGAGAGCACTCTGTGGTTGATTTAGTGGGGCTTCACTAGACCCATTAAAATCGATCCCCGCTGCATCAATTGCAGCAGCGTTGATCCCCAGTACGTGTAGACGTAGCCTAAGTCGCTGCTGAAAATGGGCCTTAGGTGTCTAGACTCTCTTGAAAATCCCACAAGACACCTATCCGGATCATTAGGCATATAATACTCTTGAAAATCTGGTCCTAAATCCCACTGATTTAAAAGGAGAGTTAGGTGCCTAAGTGCTTTGGAAAATCCCACGTGTTCTCTATCAGCATCCCTAAGCTCCTAAACACCTTTGTAAATCTGATCTAGGAACTTTCAAAAATTTTAACCAGGGTCCAAAAGTGGACTGATAAAAACTTGGGTTCTTAATCCAGAAAGTGTTACAAGAGCATTACCAAAGATAATTTAACCAGTCTCTTATTAGCCATAATTCCCAGTGATCCAGAATATAATTGTCTTCCAGTGCAAGCACATTCATTGGTCAGTTCCCCCAGTTATGCACACTCCCATGTATCACAGTGTTGCCAGAACTTTCCAGAGATTCGAGGTTCACTGCAAGTCAAAAGAACGGTCTTAATCAGGCATGCCATTTACCTGTGTACCAATTGCAGAGATATTGCTATTGTTATTTTATGGGCATTTAACATCAGTTTGAGTTAAACAATGTGCCATTAGTTTCATATAGATAAGTAACATAATTAAAGCAATGAAATCATTGCTAATGGCCAGAGTTCTTCTGGCAACTAGCCCTTGCTCTTTTTTTTTTAAACAGACATTTTCAGTCCATTGTTAGGAACATAGTGATAGCCAGACTGGATCAGACCTCTGGTCCATCTAGTCCAGTATCCTATCTGTGACATTGGCCAGTCTGAGAGCTTCAGAGAAAGCTGTAAGAACCCAGCAGTATAATCCCTGCCATTAGCTCTCATCCTAATCAAGTATGATTTAAACTCTCAAGCATGAGGTTTAATATCCCTTCCAAAATTTGTTAGTAAGAACTACTATAACTCTGGATATTCCTCTCTTTATTGTTATTCCTTTTGATCTGAGTGATTTGCAAATATTCAAGATTTGGGTGAATGTTTCCATCAGAAGAAGAAATTTATGCTAGAGTCAGCATTTCTTTGATGCAACCCTATTGATTCATAAACAATGTACACAAAGACCTGTTTCCCTGAACACAGGGGGAAACCAACGGGAGACAGGTTCATTGCTCATCATTCCAAGCCTCTTTCCAGCCAGCCAGCTCTCTTCCCAAAAAGCTCTCTCTCTCTCTCTCTCTCTGTGCTCTCTCAGGATCACACTACAAGTCCTTCTCTGGTTGTCCCCGGCTTCCTTCTCTGTCTGCTTCTCTGACATTTCTGGCTGCATCTGTTCAGTCTCTCTCTTGCATGCACACACATGCTCACCTACCCAGGTCCACCAAAGCAATACCCAGCCCTCTCTGTGTTTGCATTCAATGCCCAGTGAAACCCCCCTGCCCACTCAACTGTTTATGACCCGTCTTGCAAGTGGCCTGTGTTTTGGGTGAGGGCTCTGATTATTTCAATTACCTTACTCCAAAAGGAGCTTAAACAACTTCTTACATTTATCCTAAAGGAAGAATGAGGCTTGACCCAACTTCTACCATAACGTACATGTCCAGTCCCTTCTTGAATCTTGCTAAATTCTTGGCCTCATAGACTTCCTGTGGCAATGAATTCCATGGTCTAATTTGTAATGGCTAAGATAGTACTAGAGACTGAGTTTGAATAGATTCTACAACATTTAAAAGGACACGATTTTGACAGGTACGGCTGGTAGTCCAGTCACTAATGTCTGTGTGTGGGGGCAGCAGGATGGCCAAACAGACTATATGCTACATACAGTTTGTTGCCTTGCTGCGGGCTTGGGTTTGAGCACTTCTTCTAACACCCGTCCAGTATCACATGGCTTATTTATCGTCACAACTGTGTGGCAACGGATCACTTATGACAGATAAATGATATAAATACAACAACATGCAGCCACAGTCTTTAATAGAAAGAGGTTCATTATACTGTAGCATGTGTGTCAAATTTCATTTACTTGTGGTTTAGGATCATCAGATGATCCTAAACTATTCAGCAGTAACCACTGAAAACAGTAAGCCAATTCCTGATCAGGAATGATTGCAGTTGCAAAGGACTCTGCAAAGCAATAATGAAAAGAAGCATTCATTTATTTCAATTAAGAAGGTCTAAGTTATTATTTGGAAGGTTGGCTAGAAATTGTCAGGGTGACTGACTACCTCAGTAGCACTATATATTTTTTTTAACTTCAGCAGAGTTACAAAAGCAGAGGGTTATGAAAAGCAACCTGACTGATGTGCTGAGCTCCTGGATTTCTACTATGCTAGGACTGAGTGATCATACAGCTTAGTAATGACAGGAATGATTACCTCTCAGGATGGATGTAATGCTACATTTCAGGGCTTAGGTGCATAACTGCTTTTCTCTTATTCTCTCTCTTTTGTACGTGATGTATTCTAGTGAATGGCACTGTAATTTTCCAAGCAACTTGTGCTTCCATAAGAAGCCCTACTAATGACCCTGCCTAGCGCCATCCTCTCCGCAACAAAATGAAAAGCTCCCTTGCCCAAGGCAAAGCCTGTTTTTACTCTTGCTCCTTTATTTTTGTGCTTGATGTGATGGATCTTAGAGATAGTCAATTTAAAAAAAGTCTATTAATTCCGTGCTAGGGGAGGGTTCCAGATTGTCAGACTTGGATGTTGTAATTCTATATATATGTCCAGGATGTAGTGTAGGTACTGATCTCACCATATTGGTCCAAAGTGCATGAATATTGCTGGGAGGGACCAGGGAATAAATGGTCTGCCAACAAAACAGGAGCATTACAAAGGATATCAGACATACCGATTACTGTGACAATTGCAATGTCGGTGGGAGAGGGTTTGGTCATGCAGGCTCTCTTGTACATTAAGACCCATAACTCAGTCTACAAAAAACCTGTTCATCAGTAATTTAACATAATCCCCACTTTATGCCAAACCTGTGATTGTGGTTGATGCAGCATTTAGGATTCCCCCATAAACTATTTATATTACAGGCCATTATAGAAGTGTGGTCAGCATTCCTGGATATATGAATAGACATGTACCATGAGGGAGATTTTCCAAGGCACCGTCAACAGTCAGTGGGAGTTTACGCAACTAACTTCCATCTGTGTCTTTCAAAATCTCTCCCCATATATCTGACACTGCCATTTAACCTCCATCTTTTTCTGTAAGAGTCAATAAAAATATCAATATAGCTGCTACTCTATTTTTCTCGTTCTCTTCTGTAAATTACACATAAGCATTACTT
This sequence comes from Chelonia mydas, assembly GCF_015237465.2. NCBI lineage: Eukaryota > Metazoa > Chordata > Testudines > Cheloniidae > Chelonia > Chelonia mydas. Next base: position 91,569,055 of record NC_057855.1, read on the forward strand.
CTCAAATGTCAGTGTTTATTTTGTAGCTTCTAAAATATATTTAGGATGTTGACAGCAAGCATGACACTTACACATACATTCTTGTACCCACTTCGTGCAAAAAATAATTTATGCAAATGGCATATTTGCTAAGGCACAATATCCCTTTAAACACTCAAACAATCTTTAGCATTAAGTAGTTGCCCCTATCAACGTAACTACTGCCTACTAAGTGTGTTGTTAAATCAGCAGCTCATCAAATAGTCTGATGCTAGGATATAACAAGTTTCTGATGGAGTTGTGCTCCCTCAAAGAATGGGTGTTTTTCCATCACACCTTTAGTCACCTATTTTGATTGAGATCTAAGATCTTAATGCATCAATTGGGTTAATTCTCCTGCCAGTACATAAGAAATTGAAGTAATAAACCACAAACTGTTGTAGTGGTGGTAACATTATTAGGTACTATACTAGCTGACAAGAGGGCTGTTTTTAAACTTCAACCAAAATGATAAACACATAGTTCTTGGGTGCGTCTCTATTTTCACCTCTCCCGCCCACCAACCACTGATGACTCATCCAAAGTGTTGACCTTAATTTCACCCTGCACCACTCTGATGTCCACACAGTAAAACATTGACATGTTGTCCTTCCATTACTGCTAAATTTAAAATTCATGATGCCTAGTGACATTTGGGTAAATTGCATCTTTTTCCAGTTAGTAGATGCCCTGTCAAATGTCAAGTTCCTGCTCCAAACCATGGAGACTCTACAGCTTCTCAAGAAAACAGGTGTGAGATTTTTTTAAACATGACAAAACTAGGTATTTTTCCCTCATCTCATTCTCAGAAATGGCTGAACCATTTTTAGAAACAAAATTCAGACCATGGCAGGCAGACAGCAAGAAAAATTTCAGCACGAAGGATTTAAGTTTGTCAAAGTTGCAAGCAGCCAAAAGCAGGGTCTTATAATGTGAAGTATTGGGGAACCTTAACTACAAGCTCCACCCATAATGAACAAACTTCATGAATAAGAATGAATGCAGCTGTGGGGCCAACCTTGAGGCCTGATGCAAACAAAGCTCCGGTAGAGGTTCCCATAAAGTTACACAGAATAGGGTATTTTATGAGAACCAAACTTATAACTTTATCTCAATCATGACTACAGCATTCCAATCTTAAGAATTTTTTTCAGTTGGGACAAATGTTTGGATCAGTTCCTTCCTGTAAGCCATTTCCCCCACCCTTAAATACTTTTTGGCATTCGCCAGTACTTGTGTGTTCCCCATAAGTGATTCTTAAAAATACCCTACCGCTGTATGATTTTACATGTGAGGGCTGCCATGGTAACAGAACACACCATTTACTGTATCCCGGAGTTAATATGTGCATAGACACAGAATCTGCAGACACACAAATTACTGCCTCCCTATAGGCTGCTTCCTCTGGCAGGATTTTGTTGTTGTTGGACACATGCTTTATCCGAGGGAGAGAACGAACAGACTCTTTGTATCTGCTCCTTCCCCCTTGGTGTTGTGAATAATAGGATGTGTAATAGAGTGGTGTCCTTTTACACATGGAGGAAGAAAAGGTTAAGCAATTACCAATACATTTACCCACAAAAATATACTACGCTCAAGGGAAGTAAATTCTGAACTAATCTATAGGAAACAATACATTGTGCATACAGTACTGGAAATGAACAGACTATATTTTGTTAACGAACTGGTCCTATCATAATGAACATAGGTTCTTATCCTAAATAAGGAAAAGACCATTTTAAAAAATAAATGTCTGAGGCAAAATAAGAGCTTTGCAGAATAGCAATGGGATTTCCTGCACTGCAGCTGTGTGCTATTACCAGCTACAGTATATCACTCAAGTGCTGCTTTTAAAGGGGTAACTGTCAGCCTACAGGGATTAAGTTTGAGAATTTGCAATTCATCATCTTTATTTGGAAATCTAGTAGCTCGCCTTCCAAAATTAAATACTTTCTGTATCACAAGTATACTTTTCAATGGCTTCGAAACATGGACTGCATTTGCTTTAAATAAACAAATTACAAACCCTTGAATGTCTATTAATTTAAATCAACAGTTTAAAATTCAGACAAGCAAATATGTGACACTTTTTGAGATGTCTTAATATAATTACACCAACAAATTTTCCTGATTGTCAGAATCTGCAACATGAACTCAATTGCTTAAAATATGATGTGCTTCATTGCCTTTATTCAGGCTGTAAGAATTGAGTTTCTATTAGTCTTTCTGCACAGGCATTTTACTGTAGATGTCATGGAGCACAACTGGGTCCATAAGTTGCTGTCCTCTGCTCTATAATTTTAGTTGCCCTTTTTGGCACTTTAACCGATTTTGATTTTCTGCAGAATTGGGCCCCCGGTTGCAAGCTGCAATAGATTTACAGCTTGAGTAAAACGGTATTACACACTGCTGTTCTCAGCACTGATTCAAGACCTCAGGCAGAAAAAGAAATCCCAACAAATATAATTCAAGAAGAGACTGGAAGAAGAAATGTAGAAACAATGAAGAGTAACAACAGTGACTTTAAAAAACACACACCCAAAAGTGTACCTAATCCATCTACATATGAAAGGGAAATAATTAATACAAGAGAGGGAAAATGGGAGACTGCAATTTAAATGATAGCAACTCATGCAAATACTTATTTTTAAATACAGGCTAAATTCAATAGCCTAATTGTGCATAGAAAATATATGCACACACAAACTTGGTACTGTGTCTGCGTATGGACACCTGCATATGTAGGTATCCATTTGCCTGTGAACATTCTTGAGCTTGGATGTCCATATATTTGTACACACACACACTTAATTTTGCAGATGAAAATCAGGTGAAGAATTCTAAAGATATGGCACATCGGGTTTTGTAGATTAATAAATGGAAGGCTAGTACAAGGCATTAAATTACCCATGTACATTAAAAGAGAAATCCTTCTTGAAGGAGTATAACACTGAGATTATAAAGAAGCTATCATCTTAATTTACTTCATTTCAGTACATCATTTCTCCAATGGCTGCGTGAGTGGAGCAATGGGTAACAAAGAAAGCAAATCAATACCACTATTAAAATACATCCACAAATTTGCTACAAAAGTATGCTGAGCAATACTCATGCTCAAGATGGCTGTGGATTGCCAAATGGATGAGGTGAAGCCTAAGCATGTATTTGAGAAGAAGTGGAAATAACCAAAGGTTTGCACATGTTGGCACGGGCACTAAGAGCAGACAGTGGGATTTTTCAGAAGCGTCTACGTGATTCAGGAGCAGAAGTCCCACTGGCTTTCAATGGGACTTAGACATTTTTCAAACATCCCATCCGTAATACTCAAATGCACAGGCCTTGTTCTAACTCTCTGTACCTCAAATTCCTTTTGAAAGGTCTTTCCGAACTTTACTGAAGCCAGTATTGTGGAAGTTTCCACCATTCCATTATTAACAGCTCACAGACTTCTTTTACCTGTTGTATTTAACTGAAAATGTTGATTATTTCGCTTTCTAGATTTTCATTTCTATTAGCAGTTTCCTAAAGTTTGTTGATACCAATTTATGAATAGACTATTCTTTTTTTAAAAAGGGAATAACTGGATTTTATTCCCTCCTTTCATTTAATTTCGCAAACACATGTCCATATTTAGTTAGAAAAATGTAACACCCCTGAAAAGTGCAGACTGTCCTGATGAACTACAACATATGGCAGTCAACATTTTCAGGATCAGGTCCATAGAAAGGTTTTAATACAGTGCTCCAGTTCTTAAAAAAAAAAAAAAAGAGGAAGTACTTCCATCCCATAAAAGGAAGTGCCTTTCCGCATTTCTGGTAAGTTTTGTTAATACCGGAACTACTGGAATGCCGTTTCAGCTCCCTACGCAAAGTGCCAGAACCTGGAGCATTCCAGCATGACTCAAGCCCTGCTTTAATGGGATGTACTTGCTTTAATAGTCTCAGGATTGGGTTCAAAAACTGAAGGCTTGAAACTCTAAGCCCCTGAATTATAACAGCCATCCAACATATAGGGCTGCAGCCAGCTGTTGTTAGGAGGGTAGAAATAAATCCCTATAAAATTTATAAAGTGTTCACCACTATATAGTGCTTAACATGTATTGACTAAAACAGTAAGCAGTAAGAGCATTTAAAAGTCTACTCCCTTCACCTAAAACATGGGAAAGAAATACCTTTCGGGACTGTGATTATAGTTTCACTTTTATTCTAGAATGCATGCCGTAGGAGGGTGACAGAAAATTTGCAGAGGATTATGGGAGACATGATGCAAACACTGCCAGACGTAGGCAACAACAAAAAAAATCACTGTAGAAGCCAACGCTGCAGAGAACAAGTAGAGGTGCATGTCAAATCCAAACACCTTGGTCTAATTTGAATTATGTTGACTCTGCCACATGACTTCAGACCGTGCTCTCTGATAGCAGCCAGCTGTATTGACATTTCCGATTCAACGTAGAACTTCCTCTTTTACAAGGTGTAGGGGTGGAAATGTGGTAATTTTAGGTGAGGTGTTTTTTTTTTATACTTTTAGCTGCTGGTCCCTAAGTCTTTTTTCTCTGCTGAATTGGTGCTGCAGGGATCAGCCCGTTTCAGGTTTAGCTTCAATTAAACCTGTATTTAAAACTCAATATTTTCTGAAGACAGTGGCCCAAATCATCAGCTGGAGCCACGGAATGCACAGGGCAACTCAGGACACTGGGGTGGCAAGATGGGTGTTTGACAGATCAGTCTCTCAGCACTGCCCTAAATTATGCTTGTTGCCAATGGCCCCAAATGAAGATTCAGACTGCTGGGGATCAGCTAGGTGCAGAAAGTCTTGGATATGGACATTTGTCCTGGTCATCCCCTATGCCACAGACAATAGACTTTCACTGAGACAGTTTTCCCGGGACCAGTCACACTGGGTGTGGGGCTATCTTGCATCAGCAGCCCTGCACAAAGCACTGCCGTGTAGCCCAGAAACCAGTCTTTCTGCTGCATTGAAAACATTTGAAAATAGACTAAAACATACACATCTACCCTGGATTTTAATATCTACTGATCTTCACCAAATGCAGTACAGGCAACAGAACTGTTAGCTCCTCCATGTTCCCCCACCAACATGCCTTAATCCAGATCTCGAGATACCAGGTAAATTCCTGGCTCCACTGAAGTCAATGGCAAAATCCTTGTTGATTTGAACAGGGCCAGGATTTCCTTCCACCATCTATAATGAGAGAGTAATTCAGCCTCTTTGTTGAGACTGCCAACAAGTGTTCCAAATAGTGGCAGTTGGTGGTGGTGGTTCATATGTTATAAACATTTACCCATTAAAAAATAGACAGATGTCACCTACTTATTTCACAGAGGTATGTCAAGCTATATTTTAAAGTCCATGTTATGGTGGGGGGGGGGGCAGTGTTGTTTCTAAATTCGTTAATTCATTCACAAGCTTATTTCTTCTGGTTAATTAGTAACATTCTTGTTGTTTACTCAGGATTCATTTAATAAATACTATGTTAGCAAATTTGATATTTTAAGGACAACTCTGTAATTATATAAAATATTCAAGTATATGTCTATACACATATTACTGTACCTTTTATTTCAGCCTTGGAATACTTACTCTTCTTCCATCTCTTTAGAGTGACAAAACTTCATCCCAACAAGAATGTTCTATAACTGCTCACCAGTAAAACTGGACAATATTTACAGCGGCAAAAACAGGATATAATGCACAGTTAAATTTCATGATGGCTTGGATATCATTCTGTTCAAGGTAACAAATGACATGGTCAGTACTTTCTATTTCCATGGAATGTATAACACCACAAAAGAAATAAAATAACTCCCCTGCATTTGTGAGGCCTATGATACGTATGTACTGATCACAGAGAACATGGTTCCATGAAGTGGACAAATGAGTTAAAATTAATGTCAAGATCAAAAACTGAAAAATCTTGTCAAACCTGGGACCAACCCCCATAGCAAAAAAGAGAGCTGGCCAACTCAGTTGTATGTGTATTATATGTGTTCATCCAGTTTAAAGAAAATGCCATAAAATAGGTTTAGTCTACAGCCAAAATGTGCAGGTTACATTTCTAACCAATGTTTCAGGGAAGGCCTTTTCAACTTGTCCTTGTGGGAAATCAAACCACAATTTAAGTGGTGACATTTCAGAAAGCACAAAAACCTCACAGGATAAAATTATCTCACTATGAAAGGGATAAATAAGCTATTTACTATAATAAATACTAGTTATGTCCAGCCATTGAGATTTTACTCTTTAATGTGTGCAATTTTATTCTGAAATCTAAAATGTAGCAACATGCTACTGAGATTAGAATGAATGCTGGTTAGGCTAAACAAGTAATGAAGTAATCGTAGGAAATATACAAGACACGTTAGAAAGGACTGAGGCCTATGAAAAGGGTAAAAACAGTTCTGGTTTTTTTGGGGGAGGGGGAGGTTAGTTTTAGTTACATTTTCTACAGCAAACACACCAAGAATCCTAAATGAATGACTAACGAATAAATCATTGTGAATACAACTGGCTGAAATTTTTCTGATGGAGCAGTTTTCCCCATCGGGAAATGCTGGTTTGACAAAATTGAAATGTCCCCCAAAAACGTATCAGCATGTCAAAGTTTCTGATGAAAAAGTGGGAAAATGAAATGTTTTAATAAAGTCAAAGTGAAATGCGACTTCGATTTACCGAAACAAAATTTCAGAATTCCTGTTATGTAGGAAATTTCCAATTTTCATTTTGGATTCAGAGGGGGGTGGGGGGGAGTCAAAGTTTCAGAATCCCCCATTGAACGCAAATTTTGGGTTCCAGCCAGCTCTAACAGCATCCTCTTTAAGGGCTCCCCTAATCCAATGCCCACCAATGACAATAGGAGCCTTACACTGACTTCAATGGATAAGGCTCTAAGTTAAAGGAAGAATTAGTACTCTCATTTTACAAATGGGGGAAGGGGGATGAGGGGGAACAGTGAGGTTAATTGAAGTCAGTGGCAAAGCCAGAAAGAAAGCCCAGATCTGATTTCTAATCCTGAGCCTAAGCCAGAAGATCATCCCTTAAAGCTATGTACATCCTGCCCTGAACTCCATCTCCCCCCTTCCCTCAGTGGTCAACTAGTAGTTGCCAGTGTAGTCATTTTTCAACCCCTCTTGTAAATTCTAACACCGTCTCTAATTTCAATTCCTGTGGAAAACACTGACCCTTTTCCTTTGAACACCCACAAGCAAAGAAATCCAAAAGTCTTTGATATACTACATTCTTTAGGTACTACAAGAACTTCCAAAAAGTTGATTTTACATAGCACAATACTGGATATGCTGCAAAACCTACAAAAAAATTGAAATGTTTAACCTTAATACTAAACTAATTTTTCTTAGTTTGATAGATTTACATCAAACTCCTAAAATTCTGCAATATATTTTTGTGGTATAGGAGTTTCAAAAGAATGGAAACACAATTTTACTCAAAACCTGGCCCATTTTATTAGGAACACTAGCACATTCTTGCTTACAGTGATTTTTGAAGCTTAGCAAACATTTCTACCATGAGTCTGGTTTTGATTTTGTAAATTCTGAGTAGTCTTGAAATAAGGAATTCACATTTTTGCACATCTCGCATCCATATGATGGATCACTGTGGATACGAGCTCATGGATCCTCTCTGGCTCTGGCACGCACTCTCTCATATCTATACACACAGTTTGCTGCTGTAACACTTGTAGAAAAAGGTGATAGAATTTGCAGTAACCAAACATTTTAGTTTAATAAATAGATTTTGCCAGTGAAAGATGTTACCACCTGCACACAAAGGAATCAGAATCTTCCAGCTGTCTGTGCATCCCAAGTACAAATCTGTCCACACACCAGTGAAGGCCAAGTTGAGGCCCCACCCAAAATCTGATCCTCTATATTGTCTTTACAAGTAGTATTATAAGAGAAACATTTTAGATTACAAAAATTTTAATTATGTATATCTACTGTGACCAAACTTGCCAGTGCTAAAAATCAGCAATAATGCCTCAAATTCTCATATATTCATTGTTCTTTTCCAGAAGAACATCATAGGACACATACAAAATCTGAAATAATAAACTCGCATACAATATCTTGATTCTCCACTCTGTTATGCTGGTGTAATAACTGTATGACTTCAATGACTTCAACAAAGTTACACCAGTTTAAGACTGATTTCATACTTAAAATAATCACTTGATGATTATCTGTTCTGCTCATTCCCTCTGGGGCACCTGGCATTGGCATCCCGTTAGAAGACAGGATAATGGGCTAGATGGACCTTTGGTCTGACCCAGGATGGCCATTCTTATGTTCTTAAATCTATGGTATATACAGTATAAAGTTGCAATGACTGCAAGTGTGTGTTGCATACACCTACATTAGTATGGGATTGAAAGCAACTGATTGAACTGAACCTCCCCCCGCAACCTGGTATTTTACCCCCACTATCTTAACACCTGTCTTGTACATGAATAGACAAATAAGTGAAATCTTCACATGTACCTGAACTTTAACAGCTCTCATGTTTGCATCATTCACAGACTGAATGTTTCCAAAACCATTAGAGAACTCTGTTATCCCATCAGTTATTGGAATCATTGATGCCTTTAATGATTCTAGCATAATCACTGTAATTATTGCATTAGATCTAAATGTATAAGAAGTGAGAATAGTTTCTATACCAGATTTCTTTTGTTGTATTGCCTGAATTTAAATTAAGCTAATGGCTTTTTTTTTTTTTTTTGCATAAAACTTTTTTTTGCACTTTGATAAACCCGTTTTGTAGCACATAAAGCTCAGCATTAACTCAGTTATGCCACTCAGCTACGCAACTTGTGAGAGTGAAAACAAGAACAAAGCATCTTTGTGTAAAACATAGGAAACCCACAGATAAATAAACAGAATAAATTGACTAAAGTACTGTCTGAATGTAGGGCTTTAATTTATTCATTAACAATGTATTCCAATTGTGAGTTACTAAGCATGGTTTCCTAGCCAATAACGAACGTTATTGATATGATTTTTAAATTGTATCTAATAATGAAAACCGGGCTAATGATCTTTGCCCCTGTATGCTATAACTGGATTTTAAAAAATTAAATGAAAAGCAGTTAATATTTCTTGGTGCAGGAAGGAAAGAACGTATTCACTGATTCATAAAGAAAAATGAGCACACATGTTGGCATGAAAGTGGATTTCAGTCAATTTTTGCAATAATTAAATAAGTATCTATGGGTGTCTACTTTTTGCCGGTATCTAAAGTGGTTCCGTGGTGAGCACATGAAATTTACAATGGATGTTCTTCACATAACTAATATTCATTATTTTATTTATTTCCCTAAATCGGTAAAAATAGTGCAAAGTGCTATTTTTCATCCACTCCCATGCATCTTCAAGCTGTCCTGTACACCCACTGTTTTGCAGCCATAAAATAGCTTTTTTTTAAAAAATAGGCATAAAAATAATGTGCATGAGGTAATAGCCCACTATTAACATTACCAGTGGTAAAAAAGAATCCTCATGGCATTATAGTTACCATAGTAACAGTGCTCTCAAGAAGAAGAGAAAACAGAAGTGTAAAATTTTTAAATTCTCAGAACATAAATGGTGGCCGCTGAACTGAACTGAGTTTTCCTGTTCACATTTATCTGAGTTTTCCATAAATCCACAGTAGAAATAGTCTTCCTTTAGTGCATCTCATTTGGTCTCCTGTCGCACTAAAGAGAAACTGAAGGATTGTCTATCTGACCACTTTGTTTGTGGCAAGCTGGTGTGTGACTCTATCCTATACTATCCTCCCTTCACGTGTGGCATTCTCTCTGTTGAGTTATTTACATGACCCTTGTCACTGTAGTTTACCTGCACCTTCCATGTATTTACAAAACACACAATAAAATCTTCCTTCCTTCCCATGCTGTAGGTGTAATGTCTTGTTTAGTTTATAGGGTGGGTGAAAAGGGGCACATAGGGGCATCAGTGGTTTGTTATGAAGAACTTGTTATAGAAAGACTATGCCAAAGTAGTAAGTTTGGTATTTGGTTCTCAGCATGTGGAGGTCCATGATCATCCTTATCTCTTGTGGCACTGAGTTCCATAGTCTAAGTCGAGCTCCTAGGAAAGTTCTGTCTCCTGTGCTCATTATCTTCTCTCTATTGGTTGCCAGTTTCCTTGTTCCAGAGGAACATGGGGGTCATGGAAAATTATGGCTGAGGAAGGCGAGACGGGCAGTCTTTCAGGTTGCTATGGCTAATTACATGGAGGGCTCTGAATTAATCTGGACGCTATCAACAGGGAACCAATGGAGAGCCGAGCACCAGAGTGATATCTCATAGTTGTTGGAGCAAGTTCAGGGGATACGACATCATTCCTAGCACACGTGCTTTAAAAGTTCACCTAAACAGTTCTCATCACCATAAATATACTCATTTCACAAAACGCTCTCACCAGGTTGTTGAGAGGTGAAATTTGTTAGTTATTTCCTAAAAGAATACATGACACTGAGCAAATATTGCCCCTCCACAGCAGAAGCACTGATTAGCAGCACGATTAAAATAAGTAGCATGTTGGGCAAAACAAGCTTTTGTTGGCGGTTCTGTTCACCCTATAAAGTTTCATTATGAACTTTCTTTTCCTTGATTAATACGGCCCAGAAGGACTTTGCTTCAAATATTATTTGTAATTATTCATGGATTGCAAATGCAATCACAAATAAAGATGAGAGGCAAGCAGGCTTACTGTTTAATAAATTGGATGAAAACACTGAACTTTAAACACGCATAAAGAAGCAAATATGATCACCAATTAGTTTAAATCCCCAGTCAAACAATTAGGTTGTGTCAGATGTGGGATTTTCTTATTGTTAATAATAAATGTTGTTTATATAGCACATATCTGCACATGGCATTCAGGATGTTTCCCCAAAGCAAAAAAACACATGGCATTAAAATACAGGTGCAGAACCAGGTCCCTAATCCTTCAGTGAACTCTGCACACGCAGTCTCCGGGCTCACTAGGAGTCCATTGAGGTCCACATGGCTTTGTGAGGGTGCACCTGTGTGGAGTTCTTTGTAGAATTGGGGCCTAGGAGTCTTAAAACCATAGAAATAGGTACAACAGATATAACCGACTGCAGTACCATCAGGAATGTTTTAAAGCTAAATGCATGGCTCTTCTCATGTAAAGAAGCAGAGCATTTTGTAGACCTGGGACAGGTAGAGGTATGACAAGTGTTATTCTGTGTCTGTATGTCTTTGCAAGCAAGCTCCCTGTACCTATTATGTTTAAAGGGCAAGGTGCTGGATAAGGCACCAGATGATAAGAAAGGTAGTTAGAACCCAACTATCAGTGTGTCAACAGCCAGTCAGTGCAAAACGCAAAGAAGCGGGTACATAGAATTCTGAAGACCTTCAACCACAGCATTACTGCCCTATTCTGCAGGGATCAGATCAACCTTTCTAGAAAACCCAGCATCCTATAGAGTGGCACAACAATAGTCCACCTTAAGTTTTCCAAACCTCCCACTCTGATTACCATCACAGGGTGAAGAGGAATAATCACAGCCTGGTGACATTCTGTAGAGAGCAGACAGCATCCCTGACCCTGGTCGACACCCGAGCAAAGGCCAATTCCAAGCCAAGCATCCATATTAACCAGATCAAGCATCCATCTTATCAAAAATTTGGAGAACTATTATTCATTACATCATTACTGAGACCAACGCTTACACCTCTAGACACTGGCAACTATTGTCCTTTGACCTCTAGTGACAGAGCTGGCTGCTATTCTCTTTTATCTTCCCTTTGCATATTATGTTCTTCTCCAGTAAAGCATTGCCACTGGTATTACAGACAATGTTTCACATAGGCTCTTTGTTATTGGTCAGATTCTGAGAGGAGCGATACCCCAGAACTCCCAATGCAGCTAACACCTTTCAGGATTTAACCCCATACTGATAGTGTCGTACTTAATTCCGCTTGCTGCTTTCTTCACCTTCTAAAGAGGTTATAGAGAGAGAAGTGCTAGGGAAAGGTAACACAGTTACTGTCTCAGATACGAAGGTGACGGACCCCATGTTAGCTTCTTGCCAACTCAATACACCAGGTGACAAAGATATATACATTTAACAAATCCACCGAAATTCTAAAACAAGACAAAGGCCCTGATTCTTCTGTCACTTTGACCTGTTTTACACTGGTGTAACTCAATTCACTTCAGTGGAATTACTCCTGATTTACATGGGTCTATGCCAGAGCAGAATCAGGCCCCAAAATTTAATGTTAGGCTAAGTAAGATGGGGAACAGAACTATTTCACAGGCAAATCTCTCCACAGCCATCTTGCATAAACAATGCACAACAGAACCTGGAAAATTCTGTTGAGCTTGTCTGTAACCCCTGAGCATCACTCTTATTTTACATTTAAATTCACGCCTTCAAGTCATTTTTCATTGCCAAACGCAACAGGCCTTAACAGATATAGCATGACGCCTATTGTTTAAAACTGGCACTAACTGCTCTTCCTCCTTCTCGAACAGTGGGAGATTTTTCCAGGTATGTAGGAGGCAGGCTGTTTGGAGTCATTATAATGCTTGTTCCCTGCGTGATCTCCTTCATTAAATAATCTTTTAATGCAACATTAATAGTAATTGCAAGATTACAGTTCAAAATATTTGATAACATCACACAATGTAGTTGAAAAGCTTCTGATCTCTTCTCTACAACTGGCGGTGGGGGGTAGGGGGGCGGCCTACTGCTCGATGCCACCAGTACACAGAACTGAAAGCAATGCAATCCATTTGTTATTCCTATTGAGCCATCAGAGGTGCAATGTACAGAGGGCTGTCTGCAAATCAATGAATCTAGGTTGGGGTTGGGGCAGGGGGAGTTCAAGGACAGCCACATCCACATGTAAGTCTTCATTGATTCATGACATGGAGGTGTACACCAAGCATACATTAGGGGAATGTATTTGCATAATGTCTTTCTCAGTTGTAACCTGTTTCTTCTTTTAGACTAGTGGTTCCCAAACGAGGGGCGCCGCTTGTTCAGGGAAAGCCCCTAACGGGCCGGGCCGGTTTGTTTACCTGTCACGTCCGCAGGTTCGGCCGATCGCGGCTCCCACTGGCTGCGGTTCAACACTCCTGGCCAATGGGGGCTCCAGGAAGGGTGGCCAGCATGTCCCTTGGCCTGCGCCACTTCCTGCAGCCCCCATTGGCCGAGAACGGCGAACCGCAGCCACTGGGAGCTGCGATTGGCTGAACCTGTGGACGCGACAGGTAAACAAACTGGCCTGGCCCGCCAGCAGATTTCCCTGAACAAGCGGTGCCCCTAGTTTGGGAACCACTGTTTTAGACAGTCATGGATATCGTAGGAAATTAACTTTATCCAAGGCTTACCTAGGCTGAGCCATGTTTCTCTCCCACTCTGTTGATATACATGGAAAATTGGTGGCCATGGATTGTCAAGTTCTTTACAACCTACAGTAGAAATGGGAGAATTTGCAGGCCTACCTTTGGGAAACCACCAACAAAAAGATGCTCAAGCTCCCAAATCTACATTTTCTAGATTATTGAAATGGCCGCAATTTGAATATTCCAGAACAGTGATTGTGTTGTCTCTACACATTTGAATGAAGGGAACCCAGCCAAATATTTGACAACTTTTTGATCTAGGAGAAAACTGGGACTTACCCTTTTGGAGATTTGCCACAGCTGCTGTGCCCTTCCAGCATTAAGTCATTTTCTCCCCACTCCGATCCTCTCCTTCCCATTCATTTGTCTCGTATACACCATCGTTGATTGGCCACTGCTGCTTTTTCTGACCAGCAAACTTCCAAAAGAGAGGAGGAGTAAATCTTAAACCAGTGCTCTCTTTGACTGACAAGATGTCATATATTTGGGTGCATTCTCTTAGTTCAAATTCCTTCCCACCACCACCCTCTCTCCTAGTTTTCCACGATGAAGCTCATCAGTATTCTACTGAAATTAATTGGTCACCCATTTGTTACAGGCTACAGGATGATATTGTTTTTCCTTTTGTCAGCCCTACCTCTCATTTTTCCAGTGTGATCCTGAGGCTGAATCATTTAATATTTGTTTTAAAAAAGTGTTCCCCTTTTCTCTCTTATCTGCAGAGTTACTCTGGACCTCAGTTCAAAGAAGTTTCCTTTAAAAAGCCCCTGATTTCTCCCAGTGCTTCCTTGCAGCTTATTTGCTCCTTCCATGGTCAGCAGTAGAGCTAGGTTGATATTGCAAAATCTTTGGGAGAATATTCACTCAAATCTTTAATGAATTTGTACGGGTCATGCTCATGCCTCTGTTATCTTTCATGAACTTGAGTGGTACTGACACAAATGTCTGCAGAAAGTCACCTGTGTAAGTAACGCATGGACACCATTTTTTAAAGTTACTTGTATGCTCTAGAAGTGCTTGCATATTCATCTGGTCAGCAAATACGAATGTGACTTAGCTGACCACTCCCAACTAACCAATATGGCTCCAACAACAAGTACACACAGAGAAGTAGTTGGGGTCAATCCATACATTTAAAAATTTTCCCACTAAAACATTGCCAAATGCTTTCAAACAAAGACATTCAAGGCTATCTGGATGGGCTCCTGGACATTCCACGAATCTAGACTCCCTTTCTGTTCATTGCTTACACTATTCACTGTAAAATAATTGCTCAACTCCAGTCTCTCTGCCACTCTTAAGATGAAGTCATCAGATAAACACTGCAACACGAAACAAGCTGGAATGGATGTGCCTCAGAGACAAATATTTTTTACACAGGCACAGCTCATTCAGAAGAGTTCTCGGAAAGGGCTTGCAGCAGCTCAGAACAGAGCTGTGTTACAGGGGGAAAAAAAAAAAAAAAGAGGTGGGGAGGGGGTTGGTAGCCAAGTTCTGGCATATCTGAGCATAGGTGCTGAAATGTGTAAGTGTGTTAGATGCCAAGGTGCAGAGCTCAGAGTGTAAATTCTGACTCTGATAACAAGTGAAAACCTACTCCTCATTGATAGATATCACAGAGCCACTGCATCACTTGGCACAGTTCAGCATAACTGGCACCTCTGCTCAAAAGAGGCTCGAGTCAGGAAAAGCCAAGGTGCTCCAGGTCAGGATATGGGTGTGTGCTGACAGTTTTGTGTAGGAACTTCGCCCAGTGCACTATTCTACACCCTAGCCAATGCCATTAGTCTCCCGTTATTATGACAGGTAAGGTCACTCAAGTTTTGAAGTGAAATAGAACAGTTTCATGGCCTTCCTGTGCAACAGATTCCATGCAGCTCAGTCTCTCTTGGGACAAAGCTGTTGTTCCATGCTTAACACAACCCACTAGTCTGTTTATATTAGGTTTTTTTAAAATAAAGATTGCTGAACTTAGCTTCTGTGTTCTGTTTCCCAGATGTACTGCCACAAATATACCTGAAGATAGATATGGGCTCAATTTTCAAACATGTGGGACTTCGCGGGTTGGCCAGTCTCTGCCTTTCCATGCTCATATTGGTGCTTAGACACATCAAAAAGCCATTTAAGGTACCTGTCTAAATATCCATTTGGGCACCAAAACATGGGATGTGATGACCAATTAAGACCCCTGTGGGTGAAAACTGGGCCCATATCTATCTTCAAAGATAATGAAGTGGCCTTTTGAGAATAGACTGGTACTGTAGTATAAACAGCACACTGTCACAAAAGTGCTCAACCTATGGCACTGAATGATAGAAATAGATTGCATTTTATATGGAAGCCAGCCAGTCCAGTGATTGACGGCTATTAAATCAGGTCCATATTGTCTCAACAGAAAGGCAGTTTACAGAACTTGTCTCAAAGCCAGAGGTTCTGCAATATCTATAGAATCACAGGAATTTATTGGAGCACAGCAAGTACCAACTCCAGCACGCACAGGGAGAACTTGACTTCCTACTACACCCCCCAGAACGGATACAACATAACATGCAGGACAATAACTTAACACTAAGCTAAAGATACAGCGCCATCTGCTGTTAGAGATGCTGTCTGCACCAATTACAATTCCTTTGAAATGCAAAGAGTTAAAATAGCCACCTAGGCAAGTGATCATGGCTCCCTTTTGTTTCATAGGGACTAATGCAGACACATTAGCATCAACCTGGAGGTGGATTTCATTGACCCCTGAACCACATAATTGGAGTGGAAGTGGGGATGGTTTGGAGGCATCGCCAAGATACTAGATGTAACAAAGGAGTTAATGTGGTGGAAACCATCCAGGTGGCAGTGAAAAGAAAACAAAGGACGTGTGTGACAAGGTCAAGGTTGGACTCATTGGCAGAGTGGAGGGGGTAGGAAGAGTGTGGCGGGAGACAGGACTGAAGGTTATCACATTTGATACTTTAAAAAAAAACAAACACCTGATCCATTTTATGCAGGATAATAGAAACAGTAGCATTGCCTAAAGCAGAACCAATTCTGATATTGGATCAGTGCAGACAGAACCTTGCACCCAGGTGGAATCCCCATGAAGTAAATGAATCTGGCCACAGGGATTGTATTGAGGCTTAGAGGAATTAAGAATGGAGTACATTGTATGGTGGGAACAGCACTTATGATGAACTTGCTGAAATGAGTACACGTGGACAAATATAAATGTTACCAACAACATTACTTCATTAAACTTGCAATTCGTAGTCAGTCGTTTGTAGATACTGTTAGTTTTATATACCATCCAAAACTGCACACAGTGCTTTTTGAAACTGTATCCAGAATCTTCCAATAAAATGAATGACAAACGAACAACGAGATCGATCTTTGAAGGAAATGTCTTTTTTAAAAAAAACAAATCAAAGAAATCCAGCTACCCAGATCCCAGAGACCTCATAACAAGTGTGTTTTCTGCAGGATGCATTAGTCAAAAATTCAGAAAAGTCTAAAATATTTTATAATTTATATGGAATATACATACCGCTGAGTATGAGGAATTCTTTCTGCATGAAAAGCCAGCAAGTGGCACCTCATTAAACAGGACCTAGACTTAATCTAACTTGGAACAGATAAAAAAGAAAGGATTCATATGAAGCTACCCTGCCTGGGGGTTTAATCTCAAAGCTTTTGAGTATAATGAATGAATGAAGTAGGGCAAGTGATTAACAACAAAGAAGCGATCATATAATAAAAACAGAAATTGTATTGAATTTAGAGCAATGTTTTCATTGTTTATGGACAGGACCCTGCTGGGATTTTTTATTATTTTAACTCTTAAAGAATAAAGAGGTAAAATGTACTACAGTGTATGTTTTACAGGTTTTAAACGGAAAGATATGGGGAAAGGCTTCAAGGGGAATACGTAATAATGCCTAAAGAAAGAAATGTTCTGGTATCAATATTTGTATCATTATAAAAATAAAATGCAATCTGTAAGCATCACTACTATTTTTTAAAATGTTAGGCTTAATGATACACCGATGGAATAAGCCTCATAAAAATTATGATGCTTTATATTATCAGAGTGCGTTACAGCTGGTTTGCCCATCAGACAAACCGGCATGAGGCTCAGCTAACACAATACACCGTCGCTTGAAAGATTGGAGTCTGGAACGCAAACAGAGTCCCTGCTCTCTGGTTGGCAGGGGCTATATCAGAGATTGAAAACCAGCCTCCCAGGGTACATCTACGCTGCAATAAAACACTCACAGCTGGGCTGCTTCAGCTGGCTGGGGCTTGGGCTGAGGGACTTTAAAACTGAACTACAGCACAGATGTCTGGGCTCAGACTGGAGCCCAGGCTCTGGGGCTCTTCCACCTCGTGCAGCCCCAAGCCCAGACATCGACTCTGTAATTTTATAGCCCTGCAGCCCGAGCGGAGACAGCTGACCTGGGCCAGCTGCAGCTATTTTACTGCAGTGTAGACATCTCTTTTTCTAGCAAGCTTTCTGGTTGAACCAGGGGGATAACAAATATTGATGGACTCTGGAGTTTTGTCTAAACTGGTGTTTCTTCTGCAGTTGTAATTCGGATTAATTAATTGCCAATTACTTCAAGTCAGCTCATGACTAGGGGCTAGGACTAAACACTCCACAAATGAGTGTGGTTTACACCTATGTTAAATTATACAAATGCGTGTGTCCTGGAACAATGTTGGAGGAATGTCTAGATTAGCATTTACAGATGTATTAACTATTCTTTTAAGGTTCTCATTGTCCATCACCCCATTGTGCTCATCTCCGTACTAAATCATTATTTGCAGTTAAATTAAATGTGGACCAGAAATTCAAGTTTAGACAAACCCTGATGGAAGCAACATCTAGATGATGGTCCAACTAACATAGGGCAAAGGGTCAGAGGGTAGCCGTGTTAGTCTGTATCCACAAAAACAACAAGGAGTCCGGTGGCACCTTAAAGACTAACAGATTTATTTGGGCATAAGCTTTCGTGGTTTTTTACTCCTTGTCTTTATAGAGCAAAGGGAACATCTCCAAGGCAGAGCTAACTCTGAGGATGGCACATATCTGAGCACATGGGTTAGCTTAGCCCCTGCGTGAGCAGCCACACTGGAAAGTCATACCCATCTGACTGTGTCCTGACTGGTGCTGCACTTACCCTGAGCCTCACTAGGACATCTGGGGACATAGCTCACGGTTCTTTGTGCTGTAGTAAGCCGGACCACTCTTTCCCAATGAATCCCAGGAGAACTTGCCTGTCCTTCTGGGCACATAGGGAGAATTGTGGGAAGGTACTGAAAGACTATCTTTAGTTTAGCCTGTTCCTTCACTGCAGAGTGGGTAGGTTACCAGTTGGAGTGAAAGCCTCACTAGGGTTTTAGCCTACAGCCCCAGATAAGCCAGCTAGCTAGGGTTGAAATAACGACCAAACTCGGGTGAGATGGGTTTGTACATGTGAATGGGAGGGCCAACAAGTGAGTAAGAGCCCAAATGAACTCTGCAGTGAAGACATATCCCATTGGGAAGAGCATGGTGGTTGGCCGAGCTGTCCACCAAGTAGGTATGGGTATGTCTACACAGCAAATGAAGGTGTGATTGCAGCACAGAGATCTATAACACAAAGTAGGGACCTGGGCTTTTTGTCAATTATATGTGTGATGGCTGTGTAGTCACAGGCAGGTCAATATTTATGTTGCATTGGTAGTTTGAGCTTGGGCAAGTCTTCACTTCTCTGTGCCTTAGTTTACCCATATCTAAAATGCATGCAGTAAGAGCTAGTGGAGCCACTAATCAAACCCTAGAAAAAGAAATATACACGTACATCACCGGTCATGGCGTTTGGTTTTAGCCCAAGATGCCTCCTTGGGTTTGGCTGCTCCCACTGTTCATTCCCCCAGCCTCAATTGTCTTCCTAGGATTCCATGCCTCTGAATCAGTCTGTTGTACATCTTAGCTTCCTCTGCCAGTGGACTGCCTCTCTTACATTCAGGATGAAGTCTAAGGATCCCGCTTTATGCAACGAGGCAGCAGAAATTAACCTGCTGCTCTCTGCCGGGTTCTAACACCTGCTAGCAGGGTGAGGCAACAGGAGAATCCTCTTTACCTGCAACAATTTTAACACTTACCTCAAAGGGGGTGATGAGTAGCCTGTGACGGCTGTTTGTGAAGCGTTTTGAATTCTGAGGAATGGAGAACTAGAAGTGATGTGTAAAGTGTTGATACATTTGTTATTAATGACTGTCATAAATATAAAGTGAAGGGTAACCACCTTTCGGTATACAGACTTATAAAATCCCTCCTGGCCAGAGGCAAAACCCTTTCTTAGTTAAGAAGCTAAGATAACCTCACTGGCACCTGACCAAAATGACCAATGAGGAGACAAGATACTTTCAAAGCTGGAGGCGGGGGGGGGGAGGGAACAAAGGATCTGTCTGTCTGTCTGTGTGAGGCTTTTGCCGGGAACAGAACAGGAATGGAGTATTAGAACTTGTTAGTAAGTAATCTAGCTAGAAATGCATTAGGTTTCTTTTGTTTAATGGCTGGTAAAATAGCTGTGCTGAATGGAATGTATATTCCTGTTTTTGTGTCTTTTTGTAACTTAAGGTTTTGCCTAGAGGGATTCTCTATGTTTTGAATCTGATTACCCTGTAAGGTATTTTCCATCCTGATTTTACAGAGGTGATTCTTTTACTTTTTTCTTTAATTAAAATTATTCTTTTAAGATCCTGAATGCTTTTTCATTGTTCTTAAGATCCAAGGGTTTGGGTCTGTGTTCACCTATGCAAATTGGTGAGGATTTTTATCAAGCCTTCCCTAGGAAAGGGGGGTGTAGGGCTTGGGGGGAATATTTTGGGGGAAGACGTCTCCAAGTGGGCTCTTTCCCTGCTCTTTGTTTAACACGCTTGGTGGTGGCAGCATAGGGTTCAAGGACAAGGCAAAGTTTGTACCTTGAGGAAGTTTTTAACCTAAGCTGGTAAGAATAAGCTTAGGGGGTCTTTCATGCAGGTCCCCACCTCTGAACCCTAGAGTTCAGAGTGGGGAAGGAACCTTGACAATGACATTCCAATTTCCATCTCAGTATTAGGTCTGAATCAACACCTCAGTACCTCCCAAACCTTGAGAAAGTTCAGCTCCAAAATGTGTGTCTCAAACTATTTTCATGAAGAGTAACAATCGCCACGTTCAATAACAACATTACTCCATGTTACGTAGCCTATACTCTTAAAGGGCTTCCAATATTTTGGGTGCTATTTTTTCCACCTTCCATTAAATATGGAAATGAAATTGAGGACTGAGGGGGAGATTTTCAATGGCAGAGACAGGAGGGAGAGGGCAATTCTTATTGATTTTCAGTGTGCCTAAATCCATTAGGCTCTTTTAACAAATCCCAGCCTCAATTATCTGCAACTGCAGCTATTAAGGTAGCAAACTCTCTGGCCTGTAGGCCATGTTGCAGGTGAAGATAACAGCATCCGTACCTTTGGAATCTGGGCACACTTTACACACAGACTCCAGTGTCTTATAAAGTGAGAAAACTTAATTGTTCTTCCTTGGCTACCACTTCCTCTGAGAGTGCATGGAGGGCATGTACATTTTCTAAGCCTTGCACATAAAAAACTGAAACAGATAATGTGAAATGGATACCTAGGTGAATAGCCTGTGCTATCTTGTGTTCCATAAGGGAAAGGGCCTCTATCAAAGGACTTGAGGGCAGAAAATTTGATAGCCTCTTAGTGTAGATGCCATCCCTTTCCCTGGCTACATGAAGATTCCAGGGCAAGTGATGCTTTAGGGTCCAGCAGCTATTGAACAAGTTGGACATAGCAACCCGTTCAGGCCATTTAAGGAGATACAACCAGATTGTTTGCAGTGGCAATTTTCCTGCAGCTTTCACAAAAGATCTAATGAATTCTCACAGTGTGTTAGAAGTTTGTCTAACAGAGGGGAAACAAACACCAACTGCTTGAAACTTGAGATTCCAAGGGGTAGGTCACAGAAAAAAAAAATCCTGATTTTTCTCAATGCTTGTGATCAGCTCATAGCTTTCCTTTTCCATGCACGAAGGCATTTCTGGATAAAGAAGCAGAGGATAAAGGCAGTAATTGATGGTATAATGCCCACAAACCTCAGCAGATGTGATCCCTCGTAATGAAGCATGTGGGCCTAATTTGGCATTACTTGCTACCAGGAGGATCTTCTGCAGGGTATCTTACTAAATCTATGTTTGGTTGGCACCTGTGCCTTATTGAAACTGGCACAGCACCCTGTGAATGGGCATAGTGCCACTAACAGATGGGGATGAGAGCAGATATGATGCCTGAGATCTAGTATTTCATGTGCAGCAAACTTTAAGTGAGGTCTCTTCCAGGAACAACAAAACTAGTGGTGCACACTTACACAATTCTCAGGCTCGGCTTAACTTTGAGAGTCTAAACATAGCCTCTGTCGCTAAGTGCTGTGAGATGTGGGTTTGAATGAACCAGGATGTAAGATCTGTGTGGGGAAACCGAGCAAAGTCAGCATGATGCTCCTAGCTGAAGCAATTCCCAGGAGGATGTACCACAGACCTCAGTTAAGAGAGATTTGCAGCTTAGCTACCTTTTCAGGCTGCTACATTTGGTATACAAGCCACGATCCACAGCTGGAAAAAAATAAAGTACTTTTAACAACAGTATTATAACTTATGGATCAGATATCAGCCGTTATAAATCAGTGTCTACCATAAACTTAAAAGGAGTGATGACAATTTACACCAGCTGAGGATTTGGCCCAAGACTCAGATATCCTGATGACTTCCAGTGTTCCATCAAAAACACTCACTGATTTTTTAAAAGTGTGTTTATATTTAGAAAACAAACTGAGCCAAATTCTGACCTGACCTCATGCAAGCCCATGTAAGTCTTCCCCACTGGAGTTGCTTGGAGTGTAAATCAAGCTAAAGTTACACCCATTGTATATGATGTTCCTGTTTTATACTGTTATCAAATCTCTCTAGTAACCTTTGTTAGCACATTGATCTCAATGCTTGTATGCAGGCTGACATTCTAAAGATTTCCACCCCAGCTTTGCCCCTCCAGCTTCCTACACTGCCTCAGAAAACTTCCTTTTGCTTCAAGGACCACAAAAAGCAGAGATTCTGAAGCCAGATTCAGATAAACATCTGAGCTTCTTTAATATTTAGGAATGAACTGAACAGTTCAGAACTGAACATCCCCAAACTTCTAGGACATTGAGATCCAGTGTTTCTCTAATGCAAAACTGTCCTCAGAAAAACAAACAACTGCGGAAATTGGAGATTCTCTATTACATGATGTTACAACTGTTCCAGATCAATCTAATCCACAACATTATTTCCTCTTAAATGGATCAACCGTTGCTAAACAAACAATATGTACTTCCAAGAACCGTGCACGTCAGCTTTAGTAAATGTTTGGCTATGGCAGAAGGCATGCTGGGTAAGGAGCACTGACAGAAATAATACTACCACCAGCTAGCTCTTACATGGTGTTTTTCATCCACAGATATATGGAGTTACCCAAGATGAGAATCTAGTCCAAATGTAACTGAAGAGATAGTGCTAAACCTTGCTCACTTTACTCATGGAAGTAGTTCATGGTGATTTTAATATGATTACTTGTGTGAGTAAGAGAAGCTTGATGGAGGATATAACTATCAAATTTTAAAAATAATACTCATGAGTAAGCAAAGGACATCCCAGGATTGAAAGACACTAGCTTTTAGAGGACATACTGTAGTGTGGATAGGGAAAGTATTCATGAAAGAGTTTTCGAATAAAACATTTAATTTGTGCAACTTGTGAGTGTTGCACATATATTTGTGTAAATTTGTATTCTTAAATGTGGGGATGATGATTTGCGGAATATTCATAGAGTTAAGGATGAAAACACTATTTTTCTGTTGTTGAAAACACTATTAACTTCTTTTCTCTAAACCTAACAGACCAATTTATTCTAGCTGGCATTAATAAAAAATACCATCATTAGCGAACAGGGTTCAGTAAAATTACAACATGAAAAACATGCCGGACAATAAGAAAGTATGCAAGGAAAGGATTAACTCTACTGGCATGTACAAATGGCCCATCATAATACTATTCTAACAAATTTAATCTACAGGCTACCAAAATTGTAGCCATACTATATTCAGCACTAAAGCAAAATAGTTCTTAAGGATGATAATGCAAAACAAAAATTAGCTTGTTACAAACTTGGATCATCATTATAGGTACTAAATTTAAAATGTGATTGATCACCCCTACATATTTTAAGGTAGTTTAAAGTTCTAAAGAGTATCACAACACACACTGTTGTCTCATTGCTTCCTTGTGCTCCCTCATTGGTCTGTCTGTATCCAGCTGTGGCCTCTTGTCTTATAAGTCTATTATAAGCTCCTGGGGGCAGGGACCATTTTTTTGTTCTGCATTTGTACAGTATCTAGCACCTGGGGTTACGGTCTATGACTAGGTCTTCTAGGTGCCACCAAAATACAAACAATCAACAATAACCACATTGACCCTGAATTCAGGAGAGGGCCAGGAGACAGTGTCTCAGAGAAACAAGGAACACCCAGCATTCCCACTGAGCAGTGTTGCTTCCCAACCTAGGTCTGTAATTAAACAGCAACAGCCCGGCCCTAAAAAAGCGGAAATCTCAAAGGTAAGCCCATTATTACTATGCAATGTACTTTGTACATTGCTCTGGGACCTCCTCCATTAGTGTACATGTCATATTCTTGTATTTGATTGCCTAACGGTAGATTTATTTGTATCTAACCATGTCATACACGTGAAATGAAACAGAATGAACAGAGCGCTCAGGAACTCAAGAAATACCACTCGGGCACAAGTTTTCTGAACTGTTGTATTCTGCAACAACAGTTTAACTGTTTCATACAAAAACTTCCTTGATTAATAATGTCTCCAGCAACCAATCAGTCTTCCCTTGATAAAAGTAACAC
Source organism: Chelonia mydas (assembly GCF_015237465.2). Taxonomy (NCBI): domain Eukaryota; kingdom Metazoa; phylum Chordata; order Testudines; family Cheloniidae; genus Chelonia; species Chelonia mydas. Next base: position 91,593,481 of record NC_057855.1, read on the forward strand.
TGTGTGTGGAGTGGCTGGCAAAACAGCGCTAACGTCAATGCTCGTTTAAATGATAAGCTGAATGAGTGATCATTCAAGCAAAACAAAGGATAAAAGATGAGCCGGATTTTTCTGTATGGATGCAATAATAAAGAGCTAACAGCTATTTTTGCCTCTCTTTAGCTCAGATGTGTTTATTTTTCCCCACACACACAAGTGGGTTTTTTGTATACTAATATTTACAATCCAAACAGTCCTCCAAAGGAATATGGTTTATCACTCAAAAAATGTGTGATGGAGTTTCATACTTGTAAAGAACAAAACACAATAAAAACAATGGAGCATGTAAAACACAGTGTACTAACAATTTATGAGGAGCGCTATATATAACTGTACCAAGAGAGGGCGTGGAATTTTGAACACGGACCTCTATTTATTAGGGTATTAGAGTTAAAGAGAATGACGAGCCTCTGAAATGAGTGCATTTCAGTTAGTAACACAGTGTTTTAAATACCCTTTCAAATGAGGGGAGAAAGTCACTGAATCAAATTCACTACCGGCACAATGTCCTTGCTCTGCATTGTCTGGTAGAAACAGGGACCTGGATGAAAGCGCACGGGGCTTAGTCTTAATCTGGATATAGCAGAGGTGATGCTATTTGGCAGAGGGAAATATTTTGAAGAACTGGCAAGATCTAGGAGTGCTCCCTCAGTTGAGAGTGTCTACCAACCTTTGGCCAAAGTGGCTTGTTATCTCACTGTTCCCTACTCCTGGATTCCATGTAGACAAAAAGACCAGAAACAGTCTCTGACCACCAGCTAGCCAACAGACTGTGTCCTTTTCTCTCAGTGCGGTCCCCTCTACAGTTTAGCTTGTCTTCAATACCTCCAGTGTAGACTCTTGCTACTTATTGGCTACCCCTGAAATCCACCTAACAGCTTCAGCTAGAGCAGAACTTGGCTACTCACTTTCATAGTAGGACAACTTGATGAGCACACATCCCCCAAACTCTGATGGCCAACAAAACATAGGTTTTACAGGAGATGAAGGAGGAAGCAGGAACATGGTAAAATGAAACAACTGTTCAGGATCTGATCCCATTTTTGCAAACGCAGTTTTGCAGTACTCACTAGTCGCATATGTTTTCCACAGTCAGTCCATGCACAATGATCCAGGCTATTTTTAACAATGGTGTGGTCAGAATGTGCATTGGTCAATATAACATTATGCGTACTCCATAAAAGAAATGTGTTAGGAAAGGTGTGCATGCCTTAAATAATTTCTGACCTACATAGTGATTGCTTTTATTGAGGCAACAGCATCTATTACCAAGGCAAAAGAGTCAAGTAGGCCATGGTATTCTTTGGGTTTCTCTTACAAACCTTACTCTTAAACAGGAACTTTTGAAACATTGAGAGAGAACAAAGAAGATGAGAAAGAATGGGAGTAAGGCGAAGAGCAATATTTCTTTGAATAGGTAAGAGCTAATTATACACTTTCCATGACCCCGCTGGAAAATGTAATATGGAATAATGCAAGTAACTTCAAATTTTTCATGCAGCGTTTTAATAGACAGCTCCCTCTTTGAAATATACAGATATCTTAACAGACTGGAAAGAATTCAAATAAGAATAAACTCTTACCCCGTGACAACTATGGAGGAATGATAAAGAGGGACAAAACCAGATTAGCTACAAATTTTCAATCTCATTGTTTCCTGAAATTTTTCCTTTTTTTACATTGAACACACTCCATACAAGCTGTGCAGAGCAGGTCTCTCTTCCAAAGATGCACAGAGCAGTAGTAAAAGTGAAGCCTGGACTCAAGGACATCTGCTGTGGCACTGTTATCAAATGCCATCATTTTTTGTCACAGATCTAGAATAGTCTCAACTTTTTAAAAAATATTAGTTTGTCTGCGGCATCTCAAAGTTGGCACACAACGACTGACAGATGCTTTAGTTTTACCTCATCTTCAACTTACATGGCTTCTCATTACACTAGCTACAGCTCGGCAAATTATTCTTCTGCTTTGGAAAGTGGACAAAACACCATCTGTCTCTACATGGTTATCAAAACTAATACTGTAATGTGGAAAAACTATGATCTGAAATGGTGCCTGGCAACTATACAGCGAGATCAGTTATCCATTTCAGTATACACACATATACAATTTTCAAGCTACCATATACCTATCTATTGTATTGTGTGTATTGCCTAAGTAATAGCCAGTCTCTGACCTTTGTGTATGTGTGTTTCTGATGCCACTGACACACATTAATTATAGACTAGAATGAAAAACAAGGTGATTTCTCAACAGCAGAGGCTTCAAGGTCACTACGAGTTGAGAGTGGGTGGGGTTTTGTTTTGTTTTTTTGGTGTTATTAAAGGAAGATGGTTGGGTAAAAGGAGCTGAAAAGGGAAGGGAAAGAACACGAGTTTCTTCTTTGTGATTCAAAATGTAAACGGGTTGGTCCAACAGGAACAAAATCTTTCATTAAGGGAGTTTCCTCCCAAGTCTTCAGAAAAGAGAAACAACAATAAAATTATTATGTAAATAGAAAAGTGGTACAGAAAGGACAAGCCAATCCCACTCTTAAGCTGCCAGGCATGGAGCTTTGCCTCAAGTCTCTCCCCCACCAAATAACATGGTTCATTCCGACTGCCGGTGAGCGGATTGCAAGAGACCTGCTTTTACTCTTAACCCAACATACATACAGATACACAACAGACAGAACCCATTTTCTGCATTGCATTCAGCATCCAGACACCCACTCAAGAATGAGGTTTGGCTGACCACAAACTTGAGTATGCATTTCAAACAAACATTTCTCCCTCTGTTGACTAGTATGAAACCAAGTCTCCATCTTGACTGAACACTCTGAGTCACTAAGGGGAGAAAAATTAGCCTTCATCAATGTGCACAGGAATTTGTATCTGTTTTCATTGCCTGGGGTACAAAAGCACTGTCCATTTATGACAAGAGTATCGTTGCCACTTTCCCTGCTACTTTACAACCTCAGTAGTGAGACAAAGTGTATACTCTGTACACTGGAGTCTGGAATACGGCATTAGGGTTGTACAGTGAGAAACACAATGTTCAAACATCCAATTGAGCAAACAGACACAAAGCTGATTGGGCAGGGTGTGCATCACGAAATTTTAAACTACATAAAACTATCAAAAGAATGTCACATTCCCTCTATTTAAAAGATATGTGGTGGTAAGTGTTCCTTCATTCATTCCAAAATGGCCTACAGTTAACAATACTTCATGTCAGAAAGATCCTGAGTCTATTTCTCCTGTCAACTCCAAGTTCATCAACTTCAGTAGGTTTACTTCTGATTTGCACTAGTTAGGACAATGTTAATGTTGGCAGAAGTGTATTTAAAACCCTTCAGGGCTGTCAAAACCTTAACATGAGAAATTACTACAATGGATTGCATTTTTTCAGTCCAAAAATATTTTAGACAAAAATGGTTTTATTTTTTTTAAATGAATTTTTTTAAATGGAAATTGTTTTTCTAAAAATTTTGAAAAAAAACTGAAACAGAAAGCCAACAAGTCTTCTGGGATTTCCTAAAAACTGAAAAATTCCATTCCCATTTTTCCATGCAACTGTCTCTTTTATTATGAAGTTTTTCATAAAATTCAGATGACTTTCCATACAGCTCAAGAAGCAGATGCCGATGAGAAGGAACCTTCATGCTGTACGGAGCAGCACTACGGTGAGGCCTTGGAAATGGTCTTTCTTTGGGATATGTTCTGCTACCTTTTAGGGCCCGATTGTGGCCGATCCTATGCACCAGCATAAGGGAGGAAGGAGTCATAAGGCGCCCCTTTGCACCTTTGAAGCAGTGCATCATGCCGTTCCCTGCACATGAGAGGGGAAGCAGACATTGCAGAGCAGTTACGTCCCCACCTGAAGCAGATGGGTAGGAAAGGGCAGGAAGGATGGAAGAGGGTGGAGCTTCTTCTGCGTTTCCTTCCAGGTTGGTCCCTTGACAGCGCAACAACTTGCTACCCCTTATTTGTGGCTGGATCGTAACATCACCATCTATCCCTTAGACCAGGGGTTCTCAAATTGCATTGTACTGCGACCCCCTTCTGACAACAAAAATTACTACACGACCCCAAGAGGGAGGACCAAAGCCTCAGCCCGCCCAAGCCCCGCCACCTCCAGCCGGGGGCAGGGTGGCAAAGCCAAAGGCCTTCAGCCCCAGGTTGGGGTTTGTAACCTGAGCTCCGCCACCCTGGGCTGAATCCCTTGGGCTTGGGCTTTGGTCCCAGGCGGTGGGGCTCAGGCTTCAGCTTTGGCCCTGCGCCCCAGCTAGTCTAACGCCAACCTTGGCGAACCCATTAAAATGGGGTCCTGACCCACAATTTGAGACCTGCTGCCTTAGACTAAGATCTGTGCGAGAGGCACCTTGCCTTCCCACCTATATGGATAGCACTAGAACACAGGGAATGCCACATAAATAATTCTTATGAGCAGTAATGACTTTTGGTCAGTGATGAGCTGCCAAAATCTTAACAACCAGTTCCCTATAAAAAGTTCTGATTTAAGGGATGTGCCCCAGTATGTATTTTTTGTACCAACAGGGTTACCATATGTCCATATTTTCCCAGGAGGAATTTTTAAAATTTAAAAATTCCTGGGGCTCCCGCTGCTGCCTGGTGGGTCCCCGGCTGCTCTGCTGGGCCTGGGCTGCTCCGAGCCGCTCTCCCCGTGAGCATCCACCACCCTGCCTGCAGCCAGCCCCCACCTCCGGCCGCCCCCGCACCCCCCGCCCGCAGCCAGCCCCTGCCGCACCCCCTGCCCTGCCCGCAGCCAGCCCCCACTCGCAGCCAGCCCCCGCCTCCGGCCGCCCCCGCACCCCCTGCCCGCAGCCAGCCCCCGCCTCTGGCTAGCCCCTGCCTTACCTGCACCAGCCCCGCACCCCCTGCCCTGCCCGCAGCCAGCCCTTGTCTCCAGCCACCCCTGCAGCCTCTGCCCTGCCTGCAGCCAGCCCCGGCGCACCTCCTGCCCTGCCCGCACCAGCCCCTGTCGCATCCCCTGCCTGCAGCCAGCCCCTGTCTCCAGCCACCCCTGCACCTCCTGCCCTGCCCGCAGCCAGCCCCTGCCGCACGGACCCCCGCCCTGTCTCCAGCCAGCCCTGCACCCCCTGCCTGCAGCCAGCCCCTGCCGCACCCCCTGCCCTGTACCCAGCCAACCCTGCCGCACGCACCCCCTGCCCTGCCTGCAGCCAGCCCCTGTCTCCAGCCACCCCTGCACGCTCTGCCCTGCCCGCACCAGCCCCTGCCGCACCCCCTGCCCTGCCCGCAGCCAGCCCGTCTCCAGCCACCCCCACACCCGCTCCCTGCAGCCAGTGTCTGCCACACCCCCTGCCCTGCCCGCAGCCAGCCACTGTCTCCAGCCCACCCTGCATCCCGCTGCCCTGCCTGCAGCCAGCCCCTACCTCCAGTCAGCCGCTGCCCTGTCTCCAGCCAGCCCCACACCCCCTTGCCTCCAGCCAACCCCGCACCCGCCTGTCTCCAGCCAGCTCCGCACCCCCTGCCCTGCCCGCAGTCAGCCCTGTACCCCCTGCCTCCAGCTAGCCCTGCCCCACGCCCCTGTCTGCAGCTGGCCCCACGTCTACTGGTGCCCTGCAGTTCCCAGGGCAGTAACCCCCTGCTTCAATGAGGGGGGCAGGGAGCAGCTGGGACCCACCATGTGCACACCCTAGGGTGACCAGACAGCAAGTGTGAAAAATTAGGACAGGAGGTAGGGGGTAATAGGAGCCTATATAAGAAAAAGACCCCAAAATCGGGACTGTCCCTGTAAAATTGGGACATCTGGTCACCCTAGCACACCCCCAGGGAGCGGCAGGGACCCATACAGGTGAAACGGAGCCCATTTCTAGTTCAGGCCCATCTTTTTAAAAAAGAACTTTAGGCAGGGTTAACACGCACCCGTATTTTCCCGGACAGGTCAGGCTTTTTGGGCTCGTGCCCAGGGCCAGGCGGCTGCCCACATGGCTCCCGCAGCGCAGCGCCCCCGGTGGCCGGAGGAGGAATTACATCACTTCCCGGCCGGAGCCCATCAAAGCCTCAGCGCCCCCTGCAGGGAAGCGGGTTAACAACCGGCTCTAAAACTGCTTCAAAATTTAACAACCGGTTCACACAAACCGGCCCCAGCTCATCACTGCTTTTGGTCTTATAAATGGAATGAGATCCATGTCAGAGTCTTTTGTACTATTCCCTTTTATTTCACAAGCATGGGGGACACGGGGTTGTTTGGAGATATAGTATCTTACGTCAGTTAGCACAGCGTGAAGTTAGACTGATTTTTGGCAATGAAAGCATTCTCCAAACTACAAATGAGGTTATCACAGCCTGCTTTCCAACTAGCATGACTCCAGGCGACAGTCTTTCTGACTTTAACCAGCCAAGGTAGCCAGGATTAAAGAAAACTTCTAAAGTATTAGGCTAGGAAATACAAATCCAATTTAAATGTTGTGGAAAGCAAGACTTCTCTCAGCTATGGAATGAGGGTGCATAAGCAATCAAAATAAACAGACTCTGAGCCCAGCTATCCAATCTATAAACCAGGAACAGTCTATTATAGAAAAGCCAAGCACAAATAATGAGGAAAAGGATGTATTAAGAATAAAACACCCACCACACGTTGACAATTTTGCTCACTTTTACTGACCATCATGTGCAAGCCAGTGCCGGTTACAACTTTATCTCAGCTACAAGCATATAGCACTTCAGCTTGCACTGCTTGAGGGAAGAACCTGCAGAACCAGCAGCCAGAGGCTGAAGCAAGGACAACAGCACAGGGGAAGGGAGTAAAATGGCTGAGGCCACTGCCTCCCAGCATCTCCTGGACCCAGAACCATGCATGTGAGACACCCTGTTTGTCCTCCTCCCAACCCTCCTTTCTTCTGAGCTGGGTTGATCCCTTTTCAAACCTTTCTCCAGTTGGAGAATGCTCTGCAGGGCTAGAGAGGCAGAGCTATCTGGGCCGAGGCCTGTCCTTTAATCCCTTCTGGCCCAGTGTGGGGTACGTACACCCCATCACAACCCTCCTAACATAACCCTACTGAAAGGACTTGAACAAACAAAAATTATGGAACTAACATGAGCTTTGTAAGCCATCACATGGGTCACTCTGCTTGCGTGGTCTACCCCTTTTCCCTATCTTGTGTCTGTCTTTGTCTATTTAGATTGTAAAATCTTTGGAACAGGAATTGTCTATTATTGTGCATTTATACTGTGTCAAACAGCAGGAATTTTTTTTTTTTTAAAAAAAACACACTTTTAAGATGGCTTCCCACTTAAAGCCTTAAAGCCACAAAGCAAATACAAATGAAATCATCCAAAACATTTTCTTTTTAGGCCCTCAGTATTCATGCTTCACTAAGCATTTGTCAATCTCTTTTAAAACCCTAAAATCCTCCAAATGCAAAAGGCTGCAAAAATAGGTTTCATTTATTCGAGTAAAGCCAACCATTGCAGTTGGGTGAAAACTTTTGAGAACAGACAAAACAGTGAAGTCATTGACTCTGGAAACAAAAACAGCCCTTCAAACTTCAGAGACTGTCTCTGTGACTGTGTGTGTGTGAGAGAGAGAGAGTGAGAGAGAGAGAGAAAGAGAACAGGGAGAAAGCAACACAATTTGATACTGTTTGCAGTGGTATGGCTATGCTGGTCCTAGGATATGAGAGAGAGTGGATAAGGTAATCTCTCTTATTGGACCAACTTCTGTTGGTGGATGAGACACGCTTTGGAGCATACAGACAGCTCTTTTGCAGGTCTGAAGCTCTAAAAGCTATTGGTCCAATAAGAGATATTACCTCATGCACCTCGTCACTCAACCTGAAAGACAAGCCATGTGTCTATGGTATTTATATGGTCCCCACTATTATATAGTATTCCTTGTAGTATCTGAACACTTCAGAGTCTGTGACATATTTATCTTACATGTTGATGGTGATCTAAGGCCCCTTTCCAGTCATAAATAGGATGAAGCAAGGATGGAATCTTTGCTCCTAGCCTTTTTGGTCTTTTCTTCTCTACGACGCTAGAAGACGCCCTCCATGACTTTTTCCAGTGCTGTCTATATTTTCACACTGGAAAGCTCTATAATCAATCCCTTTAATATTGCACGTAGACGAGAGAAGTGTTGATCCAGGAACTGCTCTATGCCAATGTCTGTGACTTGGTGGCACACACTGAAACAACACAAGATCTTACAAATTGCTTTGCTGTGTGTGCTCAGAATTTTTGCCTTACCATCAGCTGCACAAAAGCTGAGACGTGTACCAGCCAGCTCCTTAACAAAAACTTGCCAAGATCCATCAATATGCTTGGAAGATACCATGCTCCAAGCCATCAAACCATTTACTTATCACGGCAGCATGTTAAACAATGAAGTGACAATCCACAAAACAAATGCACACATTAATAAAGCTAGCCCAGGACTACACTTTTATCACTGAATCTAGAAGCAGCATGGAACAGTGTAATGCTTCTTGTCCTCATGACATTGCTCCAGGGGTGTGAAACGTGGACCCATTACCACTGGCACATTAAAATTCTTGACAGTTTCCATTTGCAATACCTACAAGGATGGCTAGGCATCAATTAGCAAGACTGGGTTTGCAACATGGAAGCCTTGGCAAAAGCTGGTTTGATTGATATTGAGGCTTATTTGATTTGTGCCCAGGTACGATGGACTAGACATGTAATTTGTATATATATATGAGACCTATCAAAACAAAATTCTATATTCTGAATTAAGCCCTAGCAACCATAAGCATGGCAGGCAGCTGAAAAGCTTCAAAAGATTCTCTGAAACAAGATCTGCACAAGACGAATATTTCTGACTGTCTTTAGACAGCTGGCAACTGACCACATTGCATGGTGCCACGCCATAGGATGGGTGCCCAGGACTTGAAGAACCAGGTTGCACAGCTGGAAGCACAGCGCCAGGTACAGAAACAATATGCAGCTCAGTCAACACAGCCAGGCAAATGGCTCTGTGGTCAGTGCTGTAAATGTTGTTCTTCCTGAGTTTGTCTAGGGAACCATGCAAAGGCCCATGAGTCCTGAAGATGGGGATGACTAATATTGTCTCAAGGCCCATGAGTTAGGGAAGGGCTCTTATCTATATTATACAGCTTGGAGGCATGGAGATTAAGTGACTTGCCCAAGGCTACGTGGGAAGTCTGTGGCACAGCATGGAATTGAATTCCTGAATCTGACACAAGTGTCTTAACCATTAGACAATCTTCCCATATATGGACCAGTTCTCCCCACTCTAAGAGTTCACAAACCCTAGAAAAAACAGACAGTAGAACCACTCCTGAAGACAGTTTAATACGGGTCAAACTTTCTGCACAGCTGCCCTTTGTGGCTCCCGTGAAGTCAGTAACAGTTTAACATGGAAGTCAGTGGAGCCAGGATGTCACACCTGGTGCTTAAAATGCGCAATTGCAGTCAACGCAAGGGCACATCTATGTGTGCAAATGAACATGGACCTCAGGCCTCCTTTGAAAATTGAGCCTCAAATCCAGAGCAGACTCTCCTCAAAAGTAGTTTTCTCCTTTTCCAAAAGTCTCCCTCAAAAAACAAAACAAAAACACACCTACCGAAGATGGTTCCCATCCCATTAATTATGATGGTCCAGTCCCCATCCCCGTCCCCCCCCCGCTTCAATGGCCAAACAAGAGCCAGAGGAGCTACACTCCCTGCCTGCTGCTGTATGCTAACATGGAAATAAGTTTTCCAATTTTCAGAACACATTGCCATGTTCAGCTGTCGGAAGGTGTTGATCTCCATGGTAACTGTATGGTTCTCATTATAATACTGGGACCATCTCTTTTTTTAGAAGCCTTATTTGTCAGGCTCTAACTACTGAAGAAGAAACCTAGTGAATCAAAGAATGATTTGGATTTTGCCTTTAGACTATCATCAGGCATTTATCTGGTTTTGTCCCTGGAGTTCTTTAGACTGCAATAAATCTATTGTGGGACTTGTGAGTAATTCCCTCTTCCCCCTCCCTGCCATCCAAATACTCTGGTTTTCTCATTTTTACAAATAAGCAGAACCATAAATAAAATGACAAAAAGCATGGAACAAAAGCTTAGCTGAATCAGCTTGTTGAGAATCAACAGTTATCAGCTAGACTGTGGGAAGTTACAGCTCTCTCATATTGGCTCCTTATAATGAAGGGCTAACATAATTAGCCAAAAAAGCAGGGGGGCGGGGGTGGTTAAGTCAGGACTCCTGGGTTCAATTTCCCATCCTGCTGCTGATTTGCAATGGTCATAGGCAAGTTATTCAACCTTTTTGTATTTTAATGCATGCTTCTGTAAGATAGATATAAAAATACCAATCTTACAAGGGGGTTGAGAGACTTAATACATCAGTACTGGTAAATTTGTTCTGCACTCTTTGCATGAAAGACACAGGTGTTTGTGTGTATAACTACAAAGTTATGGGTTAATATATATCTGACTTCTATTCTGATTTATTGATCCCTCAATAACTCCAGTTTACTCTGGAAGGCTGATTTCCTGTTATATTGTGTGCTTAGGCACTTACAAAGCCTTACCACATTACTGCACTCCAGTCATACAGAATGATAGAGCAATTCAATCAATTAACAGGAGGATTGGACTTCATGCGTTCAGCTGCCATTGATTAGCTACAGATTTATATTAATCCAAAATAGTCACCTGATATTTGAACAAAGAATAACCAGAGATTTCAATGGCATTTCATAAAAAAATTGGAATAGATCTGGTTTCGTAGACCACAGAGGCTCTAAAGGCTGCATGCTTTCAATATGTCTAGAAAGTCTTAAAGATGTATTCTTTTACATAAAATTCTATCGTTTCAAAAGGATATTCAATGAATTGGCATAAAAAGGGAGGTAAAAATGATAAGATTTCAAGAATCAATGCTATCAAATCCACGGTTGGTTGGAGAAAGTTTCTAAAAACATCTTGAGAAGACAGGGGGAAAAAGTTACTATTTTAAACATATGTGTTGTCTATCTCATGAAATAATTAGACATTCTTAATGGCATAAGAATCTATTGGAGATATGCACTGAGCAGTAGCTATGCCTTTCAGAATAAAAGAATCAGAGATAGTTCAGCTAATAAGGGCTGGGTTGAAGCCACAAGAATATTTGGTCAGATGACATCAGGGAGTACCAGACCTTCCAAAGGGCTCCACCCTGAATAAGGGGCAGCTGGCTCATACTCAGGCTGTCTCAGGAGCCGACGAAGGACTGAATCATGATTCATTCATAATTAGCTCCATACTCCCCCTTGCTCCATGGGGCAAGTAAGCTGCTCCAGCTCTTCTCCTGGCACAGCTTCCGTCCCCACTCATGCTGGTTCAACTGAACCAGTTGGGGTGAATCACAGGCCTGTCTGCTCCCCGCTCCTTCCCTTACACTACCCACCTACCTGCACAGGAAAGATGGAACCTGCCTCCCTCCAGGCTGCTACCCAAGCTACAGGTGGCTCATGCAGGGGACAAAGGGTCTCCTTTCCTTCCCCTGAGTGGGAGCCAGGGTCACGCTCTTCCCCTAAGTAAGTGCAGTTTTGACTCAGTGCCCCACTTAGAGACACTTGCTCACGGTGCTCTGAGGAAACTAACCAGAGGGCTTGGCTAACCAAAAATAGCATTTCCCATTTCTCAGCAAGCTATGGGCATAGAGTCAAGTTTTGTAAGAATCAGAATGAACGTAACACAATAGTAGGAAAAGGATGATGACTAAACAGTCACAACACAGCTATAGTGCACACAAGCACCCAACAACAAAGACTAATAATTATCAATCAATCCACATGCAGCTGGTATACTACCAGCTCCCTGGAAAAATGTGGGAGGAGAAGCCCTATTTCCACAGATGAACATACCAGCCTGCATGCTAAGGGTCTGTTTAGACTGAAGAAATTGGGGATTAATGGAAAGAGTCTTCTGGAAACCAAAGCAACTGTCTCATGTCCCCCTTCCCTCCGTTTTTTGTTTATTTCTGGCACAAGCCGGCTAGTTTCTCACTGCAGTGGGTGGCTACACACTTTAGGTACTCACTTTTTGAGCTAAAGATGGCAGCCAATCCAGAGAGACCACCCCCACGTCCCCTTCTCTCTGACAAATTTCCTGCTAACATTGCAGATACTTCCAATGCCGGCAGTGGGGCAGGGTTTCTCTTCTCTCATAGGGTGAAGAGCCTGTCACTCAGTGAAAACTGGATGGCCAAAGCCCAACTCACCAAGAGATGATCTTTCAGTGCCACTTGCTGCTTAGTGCCTTAAAATGTGTGGTTACAAGATCCACTGTAACAAGGCTATTGATGTTTTAGAACAATGCAGCTTTTGAGAATTTTGCAGAAGGTGGGGAACGGAAGCATAGTTGGGCTCTCTCTCTCAGGCATATTGCTGCAATGAGTACCCTAATATATCAGCCCAAAGGACATGTACAAGGATGCTGGGATACACACAATACCCTATCATGGTTACTGCATAATATAAAGTCATACTCCTCCCCCTGATGATCATACCACTCCATTTTCAATAGAAACCACTATAAAGGTCACCAGTTCTTCATAAGCATATGCTCATGTAACAGACCATGTTCACACATTCAGCACCCTGGCCAGCACTCACCATTTAACACACCAGCCCAAATGCATAGCACACATATCACACGTAGTCCCAGAGTCACATTATTCTGTTCACACTAATACTATATAGCAAATATACTGTGTAATTCATATATACATTTCTCAGATGTTCCTGCAAGCTTTTTCTTTGCTAGTGGAGGGCCTCCACTTGTGCTCCATTGGATGGCAGTGGCTTCTCTAGCCTTTGTAGGGAGTACTTACAGCATGGTAGTACCTACAGATCAGGGTCCCATTGTGTTAGGTGCTGTACAAACACATAGTAAGACAATCCAAATCCCAAAGACAAGGTGGCGGAGTGGAGAACAGAGAGATGAAATGACTTGTCCAAGGTCACCTAGCAAGTCAGTGCCAGAGCTGAGAAGAGACTATAGGTCTCCTAAGACCCAGTCCAGTACCCTGTTCACTGGACCACAGTCTCTCAAAGATTCTTTGCAAAGGTTCTTAGCTGGCCGGGATTCAATTTTACTAGTTAATATGGCGGCAGGTGGAATGAGAGACTGGTAATGATGTGCGTCACTCTTTCCTTAAGTTCAATGATTGAAATAGCACATTCCTGTGGTGGGATGGGCCAGAGCCTAACCCTGACAGGGGAGGAGGTGTTTTTTCCACTGCTGCACTCAAACAGCTATAAACAACTAAAATGCCCTGCAATGCGACTGAAGAGTGTACAACAGAAAGGATTAAGCGAAGCTGGCAATAGACTGATTCCTGAAACACGGAAAGAAACCAGAGGAAAGTTTGATTTCCCCAGGTTATTGGCCCCTGGACCAAAACATAATGCTTCTGTGTCATCTTTGCAGAGGGAGACACAGCAGTGCAGGACAATAAACCACAAGACTCCTCGAGAGAAAGGATATCAGCACTTCACAACAACATGGACTTCCCGCAAAAAAAAAAAATCTATCAGCTGAAGAGAGGGTAGAGACTTTGTTTGAGAAATTAACTGTGCTGGACAGCAGAGACAGTAAGAGAACTCTATCTGATGCTAAAATAAGCAGCAATAAAGAAAAGTCTGGAGAGTTAACTAAGCTCACCAAAAAAAGGTATAAGGCAACATATTGACAGAAAAAAGTTATAAACCCTGCAGAATCTGGTGATAGTAAGTAATGTACCAGTGTTGGGACTCCCTAATGGAAAAGGTTCTGGGGGTATTGTCTGGATTTATGGAAGAATGCATTCTGAGTACAAGCTCTTTAAATGGAATTCCTTCAATATTCTGTTTTTATAAACAGGAACTGCAGAATTCATGTATTTAAAGTTCTATAGGAAGATAATGAGGACAACAGAATAATAGTGACCATATTCAGCAGCAAAGAGAAGCGGAGGATGCTAAATATGGCCATAGTTACTGGGGGACACAATCCTGGTTTGTTTGTTTTTTAATTTTATTTTCCCCAGATCTCAATGTGATGTCCAAAGCAAGGGGAAAATTCTTTAATGAAGTTTTTGAAGTATATCTGTGTTTACCCACCAGTAACATCAATAGACGCATTTTCTTTGATATTTATTGCACAACAAAAATCAAGATTTAATTTTAGTTTGTCTGTAGATGATGCATTTAATCTAATTAGAAATATTTTTTGTCCTTTCTTGAGAAGAAACATCACTTATTTTACAGACTATTAAGCATAGAGAATTTTTAGCACCTCATAGTCGTTCAATTGCTAAGAAGGAACTGAACTTTACATAACTAATTCTTGAATGTCTGCATTTGAATTCAGTCATGCCTCTAACTTTGTTTGATTGACTCCTGGCCATGCAGAGGCTGCCCAGAGTATGTCACAAGAACCTGTCATTCAACATCAAGAATTTCCAAGAGACCCAAGGAAAGAATATCAGAAAGGCCAAAACCCAAGGGACATTTGAAAGGTTGAAAACCAAAAAGCCTGAACAGAAGGAAGAAAATTCCATAATTCCATCCTAACTTTGATCAAAATATTCAAAGACTGCTGGCCTGCAAGGCAAAACTAAATTCTTAACTAATACACAACTAATTATTTAAGTGAAGAGAAGTTCTCTTAATTGGATGTTTATGAAAAGGTCATATAAAGTCACTACAAGCTAGATTATGTCATTTGGGCACAGTCCTGCTTTGGGTGGGAATACCTCTCAGAATCCCCAGTGAGTGAGGGAGTGCATAAACTTCTGCAGCTCTTTAAGGGCTAATCTGCACTGAAGAAATAACAGTGTAAACAAGGAGTGTCATGGTTAATAATGCATCACCGTGGGGTGGGTCACAACCAGCTGACAGGGTTTTAAATACTTCATTCTCTATCTACACAGAGTGCTAAGCTGTATTTAACATGAGGTTAGGTAACATGTATTAGAATACAATGTCTTTTTTCTATGACAGACAAGCCTTTTGCAGTGTGGTTTACTCTCCTCCACTGGTTATGTATACATGGGGCAGAGCCATGACTCCTGCTAGTCCCCACCTCCTCTGGGACACCTTGCTCCCCACAGGAATCAGGCTCAGTAACAGCCCTACAATTCTCCCAAGCAGAGGGGCTGCTGTTCTGGCCAGCCCTTATGTACATCATACAAAGTAGGGAAACATCCTTACACCCCACCCCACAAACACTGCTAGGCACATGCCAGGTAGAACTTGGACCTCTCTTTGGCAAAACAAAAAAAGTCATGGCAGAAGAGTTACACATACATCTAATCCTTGAAATAAGTATGCACCGTGTCAAAGTAGGTCCCAATCCAGACCTCTGCATGGGCAGCCCCTTGTGTCTGCATGAAGGCCCAGTGACTTCATGTCCTCCCTCACCAGGTGATTTATGAGAGGTTGACCCTCCTCCCTTCTGAGGTCCTTAAGCCTAGTCACCCTGTGTTTTGTCTTCTTGCAATTTACTTAGATTGTCCACTTATGGCAGGGGCTGTGTCCTATTTTAGTCCCTGGAGCTACATTCACTGTTCGATAATAAAAAAAACTTTAATAGAAACAGTTGCTATTCTCGGAAGATGAAGCTTGGTGTAAGCATGGGATTAGCAGTCCTGACTTCTCCTCAGCCACCATTTCACTCTGATCTTAGCCAAATCACTTAACCTCTCTGGGCTTCTGTTTCCCCCTCTTCCCCGTTTTAAAATGCTTCTTTGTCTCACAGGAATTTTGGGAGGCTTAATCCATTAGTGTTTGTGAAGGGCTGAGAGATCTTCTCATGAAGAGGAAGTAGCAACTGATTAAATTAAATTAAGAGTATACAGAAATGATCCCTGTGATGAGGGGTGGGAGATGTGTAGAATTTCAGGGAGGAATACCCTGAATAGGATGGGGAGTGTGGGTCAGTGGGAATCACTGGAGAACATCAGAATACCGATGGATGGACTCAGCTAGAGCAGAGGAAACAGAAGGCATCCGGTTCAGAGGCCAGAGAGAGGAACTTAGCAAAAGGAGGGAGGAGTTAATAAGAGCCATTGGAAACATTTAGGCCGGGAGGTGGAATGTCTTGAGTGGTAACAGGTAAGCTGCGGCAGGGAAATGGCAGTCAAACAGGTATTTCTTTCTTGGTCACAAGTTCCTACAGAAAAATCCCTGCAGGTCCGAGCTTAATGTGCTGTGACAATGAAGAAACCCATCCCAATTTAAAGCTACTAGAAGGAATACAAGAGCCACCAGGAGAGGAGGCATTCACGTTTCTTGTGAGTTACCAGTTATCATACGCAGTATTTGTCACAATACCTTAGAAAGCGTATAATTGTTCTAACAGGGCTTCTGCATAACACTTTCTGAATGAGTGGATTTTAAGGGAAGGGAAGAGAAGAGACTGTCTCATAGCTGACATCAAGGATTCTTACATTTCAAAAGGAGTCAGTTTAACTGACTCAAATAAACTTTTTGTACTTGGAATAGACACAAGGACAGCCCAGCTCATCTTTAGGTTCAGGAGTGTAGTCAGAGCCCTTGTACGCTTTTATATCCAGGGTAGTGGACGGAGACTCACAAACGGATGAGTTAATTGTGGCTGTCCACTGGTCAAATTACAGACAGCAGCCAATGGTGTGACCTTTGCAGGAGCACATTCAGTCACCCTGTGAGAGGAGCTTAGAAGAAATAAGGGAGGCAGAATAAATGGATGAAAAACACAGTGTGAACCAGGCTGCTGGTCAGGGCCTCGAGCAGGGAGGGAAATAATGTGTTTTACTTAGATTGTAAGTTCTTTGGGGCTGGGACAGTCTTGTTCTGGGTTTGTACAAGGCCTAGCACAATGGAGTCCTGGCGCATGACTAGGGCTTTCGGGGTGACAACACAAACAACAACAATTGTGACCACATAAATGAAGGGAGGGGAGACGCACTCAGACACAGAAAAGAGGGCGGAACATAGAACTAAAAAGAGATGGGAGCTACAGAAAGGTGCACACACCACCTGGGCAACCCACCCTGGCTGCACATGGCAAAGCAATGATCTTCTCTCTAGCATCCCCTGGCATTGCTCTGGTCCTGGAGTGGTCTGCCTCCAGCCAGGTCACATTTGAGTCCTGCCCCTTTCAGGTGGACAAAGAGTCCAACAAATAGCCCAACATCCATTACAAAAAGTCTAAACCCCAGTTTGGGGCCCTATGGTCCTCAGACCCTTCTCTCATGGCTCTCTGTCATCCTTATCCCTTTTTCAGGGGGAACCCAGACCCGCCTACGACACCAGGGACCCTATAACCACCAGCCAAGGGCTGCTCCTCCAGGCTCCTTATTTTTGCCTCCCTGGACTTCTCCCTACCATAGCCTATCAGCTGGTCTCTCTACATCCCCCTTCTCTCAGAATCACAATTCTCAGGGCTCTCCACCAATAAATCTTGTTAAAAATGTATAAACTTAAACCAATTCTACCCTCCTGAGGCTTGACCTTTCACACCTTTTAAGTTCCCCCTGCTGTTCCTCCACTGAATGCCTCCCAGGGTTTTCTCCCCACTGAGCCTGCTCCATCTCTAATGGCTTCTCTACAGCTCTCCTGGCCTCCTGCCAGCCTTCTCTACTTAGGAGAAGATCCCAGAGCCAACTCTCCTATTAACTTTCCTCTTTGGAGCTCCTGGTCTCTCTGGCTCTAAAGACTGCAGAGTTGCATTGCCTTGCCTCCTCCCTACTCTCTCTCTCTCTTCCTTTCTTTATAGTCATCTTTAACTAATCCTGGCCACTCTCCAGGTGCAGCCAGGTAGCATAATTGACCTCCCAGGATAAGCTTAGGTTTAATCCTTTCATCCCCTCACAGGAGCCTAAACCTAAAATCATGCAGAAGACTTCAGGCATTTTTTCCCCACAGAAAAAGGAGGAGACAATATTGAATGAGGAGACGCTGGGGCAGCAAACAGCTGATGAGATAGATAACAGGTCAAGGAGTGGTCTAGTAGGTTGAGCACTCAGGACTGAGAGCCAAGACCCAATATGTGCTAACCCCAGCTCTGGAGTCTTTGTGCGGCTTTTGCCAAATCTCTTAACCTGTGTGGATCTCATTGGTGGACTAAAATAACCCTTGACAGACTCAGATGTGTCTTTACAATGCAGTGACAATGCTATAGATACTTGGTGATGAACCCATTATAAAAGACATCAAATAGATATATGGTATTTCTCTCAATGAGTTGTTAAATATTCCAAGTGGGAGCAGTTTTAATGAACAAATAAAAAGGGGAAGCAAAGTAAAACTCCTGATGAACCTAGTTAATTCTCTTTTCCTTAAGGCTGGTTATGTTTTAAAAAACTCCATTCCAATGCTGCTCGGTATTTTCTGCTGCACAGGGCCCCATCCCCTGTGACTGACACTCAGACATTACGCAGGGCAGTTTGTCAGCAAAAACTCACAGAAAAAGTGAAGCTGGACACCTCTGAATAAGTGTGCACTCCTGAAAATGGCCATAATTTCCTCAAGCCTCTTCTATTGATACTGATAGGAGCAAAATTTTGACATAAGCTTATAGGAATGCTTATAGGAAAAAACTGTAATTTTCTGGTTCTAAAAAACCCTTGCTTCACTCCCTACTGCTTTTGTGAGAAGAGGAAGCCCCAGGCATCTGACTGCCAGCTCTCAGTCATCTTGTGACTTTGACCTACAATACATAATGCAGAGCAATCACACCTCCATGGGGTAGCTATTCAGAGACATTCAAGCTGGTGCAGGTGAGTTGGGTTCCTTACCATTTTTTGAATCCCTCAATCTGGGCCAAAGCATTTCTCCTTTTTCATCTACTCGTCTCGTCCGCCCGCTCACTTCTACATCAATCACTATCGCCAGTCAGAGCTGGCAAATCAAGGCTCCTTCAAGGTCAGTGTGTAAAAGGACCCACTTCTTGTCAGTACCACAGAATGGAACACAGTCCTGTTTCTGTTCATCACTGGGGGTAACTCCATGTGTCATATGGGGGAGTCTGCATTGGGAGCTCGGTGTCTAAAGGGAGGGGGGATGTACATGCAGGAACTCATAGATATGTTAATATTCAAGAGGGAACATTTGTCTGTATGCCAAGAGACGATGAATATGAATGAGGGAGACATGGAGGTGGCAGAGTGGATTCTGTAAGAGAAACCAGGCCTCTAGAAGCCAGCTAACAGTGATCCCACTGTCTGGGAAGGAGATAGCCCCAGAGAAAGTTAGCTCTAGTATATATTTCCTTCCTGGAAATACTCCATGTTGCCAGAGAAGCGTGCCATATGTAACAACTGCTCTTCAGCTCCGTTCCAGCATGATCCCTCAAGTTAGTGAATGGTTAAATAGTCACTGTTCATGTAGAGAGGCACTGCAGGCTCATGGAGAAAGGAGGATCATGCTGTGTGGCCATCATTCATACAAGGTAAAGGCCCTTGTAACCTGTTTTATTCCTCCTTCGCACCCCCTCCACACCTTGTAGTGCAAGGGAGCATTTATACTAGTGTTTTGAAAACAGGTTTCTTACTGAACAGTGATAAAGAAAAAAAAAGTTCATGAAGTATATACCAGACTCTGCAGCTTGTAAGGGAAACATTTGTCCCCTAGCCCTGGTCTACACTAGGAGCTGAGGTCGAATTTAGCAGCGTTAAATCAATTTAACCCTGCACCTGTCCACATGACAAAGCCCTTTTTTTCGACTTAAAGGGCTCTTAAAATCGATTTCCTTACTCCACCCCCGACAAGGGGATTAGCACTGAAATCAGCCTTGACGGGTCAAATTTGGGGTATTGTGGATGCAATTAGATGGTATTGGCCTCCGGGAGCTATCCCAGAGTGCACCATTGTGACCGCTCTGGACAGCACTCTCAACTCAGATGCACTGGCCAGGTAGACAGGAAAAGGGCCGCGAACTTTTGAATTTCAATTTCCTGTTTCGCCAGCGTGGCAAGCTGCAGGTGAGTGCAGAGCTCATCAGCAGAGGTGACCATGATGGAGTCCCAGAATCACAAAAGAGCTCCAGCATGGACCGAATGGGAGGTACGGGATCTGATCACTGTATGGGGAGAGGAATCCATGCTATCAGAACTCCGTTCCAGTTTTCGAAATGCCAAAACATTTGTCAAAATCTCCCAGGGCATGAAGGACAGAGGCCATAACAGGGACCCGAAGCAGTGCCGCGTGAAACTTAAGGAGCTGAGGCAAGCCTACCAGAAAACCAGAGAGGCAAACGGCTGCTCCAGGTCAGAGCCCCAAACATGCTGCTTCTATGATGAGCTGCATGCCATTTTAGGGGTTCAGCCACCACTACCCCAGCTGTGTTGTTTGACTCCTTCAATGGAGATGGAGGCAACACAGAAGCAAGTTTTGGGGACGATGAAGATGATGATGATGAAGTTGTAGATAGCTCACAGCAAGCAAGCGGAGAAACCGGTTTTCCCAACAGCCAGGAACAGTTTCTCACCCTGGACCTGGAGCCAGTACCCCCCAAACCCACCCAAGGCTGCCTCCCAGACCCACCAGGCGGAGAAGGGACCTCTGGTGAGTGTACCTTTTAAAACAGTATACATGGTTTAAAAGCAAGCATGTTTAATGATTAATTTGCCCTGGCATTTGTGGCTCTCCTGGATGTACTCCCAAGGCCTTTGCAAAAGGTTTCTGGGGAGGGCACCCTTATTCCGTCCACCATGGTAGGACGCTTTACCACACCAGGCCAGTAGCACGTAGTCGGGAATCATTGTACAACAAAGCATTGCAGTGTATGTTTGCTGGCATTCAAACAACATCCGTTCTTTATCTCTCTGTGTTATCCTCAGGAGAGTGATATCATTCATGGTCACCTGGTTGAAATAGGGTGCTTTTCTTAAGGGGACATTCATAGGTGCCCGTTCCTGTTGGGCTGTTTGCCTGTGGCTGAACAGAAATGTTCCCCGCTGTTAGCCATGGGGAGGGGAGGGGGGCTACCCACGTGGCGGGGGCGGGGGGAAGCAAAATGAGACCTTGGAACAAAAGCACATGTGCTATGTATTTAATGTTAACAGCAAGGTTTACCGTGAAAGGTTTACCATTGTTCTATAAAGTGTATCTTTTTAAATACCACTGTCCCTTTTTTTTCCTCCACTAGCTGCATGTGTTTCAAGGATCACAGGATCTTCTCCTTCCCAGAGGCTAGTGAAGATCAGAAGGTGAAAAAAAACACACTCGCGCTGAAATGTTCTCTGAGCTCAAGCTGTCCTCCCACACTGACAGAGCACAGATGAATATGTGGAGGCAGACAATGTCAGAGTGCAGGAAAGCACAAAATGACCGGGAGGAGAGGTGACGGGCTGAAGCTGAAAGGTAGCGGCAGCATGATGAGAGGAGGCAGGACTCAATGCTGAGGCTGCTGGAGGATCAAACTAATATGCTCCAGGATATGGTTGAGCTGCAGGAAAGACAGCTGGAGCACAGACTGCCGCTACAACCCCTGTGCAACCAACCACCCTCCTCCCCAAGTTCCATAGCCTTCTCACCCAGACGCCCAAAAATGTGGTGGTGGGGGGGGCCTCTGGCCACCCAGCCACTCCACCCCAGAGGATTGCCCAAGCAACAGAAGACTGGCATTCAATAAGTTTTAAAGTTTTCAACTTTTAAAGTGCTGTGTGGCCTTGTCCTTCCCTCCTCCACCACCCCTCCCAGTGCTTCTCTCCTCCACCACCCCTCCCAGGCTACCTTAGCAGTTATCCCCCTATTTGTGTGATGAATTAATAAAGAATGCATGAATGTGAAGCAACAATGACTTTATTGCCTCTGCAAGCGGTGATCGAAGGGAGGAGGGGAGGGTGGTTAACTTACAGGGAAGCAGAGTGAACCAAGGGGTGGGAGGTTTCATCAAGGAGAAACAAACAGAACTTTCACACCGTAGCCTGGCCAGTCATGAAACTGGTTTTCAAGGCTTCTCTGATGCGCACCGCACCCTCCTGAGCTCTTATAACTGCTCTGGTGTCTGGCTGCGGGTAACCAGTGGCCAGGAGATTTGCCTCAACCTCCCACCCCACCATAAACGTCTCCCTCTTACTCTCACAGATATTGTGGAGTGCACAGCAAGCAGTAATAACAATGGGAATATTGGTTTCGCTGAGGTCTAACTGACTCAGTAAACTGCGCCAGCGCGCTTTCAAACGTCCAAATGCACATTCTACCATCATTCTGCACTTGCTTAGCCTGTAGTTGAACAGCTCCTGACTACTGTCCAGGCTGCCTGTGTATGGCTTCATAAGCCATGGCATTGAGGGGTAGGCTGGGTCCCCAAGGATAACTATAGGCATTTCAACATCCCCAACAGTTATTTTCTGGTCTGGAAAGTAAGTCCCTTGCTGCAGCTGTTGAAAAAGAGTTCCTGAAGATGCGAGCGTCATGTACCTTTCACAGCCATCCCACGTTGATGTTGGTGAAACGTCCCTTGTGATCCACCAGTGCTTGCAGCACTATTGAAAAGTACCCCTTGCGGTTTATGTACTTGCCGGCTTGGTGCTCCGATGCCAAGATAGGGATATGGGTTCCGTCTATGGCCCCACCACAGTTAGGGAATCCCATTGCAGAAAAGCCATCCACTATGACCTACACATTTCCCAGGGTCACTACCCTTGATATCAGCAGATCTTTGATTGCATTGGCTACTTGCATCACAGCAGCCCCACAGATTTGCCCACTCCAAATTGATTCCCGACTGACCGTAGCTGTCTGGCGTTGCAAGCTTCCACAGGGCTATTGCCACTCACTTCTCAACTGTGAGGGCTGCTCTCATCTTGGTATTCATGCACTTCACGGGAGGGGAAAGCAAGTCACAAAGTTCCATGAAAGTGCCCTTATGCATGCAAAAGTTTCTCAGCCACTGGGAATCGTCCCAGACCTGCAACACTATGCAGTCCCACCACTCTGTGCTTATTTC
Organism: Chelonia mydas; assembly: GCF_015237465.2. Lineage (NCBI taxonomy): Eukaryota > Metazoa > Chordata > Testudines > Cheloniidae > Chelonia > Chelonia mydas. The sequence goes on from NC_057855.1 coordinate 91,616,438, forward strand.
CCGGGCCCAGAATTGGCATTCCACTACATGAACCTGCCCCATTAGCACCATGATGCCCACATTGCCAGGGCCCGTGCTTTGAGAGATGTCTGTGTCCATGTCCTCATCACTCTCGTCACCGCGCTGATGTCGCCTACTCCCCCGGTTTTACTTTGCCAGGTTCTGGTGCTGCATATACTGCTGGATAATGCGTGTGGTGTTTAATGTGCTCCTAATTGCCAAAGTGATCTGAGTGGCTCCATGCTTGCCATGGTATGGCGTCTGCACAGAAAAAAGGCATGGAACGATTGTCTGCCGTTGCCCTGACGGAGGGAGGGGCGACTGATGACATGGCTTACAGGGTTGGCTTACAGGGAATTAAAATCAACAAAAGGGGTGGCTTTACATCAAGGAGAAACAAAAACAACTGTCACACAGAATGGCCCCCTCAAGGATTGAACTCAAAACCTTGGGTTTAGCAGGCCAATGCTCAACCCACTAAGCTATCCCTCCCTCTGGTATTTCAGGCAGGACTGAATCTCCATTAAAGTTTTCAAGGTGCCTCTGACGGACCTCACCAAAACGATTGTTGGCCGTTGATTTCACGGAAGGGGGGGGGAGCAAATGAATACAAAACAAATCTGGTCTATTTCTTGTTTTGATCCACTCCATCTATCTTTTACATCTTTGGCTGGCAGCAGACGGTGCAGTAGGACTGCAAGCCATCCACATCTCCTGGATGCCCGGCAGAGGATGGTGCAATAGGACGGTTAGCCATTCTCATTTCCTGCCTGCTCACCATAAGATGGTACAATAGGACTGCCTGCAGGACTAAAGAGAACGACCTGGTTGAGTCACTCCTAATTTAGTCCCTGCGCCCATATCTGCCCAGGCGCTCCTGACCGACCTTACCGAGGCAGCCAGGAGCACCTCAGACACGATGAGGATGGTTTTCAGGCCTGTTGCACCATCTGCTGCCACAAGGCAATGGGTTGCTGCTGCTGTGTAGCAATGCAATACCGCGTCTGCCAGCACCCAGGAGACATACGGTGACAGTGAACTGAGCGGGCTCCATGCTTGCCATGCTATGGTGTCTACACAGGTAACTCAGGAAAAAAGGTGCAAAACGATTGTCTGCCATTGCTTTCACAGAGGGAGGGAGGGAGGGCCTGATGGCATGTACCCAGAAACACCCGTGACAATGTTTTTTGCCCCATCAGGCATTGGGATCTCAACCCAAAATTCCAGTGGGCAGCGGAGACTGCGGGAACTGTGGCATAGCAACCCACAGTGCAACACTCCGGAAGTTGACACTAGCCTTGGTACTGTGGAAGCACTCCGCCAAGTTAATGCCGACTAAATGCACTTAGAGCATTTTGTGTGGGAACACACACAATCGACTATATAAAAACGATTTCTAAAAATCCAACTTCTATAAATTCGACCTAATTTCGTAGTATAGACATACCCCTAGTTTGAAAGTGAAGTAAATTCTGAAGTCTACATCTCCAAAAACAGTATCATTACTCAACAATAAGTTTCCATTGTAAAACTTAATATAAAATGTCAAATTTAGCTAATATTCCATATAAAAAATGCCCCTGTGCTAAGAGAACATTGAGGTTGCACCGTTAAGACCGAAAATGACAAACTTAACCTTTACTCTGTCCCTTGTGCATACGCATTATAACACAGCTTTTAGTGACGGGATGGCTTAGTATTTACTGACTACCAGTGCTTGTTTATTTACTTCGGCCTTTTCTGGAAGATGTGGCTTGAATTGGGACAAGAAAGGTGTGATGTTTTTGTATATTTAGAGTTGTTAATGCACTATAGACTTATGATTGGTGCGTTATAAATAATAATAGTAAATACCTTTGAAAACCGATGCTGCTAAAATATTAATATTTTTTATTTTTGTTGCATTAAGACATAGTAGCCTTAGTCATGGACTAAATCCCCATGGAGCTAGGTGCCGTACAGACAGGAGTGAGGGAAGACAGGCCCTACCCAAAAGAGTTTATCATCTTAGTTCCCTGTAGAAGATGGAAGGGGAAAACATTTCAACCGCGTCTCCCCCAATAACTGATTTAAAACCCAAGTTCCTTCCTACAAACATTCTCATTTTATTGCACAGGAAGTTACGTGCACATTTTTGTGCATCAGGATCCAGCTTTCCTGTCGGTGCCCTGAGCACCCCACACCGAGTAAAAAGCAAAGGGAAAAGTGCTGTTGTACACAGATTTATTTTTTTAAATATATAAATGTAAAAGTCCAGGCACAGCAACAGAAAGGCCGGATTATTTTTGTTGCAAAGAGAAACAAAACAATGAGTGATTAATTACATTAATGCTCTTGAGCTTTTCATTTCCTCGTCAGTAATGTGAGGTTTACTTTTTGTTTCCAAATTCTTTTTACATTAGGCCATCGCCGCAAGCCTCTCATCTTTAATTTCTCAAAGCCCACACTATCATGAGGTAAAACATCTTCCAGCCAAGATAAGGAGTTTAAGCACCACCTGATGCCCCATTGCCCTATATTTTAGGGAGTTTGTGGAGAGACACCACCGCCACCACAAGAGAGCTAAAACCAACAAACACTGGAACCTGAGATATCAGCAATGAGAAAAACAGCAACCACATATTCTCAGGGGATGAGGCTTGGCTGATGCTAAAGCAAGAAATACATGAAATAAACAAGTGAACCGCACCCAAGAAATGACAGCTTCTGTTCAGTGATAAAGACTCAGATAGGCTTCTGCACGCTTGCTCTCTGGCTCAGTTATTTATATCATGTAAGAGCTCTCAACTAGGAAAACGTTCTAATAAAACAAACAATAATAAAGCCTGGATGCAGCAAGTGATTGGCAATTATTCATTTAATCTTCCTTTTAATATATACAGAGTACAGCAAGTGAATGCTATTAGGAAATACTGGGGAAGGGTAAGAGTCCCTCTGTCAATCCAGTTTATAAATAAATCCAAATATAAGCACACTGGTACGAGGTTAAGGCCATACAGGTCAAATTAAAATGGGTCAGGGAATGTAAAATGAGAGTTTCTTTCAGCTTTGCTAACTCTGCCACATAGTACTTTTGGGGGTACTGTGTGCAAAGAAAGAGTGCTGTATTAAGTGTGCCTTTACAAATGATCGATGTAACAAGAAAGCCAGGAAGAGACAGTTTGATATATGCACAACATTGCCATATGAGTGTGCTGTAACAAACCGTGATAAGGCCAAGCCATGAACTGCACCTCTGGATCTGGATTTCTCCCAAACGAGGTGGTGATGAGGTTTGAGCCCCTCTCTAACATAAACCTTAATGTTCACATTTTCTATCTGAACTGCACTCCCTGCTACCAGAAAGTGTACATTAATTTTAATTTCCTGGATGTGATTTAAGAACATTAAAAAGAAGAATAAAAAACACATGGCTCTGACTTGTGCATTTCTTTAACTGGTGTTTATGTTATTTCATGTACTGCTGCATACAGAAGCCACTGGTAGCATGAAGATTTAACATCCTGTGCACTTGATTCACATTTACACAAAGTCCCTCTTGCAACACTCTGGCACCAGAAAGGAGTGAACTTTAATTCACTTTGCACTACCCGAGTGGCGTAAAAGGGACTTTGTGTAAGAGCAAATCAGGCCCTCTGTGTGCAAACACACCATTGTTTTCAAGACTAAATTATTCAATTTTAGAGAAATTGTCAGTGCCCATAATTTAACTTTGGTGTCGAGTAAAATTTGAAGAAATACAAACCCAGAACTTTGTTGGAGAGGCGTTTTTACAAGCCTAAAATGACGTAACAAATTGTGTGTGGATAGACTGTTGGAGGAATGAGTCATGCTGATTGTTCATACACTAATGAGACTTCATATGGTAGATGCCCTCTCTTTCATTTATCACCCTTCTCGTTTGTCCGAGGCCCAGGCTTCTGAATAACCCCTATGAAACTGCCCCTTCCTCCCTCTCATATAACTAAACATAACCATTACCCTTTGCTGTTATTAGAGATATCTATGTTTTAATTGGGATTTCTCCCAAACAGTCCTATCTGGTGAATTCTATAGTGAAATTATGATGAGATAACACCCCTTCATCCTCCAAATGATCAGCGAGGTACGACCAAGTCAACATTATGACTATACTGCAAGATGAATTCGAAAACAAAATGGGATTTGAAAGTGTCAGCTCTTGTTTAAACACCCAAAAGCTTACGGTAATTTGCAAATATGGTGAGAAAAATATAAAATGGACATGATTCCAATTCTGCTGCACTTCAAAGTTGCTCTTTAATATGTAGATTAATCCATTATAAACAGGAGGATATTGAAAGTCAATACTTCAGTTTACTAATTTTGTGCAATGATTAGTATTTACCGGATCTTAAATGCTATGCATGGAGTTTCTGATGGAAGACAGGCTTTATGTTTCTAATATGAAAATTAATAAAAATAATTTAAGTAAACTTAAATGAAGGCAACAATATAATGCTGTACTTGCTGTTAAAACCTGTTTTATATTCACATTTGTTCTCAGATACAAGATCAGAAATAAAAGTAAATGCCACACATTGTAAACTTTATTTACAACAGCTGCTCTTTTAAAGCAAGACATAAAGGGGAAAAAGGCAAGATTCAATATTATCTCTAGTATTCAAACCTTTTTAAATTAAACTACATCTAGTACTGTCAATTTTTAATTTTTAGATTACATGCAAATGCAAGTTTGAAATGTGTGCTCTCTAAAGAATCAATTGACAAAAATAAGCTACTTTTACAAGTACACATCATGCTTGCTTAAAATCAATCAATTTAATTCCACACTGTGTAATGTATTTGTGGTGCAGACATAATCCTTTCCTCATGGAAGACCTGCTATTAATTCTAATCTCATAGTGCTCTCTACTGGCAATAATTTATGTTAAAATGCATTAAATAGCCACAGTACTAGAGCAATGTCAAGGTCTGTACCTAATCTATGAATGAGTATGGGGATGGGAACCTTAAGGAGACAATATGGAGCCGAACTGATGGCTAAGCATAAATGCTAAGCGCAAGAGGCAATTTCGCTTAATATTACTTTTCACATGATGCAGGGAATGACAATCTATCTAGATCACGGGCCCATTCCCACTCCCACGGAATTCAGTGCCAAAACACACAGCTTGATCTGGTTCCATATGCTATTTTGTATAGGCACAATCCTGCACACCTTTTGCATCTATATACTTTCCTCTGAACTCAATAGGATTTGGGGTTTGCATGAAATATGCAATCTATTTCTAGATAAATGTCCACTTATTCTCTCTTTGTACTGTCTCGATTGTCCAGCTACGAAAACCAAGGGGGTGGTGATTTATTTATGAACGTAAATATTCAATTATCAGATACGTAATGATCCACCAATTTGGTTTCACCATTTGACACTTTGACAAATTATTCTGCAATATCATAAGAGCGGCCATATCGGGTCAGACCAATGGTCCATCTAGTGGAGCATCCTGTCTTCTGACAGTGGCTGATGACAGGTGCTTCAGAGGGAATGAACAGAACAGGTCATCATCAAGTGATCCATCTCATGTCGCCCATCCCAGCTTCTGGCAAGCAAGCAGCAGTAGAAGCCTACAACGCAGGCTAACTACCATGTGTTCTAGCGGTGGCATTTTTCTTTTCCAAGCAGCAGCTCCATAGAGTGTGCAGTAACCACAGCATACTATGTTGCTCATAGGCATGACCTTGTTTTCACTGAAGTCAGTGGCAAAACACTCATGCCCTTCAAATGGGAAATGCACATGCTCAGTGTCAGAACTGCCAAGGGCCTGCTGAAGCAGGAGCAGATGCAGGCTGGAGCAAACGCATGGAAACAGGTGTGGACTAGAGCCGGAGCAGTCTGTCAGAGCTACCGGGCAACAGAAGTGTTCCCAGCCAGGTAGTGATGTGGAGCAGACTGGAGAGACTACTTACTTCCCTTAGGAGCTTATATACCTGCCTTGGGATCATCGGGGTGGGTCCTCACCTCTAGATTGGCTGAGCTCCGGTTGAATGGCATGGAGTCTATCACAACATCTGCAAGTCATTGCACACACTCAGGCTCAGGGATGATTGATCAGGCCTAGGTAGTCTCAGAGGTAACTCAGGAGTGACTCATCATGGCAAAAAAACCCAGGTCACTTCTGTCAGTGCCTATCTTTAGGCATTTCTATTTGAAAATTGAGTCCCAGTTTCTAGCCTTGTTGTTCATGGGATGTCAGAGCTTGAAGTGGTCTCTGGTCCACCAAAACAGGCAAAAATATAGACCACACGAGCCAGGCTGATTTTCTTTATCTGTTCCTAGATCAGACTCTAGTCCCTTGGTCCTACCACCTTCTAGCCTTTTTCCTTTGGCTCTCCTTGCCTACTTGGCTGTTTCATCGTCCCTTTCCATTCCTTCTCAAAGCTTTCCTCCTCCCACCCTTTTGCCACTTCATTTTCAATGCACTCTTCAATCAGTCATCAGACCTAACTCCGACCCCTCTCCATCTTCCTGACATAGCTAAGTGGCCGAACTTTTTTTGCCCTATTATTCTTTTCACACTTCTTTTGGGGCTAAATTAGCCCATTAAATTGTTTCAAAAATGGGTCTGATAGCTAAAATATACACTATTTTGGAAGTCTCCAGTGTCTGAACCTATTTCAAATCATTTAAAAATGTGATCGGAGATGAAAAACAGTGAACGCTAACTTTAGGCTCAAACCGAATTAAAGGCAGAGAGTAAATAACTCATAGCCAAGGTTACAGTAGAAGTGCTGATAGATTCTTATTTGCTGCCCCTCTTATCATTGCTGTCAACACACCAAATTAATCTGGTGTGTTAAGTGCTTGTCAACATATGGCTCACAGAAAGGCCTAAACTTTCTTAAACCCTCATACTGCAAAGGGGATCACTTACGTGGACCCCTTACTCTCCCTGTATTAAACTCATTGGGTGAGATTCTCTGCCACATCTTTTAGAGAGCTAGCTCTCAGTCCAGTGATAGCTTTAAGCCTGGGCTGCTCCAATCCACGGTCCTTGTGTAATTTAGACAGCTCTAGGGGCCTGTCCAAGTTGTGGCAGCCTGTCCTGGCCTAGCCACAGCACTGCATGCACCAGATCTACCCTCTCCCATCCACATCCCACCTGGTACGCCACCCATGTCGGGCCTTATAAGGGGGTCCTCGAAGGCAGCCTTACCATTTGCCTTCCTCAATTCCTGTGCCAGAGGCATTCTCCCCAGGTGTAAACAGGGCTTTTAGAGCCGTTTTATGATACTCTGGCCCTTTTAGGTATAGAAAATGGGACCATAGCAGGGTGAAGGCCTCACTATTAAGTTCAAAAGGACTCCCCAGAGGAGATATGGTCCATGCTTATGGATCCCTTTGCAGGCTCACACTCCCCCCAACCATCAGTCCTTCTCCATATAGCTAGCCATCTGCGGGAAAAGTGGTATATTTCTTTAACTCCAAGAGAGGAATAACTCGATGTTTTTGTTGAAAGATTGTGTTTCCTGACCAGAATCAAACCCAGGCTACAGTGATGAGAGCACTGACTCCTAACCACTAGATCACCAGTCCTTCTCAATCAATGAATTCCACCAGCCTCCAGCGTGCTCCACAGAAGTTAATGGAATGAGTGTGATTTACACCGGCTGAGGATTTGGCCCTCACACGGTTAAGGCATTCCCGTTTCCAAACCCTTCTTCCTCGAGGAAGCACTGGATATTCATTTTGAAAACAATATAGCTGTTTAAATGTCTCAGGCAATATATTATTTTGCAAGGAGCTGTTTAAATGCCATTCAGAAAATCTGACAATGTGTAACTAAACATCAGTCACACAACAACCCATGGTGCTACCAGTACATGGAACGTGATACAAGGTCTGGGAAATTTAAAACACATTAAAAAACAGGCATTGTTCCTACCACCAGGAAAAGAATTCAGGTTGGGGGAATGTACTGCCCAATTATTATGTGACCAATTATTGGATAGCGTCAACAAATATTTCCTTCCCTTTCTTCTGCTCTTGCGTTGGCACGGCTACCCTGTGCTTGGAGAACCTGGAATTCCTGCCAGGCTGCTTGGCACTTCTTTAATTGACAATTTTAGGGAAGTAAATTAGCAGGGTTTTTCATGTTGTTTTACTTCTAATTTTATCAGACATACAGCCACTTGGCAAACTCAGCTGCCCTCTCTCTTCCATGCAAGTTCACAGTGCCTCCATAAAAATGCCCTCATTGAAATGTAACTTAACTTTCAAAGTGTTACATAAAGCAATGTGCTGACTAAATGTACTAGTATGGCATATTGAGAGACTGTGAATTCCAATTTCAGCCATGCCAGTCATTTGGCATTAAAACATGCACCAGCTGTGAGTGTTTGGATCTCAATAAGTCAGAGAGTGCTGGAAAGCTGACAAGATACCGCTGTGAAAATGTTTTCAGCCCCCTAATCTCTGCTCCGGCTCTCCTTTTTCATATTTTGCTACCCATGTTGGTGTATAATGTATGAAAAAATAAATGCAAAACCCCAGGAGGATGTGACACTGAGTGTTTATAGGGCTTGTCAGAGTCCAGAACTGTGCGAGCAGCAACGCTGCTTTGATGGGTTCTCTATGGTCATCCTTTAGAAATTGCTAATTTATTTTCTCACAAGAGAGAGACTTCCTCCGAGCAAAACTGGGAGATGTAACAAACGTCAAGGGGAGCAGAAGTGAAATCCCAAGCAGGGTCCTGCAGATTGGACCGCACAGCTACAAGCTGCAATTAGAGGGTCTGTAGGGAATTGTTCATACAGAAAAGGAAAAATGTTTTGATTTTATTGATTTATCAGTAAAACGAATAATCCTGTAAACAGTTTTGAGCAAAGACTCTCTCTCTCTCTCTCACACATATCCACATTAACTCTCCTACCCTCAGACTCTAACCTGCTGAGGAGGGCATAGCTATATGCTTTCCATCTGTTCTACTTAGTCAACAAGATGCTCTGGGCCTTTCTCTGCCTTTCTAGAATCAAATCTTCCTTTCCTTTGGCAACTGTCTTCCCAGCTATGCAATGGGGGTAAGTGAGAGGGGAAAGCCTGCAACTGCAACTTCACAGCACAGCCGGAGCCTGCTGTAGCAGAAAGCCAAATAGGGGCTGTTTATATGGAGTGAACCACTGTGCTTTTCGTGGTGTGTCATGATGTTTTGGGGTTTAACGCATCCCACTGCAGAGGATCCATACACGACTGTCCACACAGGACATATATGGTCCCACTGGGCTGACAGGAGGCAGCATTCCTTGAGCTCACCGCAGGAATACACCTTGTTTTGCAGGAAATCTTGCCCAGGTAATCTTTGTATGCCAGCATGCATGGGAGATTTAGGAGCTGGCCAATAGAGGACAGGAGTTTGGTGACTAGACAGGTCATTCCATCCTTCTCCCAAAAAAGGGAAAGATTGATGTAGAAGGACCAGTTGATGGGAATAGCTGCTATGGCATCACTTCCATGGCATTCTGCAGCCAAGGAAGCGAAGACCCCTGCAGAGTTCCTTAACATCCAGATGAGTTTCTTGGGGTGAGGATTGGGAGAGGATTTTGGCCATAATATAGGACTCACTGGATGTTTAGGGATGTGGAAAGCCTTATAGCAGACTGGAGAGAATACCATCCTTTAATATGAAGTACAAAAAGATCAAAAATATAAGTATATCCAAAAGGAGCAAATATACACCCACTTATTTATAACAACTTCATGTTATTTCTGTGAATGCAGCTTTGGCTAGCCAGACACTATTTTGATACAATATTAACTGATACTAAGTAGTAGGAGGAGATTAATTACAGACCCTGGTATGAAAGAGAATCTGTCACAGTATGTCCTTGTTCCCAGATGAGCTACATGGGATAAAAATACAAATAAAATAAATAAATAAAAATATACACAGCAAAAACTGTCTGTCAGCAAAAGCACTGTTTTGAAATCATAGCACCATGCCACCAATGCAAAGGTCATTTTGCATAAAATTGTGAGCAAAACTAGAAGGAAGTTATTTTGTGTGTCACACAGAAAAGAAAATGTCTAACAGTCACCATTTAGAAGCAAAAATGTAATAAATTGCCACAGTTAGATTTGTTAGATCCAGAACAGTTTCCAATTTCAAGTCAAGGTCATGCAGCCTTATATGGAAATCACAGCAGACTAATGACGACGTAAATCCACAACGAAGGATGATGATGTTGTGTGCAATGGAAACAATAACTTGGGACTTTCCCATTTATATCAGCAGTGAGCTGATTTATACACTCCAGAAGTATGAAATTCAGAAATTATAACTTTGATATTCATGAGAACCCTTCACCTGTTAATCAGAAAGTACATTATCACATTTTCAGAAGCATGCCAGCCTCATTAATTAGTCCTATTAAAAACGTAATAGATGAATACATATATTTGCCTCTTACTTTGGACCGTAATTTCCCTACCTAAAAAATATCATATTATTGTAGATGGGGCTGGCAGCACTACCTTCTATTAAGGTTGTCTGATACTTCCCCATTATAAGTCCCTGTTTTCAGAAGCTTAGATTTTTGCCATACTAACTGTTTGGGGTTAAATTTTCCAAGCTAGATGTCTGCTTCAGGCTGAATTGTTTTGGAAAATTTAAGCTGAAAAGGGTCAGCAGTTTCTAAGAACAAGGCTAGGGGCTAATACATTATAATACATTATTTTGCCCACATTAAAAAATTCTGACGACCATTTTTTTCCTGAAAAGCTCTAGCACCTCCATTCAGGGACTTGAAATTTGGCAGCAGGGTGGCCTTTGTGTCAGGGATACAACTTCTGTCAACCTGTGAAAATCCACCCAAATTTGGCCAAGGTGTGAGCCTTTAAAAAAAAAAAAAATCACAATTTGCACATGCTCATTAGAGTTTACATAAAGTTTTACAGCTTAATTCCCTGAATATTCCTTATACAAAGGATTCCTGAGTCTCACCATTACTCTGCTGACAGCAAACAGGTGTACTGTGTACATATCTAGCAAAGTATTCCATCCCTGGACCTGGACCCAGGACCCAGTTCCCCCCCCGCCCCCCGAACCCACTCAAGGCAGCTCCCGGACCCTGAAGGCGGAAGAAGAGACCTCTGGTGAGCGTACCTTTGTAAATATTATACATGGTTTAAAAGCAAGCGTGTTTAATGATTAATTTGCCCTGGCATTTGCGGCCAGTACAGCTACTGGAAAAGTCTGTTAATGTGTCTGGGGATGGAGCAGAAATCCTCCAGGGACATCTCCATAAAGCTCTCTTGGATGTACTCCCAAAGCCTTTGCAAAAGGTTTCCGGGGCGGGCAGCCTTATTCCGTCCACCATGGTAGGACACTTTACCATGCCAGGCCAGTAGCATGTAGTCGGGAATCATTGCAGAACAAAGCATGGCAGTGTATGGTTTTTGCTGGCATTCAAACAACATCCATTCTTTATCTCTCTGCGTTACCCTCAGGAGAGTGATATCGTTCATGGTCACCTGGTTGAAATAGGGTGGTTTTAGTAAGCGGACATGCAGAGGTGGACTGGACTGTTTGCCTGTGGCTGAACAGAAATCTTCCCTGCTGTTAGCCACGTAGTGGCTGGAGGGGTGAAGCCATCATCCCAGAGAAATGGGTGTGTGTGAGTGGGGAGGGGTCGGGAGTTAGTTGGGTTTCTGCTGCACATGAACCCGGAAACTGCAGCCCCTCCTTTTAAATTGCCAACCCATTTTTAATGGCCAACCCAACAGCTACTTCGTATGGGAAATGAGGGCGCTGCTGTTTGAAGCCATTCCCACATGTTATTAAGGTTAAAGAAGCCAAAAGACTGGGGCTTACCATGGCTGCCTGCAAGCCGAATTCTGCTGCCCGGCCCTGCGTGAGTGATCTCTCACACCAAACCGGCAGACCCTCAATAAGAGGCAAAATGCGACCTTGTAATGAAAGCACATGTGCTATGTAATGTTAACAGCAAGGTTTACCGTGAAAGAGTGTACCCATTGTTCTATAAAATGTGTCTTTTTAACTACCACTCTCCCTTTTTTTCCCCTCCACCAGCTGGGTATGTTTCTCCTTCCCAGAGGCTAGCGAAGATTAGAAGGCCAAAAAAATGCGCTTGTGATGAAATGTTCTCTGACCTCATGCTGTCCTCCCACACTGACAGAGCACACCAAATACGTGGAGGCAGACAATCTCAGAGTGCAGGAAAACACAATATGACTGCGAGCAGAGGTGGCGGGCTGAAGATGGTAGGTGGCATCAGCTTGCTGAAAGAAGGCAGGACTCAATGCTCAGGCTGCTGGAGGATCAAACTCATATGCTCCAGCGTATGGTTGAGCTGCAGGAAAGGCAGCAGGAGGACAGACCGCCGCTACAGCCCCTGTGTAACCAACCGCCCTCCTCCCCAAGTTCCATAGCCTTCTCACCCAGACGCCCAAGAATGCGGTGGCAGGGGCCTCCGGCCACCCAGCCACTCCACCCCAGAGGATTGCCAAGCAACAGAAGGCTGGCATTCAATAAGTTTTAAAGTGCTGTGAGGCCTCGTCCTTCCCTCCTCCACCACCCCACCCCGTGCTTCCCTCCTCAACCACCCCTCCCGGGCTACCTTGGCAGTTATCCCCCTATTTGTGTGATGAATAAATAAAGAATAAATGAATGTGAAGCAACAATGACTTTATTGCCTCTGCAAGCGGTGATCGAAGGGAGGAGGGGAGGGTGGTTAGCTTACAGGAGAGTAGAGTGAAACTGTGGGGGGGGGGCAGGTTTCCATCAAGGAGAAACAAACAGAACTTTCACACCATAGCCTGGCCAGTCATGAAACTGGTTTTCAAAGCTTCTCTGATGCGCACCGTGCCCTCCTGTGCTCTTCTAACCGCCCTGGTGTCTGGCTGCCATAAACGTCTCCCCCTTACTCTCACAGATATAGTGGAGCGCACAGCAAGCAGTAATAACAACGGGAATATTGGTTTCGCTGAGGTCTAACCGAGTCAGTAAACTGCGCCAGTGTGCTTTTAAACACCCAAATGCACATTCTACCACCATTCTGCACTTGCTCAGCCTGTAGTTGAACAGCTCCTGACTACTGTCCAGGCTGCCTGTGTATGGCTTCTTGAGCCATGGCATTAAGGGGTAGGCTGGGTCCCCAAGGATAACTGTAGGCATTTCAACACCCCCAACAGTTATTTTCTGGTCTGGAAAGTAAGTCCCTTGCTGCAGCTGTTGAAAAAGACCAGAGTTCCTGAAGATGCAAGCGTCATGTACCTTTCACAGCCATCCCACGTTGACGTTGGTGAAACGTCCCTTGTGATCCACCAGTGCTTGCAGCACCATTGAAAAGTACCCCTTTCGGTTTATGTACTCGCTGCCTTGGTGCTCCGGTGCCAAGATAGGGATATGGGTTCCGTCTATGGCCCCACCACAGTTAGGGAATCCCATTGCAGCAAAGCCATCCACTATGACCTGCACATTTCCCAGGGTCACTACCCTTGATATCAGCAGATCTTTGATTGCGTTGGCTACTTGCATCACAGCAGCCCCCAGAGTAGATTTGCCCACTCCAAATTGATTCCCGACTGATCGGTAGCTGTCTGGCGTTGCAAGCTTCCACAGGGCTATTGCCACTCACTTCTCAACTGTGAGGGCTGCTCTCATCTTGGTATTCTTGCGCTTCAGGGCAGGGGAAAGCAAGTCACGAAGGTCCATGAAAGTGCCCTTACGCATGCGAAAGTTTCTCAGCCACTGGGAATCGGCCCAGACCTGCAACACTATGAGGTCCCACCACTCTGTGCTTGTTTCCCAGGCCCAGAATCGGCGTTCCACGCCATGAACCTGCCCAACTCACACCGTGATGTGCACATTGCAGGGGCCTGTACTTTGTGAGAGTTTATGTCCAGGTCATCATCACCGCGCTGCAGTCGCCTCCTCCTCGCCTGGTTTTGCTTTTCTTGCAGATTATGGTTCTGCATATCCTGCTGGATAACGCACACGGTGTTTATAGTGCTCATAAGTGCTGCGGTGATCTGAGCGGTCTCCATGCTCCCAGTGCTATGGCATCTGCGTTGAAAAAAGGCACGAAACGATTGTCTGCCGTTGCTCTGACGGAGGGAGGAGCGACTGACAACATGGCTTACAGGGAATTAAAATCAACAAAGGGGGTGGCTTTGCATCAAGGAGAAACAGAACGGCCCCCTCAAGGATAGAACTCAAAACCCTGGGTTTAGCAGGCCATTGATTTCACTTCATCTATCTTTATACACCTTGCTGGTAGCAGATGGTGCAGTACGACTGCTGGCCATCGTCATCTCCTGGGTGCTTGGCAGAAGATGGTGCAGTCTGACTGCTGGCCATCGTCGTCTCCTGGCTGCTCATTAATAGATGGTGCAGTAGGACTGCCGGCAGGACTGAATCACCATGAGGCGAAACTTAAAAGGGAAATGACCTGGCTGAGTCACTCCTATGTTTGCCCAGGTGCCCCGAGCGACCTCACCGAGGTCGGCTAACAGAGCACCCTGGAGTACGGCGACGATGGCTACCAGTCATACTGCACTGTCTACTGCCAAAAGGCAATGAGCTGCTGCTGTGTAGCAATGCAGTACCACGTCTGCCAGCACCCAGGAGACATACGGTGATGGTGAGCTGAGTGGGCTCCATGCTTGCCTTGGTATGGCGTCTGCACGGGTAACCCAGGAAAAAAGGCGCGAAACGATTCTCTGCCGTTGCTTTCACAGAGGGAGGGAGGGAAGGTGGTGCCTGACAGTATGTACCCAGAACCACCTGCAACAATGTGTTTGCCCCATCAGGCATTCTGGGATTTCTACCCAGAATTCAAATGGGCGGCAGAGACTGCAGGATAGCTATCCACAGTGCAACGCTCTGGAAGTCGACGGTTGCCTCGGTACTGTGGACACACTCCGCCGACTAAATGCACTTACAGCATTTGTGTGGGGACACGCACAATCGACTGTATAAAAACGCTTTCTACAAAACCAACTTCTATAAATGCGACCTAATTTCGTAGTGTAGACATAGCCTAAGTGTTCCATTTGTACCCACAATTAGCTGAAAGTGCAAGGATATGGGTACAGTTATTTGCAGACACAAAATTATAAGGAAAGTTCTGTGACAAATCTAGAGGCCTGATGTTTAGACCCCAGCCACCTCCTGAGTGTACACAAGATTGCACAGACTCTTTTACAGCACTAATGCCTATTAATGCTGGAAAGGGCTTGTGCAGGTAAGTCAGGTGCTGCTACCGTAACAGGGTGTGCCAAGTTGAATGTGCACAAGGGCAGCCTGAAGGAGACATTTATATGTGTACGTGCATACCCTGGGCGAGATCCTCAGCTGAGCTATGCTGATTGACACCAGCTGAGAATCTGGCCCAGGGGCAACTCTAGGTGAAAATGTTGGGTGTGTTGCTGCTTTAGCTCCATATGTACATAATTGATTCAGGACACTTTTGAAAGTGTCCCTCTGTATTCTGCTAGGGCTGCCAGGTTTTAAACGAAGTCATGCCACTGCTTTGGAGCCCCCTACTGGACTGTGAGGAAGTGCACGCTACAGACTGAAGGGCTGGAGCAGCTGTCATTTCCATGAGGAAAGGCAATTCCATTCAACTAACAGCTGTGACGGGTGCAGAGAATTTACTTTTCTCTGACTTTATATTCTGTGATGTTATCCACTTACCTTTATTGAATACATTTTTTTACTTTGATTTTATTGTCTCATTCTGAGACGGAGGGAGTTCCAGGTGCCCCAATAGGAGGAGTCCTTGTTGTACATGTATGTCTCAGATATTCATGAAAACCAAAGATACACCCTTAGATTTCTTGGTGCTAAATCAAACAAGGGAGTTCTTCTGGAGGGATAAACCATCACAGCAAGGACCAGTTAGTTTGTAATAACATTAGCAATATAGATTAACTGAGAACAGCGATAACCCCAGTTGATTGTTAATATACATGGCACATACAAACATTCAGCATTTAGAAGTCAGAATACGCAACGCACTGCTGGGATATAATGCATTGGCTCCTTGTCTGCTGTCAACACCCTCCCACTTACTACCTGCTGACAAGGGAGTAGCAACTCTAACACTGTGACACAGAAGTGTCAAGATCACTGAAATTAATACTAGCAGGTATAGTATTTAGCTGGTTGACTATAAGATCAGTGTAGTAAGACAGTATGGCCAGTATTATTTACCATCGAAGAGAAGATGGCTTTATTCGGTAAGGTAGCAGGCTTTTATATAAGTATCTATATTTTACACTTGCCTTTCAGCTGATGATCTCAACTTCCTTTACAAAGGTGCACCTGTTACTATTCCCATTTTTACAGATGGGGAAGAATGCGACAAAGTAAGATCAGGTGACTTAACCAAGATCAGACTGTGGGAAGTTGCTGATTTTGGAACACATCTGAGGATTCTTGACTCCCATGTCCCCTGTTCCAACCACTACACACCTCGACTCCCAAAACAAAACCATTTTAATACTGTAACAAACCTGTGGCCATTTAGGGCTTCTCGGTTGCCACTCTGCTGGATAATATGACCACTCAGACTGTGATTGCGAGGCTGGGGATAGATTCCACATCCTCCTGCACCAAAACCCCATGCTTCTATTACTTAACTGAAAGGGAAAATCTTCCATAGCCATTATGAGGCTTCTGACTCAGCTAAGGAGTTCTGACTCCATCCAGGAGAGGCCAGTAATAGCCATATATACCCTCCAATTTTTTATAATACTTTTGTCTACCAGATTGCTATGGCTTCTTTGGGCAAACGCAGCCGTGGTCTGGACAGGCTATAAAGGCACTGTTACAGAAAGGTGGATGAGACTAAATGAGAGTATACTCTTATTCAGATTTTTTTTAAAATAAAATGACATCACTTAATCTGATGTACAAAATTCCTTGGGCATCCACAGGTCAGTAAGTATAAGGGTTTGGCTCTCAAAACGCATGGATCTCTTGAGATGCTGTGATGGATCTTGGGAAGCCTGCAGTAAGTCAGGGCCATCAGCACAAATCCTGTGTGTCTCTTGCAGAAGCTCTGCTCCCTGAGTGCTGAGCCCCAGACATCACCCTAAGGTACAGGGCAGGGTCAGGGGGAGAAATCACATAGTAGTGGGGAAACTGGAATATGTTAATTCTGACAGGGTCAGCACTCATGTACTCCAAGGATTACTTATGAGGCTGGAGGGTGAGTTGTGCTGCTACAAAGGGTAGTCAAACCCTTTTGCCCCATCCTAATCTCCCTCCTTACCCACAAGGCACCAATGGAGGGGTTTCCACAAGGGCAGAAGGGAAGGGGCAGCTTGCAACTGGGCTGGCACTATTCCCATCTAACGATATAGGCTGCAAGTTCTCATGAAAACAGAAACCCCCGACAACCCAAAACAGCGTGTCTGGGCCTGGGGGCTCAATTATCTACTGGAGGAACTTACATGGCTCACCCATCACCACAGTAGCCAAGCGACTCACCATTGTTGGTCACACAGGAAGTCTGCAGTGGAGCAGAGCATTGCACGCAGGTTGCACAAGTCCTAGGCTAGTGTCCTAACCACTGGGTCATCCATTCCAAGAGCTTGACTCACTCTGTTGGAGAGAGAGAGCGAGAGAGCGAGAGAGAGAGCATGAGCGAGCGAGCGTGCATGCACGCACAATACCCAAGGGAGTGTCTGGAGGCATCTAGTGCAGGAAGCTTCCAAGCAGTGCTGGAAAAAGCAGACGTACCAGCAGCAGCTACCTCTCCACACAGCCCTGCCGTTCTTGCCTAGAAAGACGACCATACCCACACTCTACCCCTCCAAGACACTCCTCCATTGCTGCCAAGGAGAGCCACCACTCCCGGTGACGCTGAGGGCCTCATCCAAAGCTCACTGGATTCAATAGCAGTCTTTGCATGGATTGATGGACAACGGGAGTGCAAGCAGCCACGTTATAACCATCTCCTATACAGAACCTTTAACAAGGGCTACCTGCTCCTATCTTCACCCCAGCACATCAATGCTGGGGCAGTCATACCTGACCTTTACAGCCTGACCCGGCATGCTTTAGAGCCAATGGCAAAACTCCCATTGGCTTCAGTGGGGGCCATCTAACCTCTATATACTGCAATAGGATTGAAGTGGGACAACTGACCAAATGTGAGGGAAGCACTAGCCATAAGCAGCATACCTCATTGCTGTTCAAGAAATCATAGAATCATAGAATATCAGGGTTGAAAGGGACCTCAGGAGGTCATCTAGTCCAACCCCCTGCTCAAAGCAGGACCAATCCCCAATTAAATCATCCCAGCCAGGGCTTTGTCAAGCCTGACCTTAAAAACATCTAAGGAAGGAGATTCTACCACCTCCCTAGGTAACGCATTCCAGTGTTTCACCACCCTCCTAGTGAAAAAGTTTTTCCTAATATCCAACCTAAACCTCCCCCACTGCAACTTGAGACCATTACTCCTTGTCCTGTCCTCTTCTACCACTGAGAATAGTCTAGAACCATCCTCTTTGGAACCACCTCTCGGGTAGTTGAAAGCAGCTATCAAATCCCCCCTCATTCTTCTCTTCTGCAGACTAAACAATCCCAGTTCCCTCAGCCTCTCCTCATAAGTCATGTGTTCCAGACCCCTAATCATTTTTGTTGCCCTTTGCTGGACTCTCTCCAATTTATCCACATCCTTCTTGTAGTGCGGGGCCCAAAACTGGACACAGTACTCCAGACGAGGCCTCACCAATGTCGAATAGAGGGGAACGATCACGTCCCTCGATCTGCTGGCAATGCTCCTACGTATACATCCCAACATGCCATTGGCCTTCTTGGCAACAAGGGCACACTGTTGACTCATATCCAGCTTCTTGTCCACTGTCACCCCTAGGTCCTTTTCCGCAGAACTGCTGCCTAGCCATTCGGTCCCTAGTCTGTAGCGGTGCATTGGGTTCTTCCGTCCTAAGTGCAGGACCCTGCACTTATCCTTGTTGAACCTCATCAGATTTTTTTTGGCCCAATCCTCCAATTTGTCTAGGTCCCTCTGTATCCTATCCCTGCCCTCCAGCGTATCTACCACTCCTCCTAGCTTAGTATCATCCGCAAATTTGCTGAGAATGCAATCCACACCATCTTCCAGATCATTTATGAAGATATTGAACAAAACCGGCCCCAGGACTGACCCTTGGGGCACTCCACTTGATACCGGCTGCCAACTAGACATGGAGCCATTGATCACTACCCGTTGAGCCCGACAATCTAGCCAACTTTCTACTCACCTTATAGTGCATTCATCCAGCCCATACTTCCTTAACTTGCTGACAAGAATACTGTGGGAGACCGTGTCAAAAGCTTTGCTAAAGTCAAGAAACAATACATCCACTGCTTTCCCTTGATCCACAGAACCAGTAATCTCATCATAGAAGGCGATTAGATTAGTCAGGCATGACCTTCCCTTGGTGAATCCATGCTGACTGTTCCTGATCACTTTCCTCAACTGGGAGTGGCACTGACCTGATTCACGGTAAATTGTGAGCATGTTTGTTTTTACATCAGAGAACAATTCAAGGTTTTCAGAGCTGCCACTGCTGTTGCTTGTCGCCTGGAGAAAATCTGTTCCACTCAAAACCACAATTTTTTGTTGTTGCTTAGCACTGTCTCCAAAAAATTACCTCTGGCATTAAAATTTCTCATGAACAGCCTGAGCCAAAACATAATTTGGAGCAGAATGCAATCCCATTCTTATCCTGGGCAGTACCTTGCTTCCATTAAAGCCAATGGGAATAAACCTGGTGTAAGAAACTGCTTAATATGGACAAAATATCAGAATCTTGTCCACAGGGTTTTGTTGAATACAGTCTTATTAAAGGCTATTGGGACATTAAGTTAACTAGACATAAAAGAAGCAATAGGAGGTATTTTTCAAATGGTAGGGAATTGGTTAATTTCATGTTTCTTTCTTGCATGGATAAAGATGAGGATTTTTTTTTTTCCAGTTTCTTCCTGGATCTCCCCCCTTACCTTTTTCTACCACTAATGATAGAACAGTGGGATATTTTTAAAAAGAAAAAACACTGAAGCTTTTTAGTATCCCAGACAAGACTAGGCACCTGTATTAACCTTATCCTAGCATGTGCTTATGTTCAATGCGCCAGAAAAGTCATGTTTTGGTTTTAAATAGGTCTCTCCCATGGACAAAAGAATCTGAGGTTGTCAGTTATTGTACATTCATGCTACCTGAACATCTTGCTTTTTGCTAAAGTTTTGATGCACACGCAATATCAACATCTGTTTCAAGGATCTCTGCTGGAATTGCAGCTTCATGCAGCCAAATTGCCTATGCTTCCACTGAGGAAATGGCTATTTATTTTATGCCGCCATCTGGGCTCTAAATAGCCTGTTTTGTCATTTGGTGGTCTTGTTTTCAAAGCTTATTTTTAAGTATAAAATTTGATGCCTTCATAAGTAATTTCTTCTGTAAATGGCATATGGGTTTTTTATAATCAAACTCATGAATAAATGTTTCAGAAGTGGTTTGCAATGTCAGAGTCAAGTCAAATATTTTGGAACTAAATTTAATCCCCCAACTGCAGTAGCTTCGATGTTTCACATTTACACTTTGTAGAAAAGCAACTTAAAGACTACAGGGGACATTTGTAGTTGCCTACAGACTTACTGCAAGAATTTGCTTCCATAAAGAGAAGGGGTGTAAGAGTTCCAAAATATGCTATGGTAGTGATGACCATGGTCAGGTCATCGGCAGGACTGAACCCAGGACCTCTGGGTTTAAAAAAGCCTGGACTTTCTGAGCTAAAGGGCCAGGGTCAGCAGCATGAAAGTAGTAGCAGACTCAAACCTTCCTATGTGGCCTAGCTACTATAGAAGAAAGAAGGGGGAAATCACACTGTGTTAGCTTGAGTTCCACTAGCAATGCACCTATGCCGACGTGACGCATTTACTCACTGCATCAAATCTGTTCATCAAATTGCTTCCAAAAATGCTATGTCCCAGAGTCAAATATCCCAATTCTGGAAGCATCAGGAATCTTTCAAGGCCACTTACAGCTGGCGGGAAGTGCAAAATCACAAACGAGAAGGATGGAATCCCCCTAGGCCCTTCTTGGCTACTCATAAATCCCGTCATGGTATTTCATATAGCCGGCAGCTGCAGCACCAGAGGCCTACCATCTGCACCCTCAAACCCACTCCCCCCTTCCACACCACCGAGTTCCCAAACCCTTGTGTGTGTGGGAGGGTAAGTGTCCCTTCTCACCACAACCCTCCCCGTCCTCATTTTCCCCAAATCTCCCTATCTCCTGTGTGTGTGTGTGTAAGAGGGTGGGGGTGTCTGTCCTCACCTCAACCTCCAACCTTCCCCTGATAAGGTGCATTCTCTCTCTCCACCCTGCTGCAGTCCCCTGAAGGAGGCTCACTCACTCCCCCCGCCACTCAGTTGGGGCTCATTCTCTCCCCATATTTACCTGCTCTGTCGGTGACTCCCTGGGGAAGGGGAGGCCAGTCAGGGATCAGCCAGTGCTGTACAGGTTGGCTCCCTCTCCGCTTAATGGGGCAAGCAGCTGGCTAGACTAGAAGCAGAGGATTGCTGTGGAGGAGCCAGTGGCTGATGGAGCTATGGAACTGAACTGATTGAGCTCTGCAATATGGGTGGGCCTGCTGTGGTAGCTTTTCCTGCCCCACCTCCTCCCACCCACAGCCAGTGACAAGCCGGAGGAGCTGTAGTAGCTTTGTTCTGGCTCCTTTTCTGCAGCACTGGTTGTTCCCTGCTGTGCTCCCTCACAATTATGGACCCTCAGTGTGGGGGGCATGCAGGGACAGGTTATCCCCAGACCATGTCCACCCATGTCAAGGCCCTTTATCACTCCTGCCTTTTACTTCAATTTCAAGCTGTGTCCCCTCACCGACAAGCTCTGCTCAGCTCAGCCTCTTCCTGACTCTCCCCTTACCCATTGTTTGCTCCACCAGATCCTCATGCCAGCCATCACTTTCTCCTCCTTCTCCCATGCCTTTGCCTGTGCAACCCCCTACACCTTGAACTCCCTTTCTGACCACCACATCCCTCCTCAAAACACACTTCTTCCATGAAAGCCTTACGCCCTACTCGGCCCTCCAACAACCCCAATCCCATGGAACTGATGCCACCACAGGCCAAAGATAATCTCCTGGTCACTTTGCTTCCTGCAGCCTCAGCTTTGTCCTAATTTTGCCTGTTCAGACAACATTCCTCAGAGCAAGGAATCGTTCCTTCATCCATGTCAGTAATGCATGGAGTGTATAGCATCCGGGTATCGGAATAAAAAAAAGGGTGAGGGCACAATTCAAGAGTGTCTCAAACAACACCCACCTGCAACCCAGCTAGTGGAGAGGGGGAACCCACTACAAACTTTCAGTGCTGTAATAACTAGGTCAGGACCCGGTAGTGTGTCGACAGCACTGCATGGAGGGGCCTGTCCGAAGCCTGCCTGCGTATCTCCAGCTCAAGCACAAGCCACTAGCCCTTCTTTCATTTTCATGAAAACTAAATTCCCTCTGAAACATCAAAAAATTCCCTGAAAGAACAGGTACAAAAGAATGGAAGGGCAAATGTTTGGGTGCTTCACCATCAATTGAGTACGTAATTGCAGCAGAATCAGATGGCCCCTTCATTAATCTCCAGTGATGAGGAAAACATTATTGATTAGACAGTGTTTATAAAGCACTCTGACGAGGTAATGTGCCATAGAAGGGCTAAGTATTGTTATGATCCACCCACCATATTCTTCCTGGTCATCAAGCTGCTGTATACTCAGTAAGCCTGATAATGTGGCTGGCTGTGAATTTGCTTCCACAGTCTTTTATGGAAGAAAAAAGAAGTAAATTATATACCCAACTCATAGGAGACAGCTAATGACTCACAAGAAAGCAATATGACCAGGATGTCTACATGTGGGCAAGTCCCTCCCCGCCTAGAGAGATACTATTTAACAACAGAAGACTACATTAAAGTAACTGTAAAAAGGAAATTCTGAGTTATAGAGTAACCTAGCTCTATACCCTTTAACTCTAATTTTAAATGACACCAGCTGATATGTGGAAAGCTCATATACCATGTGTACTGTAAATACCTTGGCACAATATGGTGAACTAAGGATGGAGTTTTAGGTCCAATTTTGAATTTTCTGATTTGTGTGACCTTGACAGACTCTTAATATATCTTTACGTAGCCGTTGTGGTTTACTTTCTTTCTCTCTCTCTCTTTTTTTTGAGTGAATAAAAGAGAAAGGAGGATTTTTTTTTTGTTAAATGTAGACTATTTTATTGAAGTAACTGAACATGAGAATTGCCACAACAGATCAAAGAAACTCCTGTGGATTTACCCTGTGCATTCTTGACTATTCATATTGTTTAACCACTAGACCATAACAGCTCATGTGGAGCCATTAGGTCTATTGTGTAAATATCTGGTTAGGGGCTCTTTAATGTGTGTTATTGACACTATAGACCACAAAGGCTGCTTTGGAGTGGTTCGTCTCTTTCATTTTTAATCTGTAAAGTCCTGACTGTTTTGAAGGCACTTTATGGGCCCAGTAGGCTGTTTGAGCCTATGGTTTAGGAGTATTTGGGCATTGCTTAATATGAGAATTTGTGACATCATAGACCATAAAGGACAACATGGTAATATTTTTAGAACTATAATAGTTAGGGGACCAGATTTTCAGAGTGGTAACCAAGATACGAGTCACATGTATAGGGGACAGAAGGGAGATGTGAGGGGTTAGGATGGGAAGAAAGAAAAGGATGCCTAGTCCTCCTTGTAAACACTCCACTCAGCTCATCTAAAACGCCAGCAGAAAGCACCGGGAAAGAGTCATGCCTACCAATCACCTCTGCCTGTGAGGACCAAAACCACCTTTAGATCTTGGGAGGTTCTACTACTCTCCTACCATGAAGCTGACAAATCCTGCCCATCTCGAGAGAAAAGTAAAGTAGTTAGGTGGGTCCCTAACTGGTATGCACAAGTGGGGGTAATTTGCTGACATGCCCCCTTTTCTGTAGACTCAGCCACTGCAACTCATTTAAAAATAAGCCCACTCTTGCAAGATACTGAGTGCCCTGCTCCCCCAATGAGCAGGGCAACTTATCCCTGACTCTCATTCAACACTGCTGCCAGGAAGAGCTCAGCCAGATTGCTAGGCCTTGCTATGCAGTAACAACCTAGATTTTTTTTTTAAAAAAAAACACATTTTCTCTGACCAAAAAGGCTGTGATATCCTGAACTTAATGATAGCCTTGAGAAATGTGAGCCTGCATGGGACACATGGCATAGGATGACAGATGCCGCACATCTTGAAAGCCATTGCTCTGAGGTGGGTGGAAGTGCTCACTGCTGGGATTTTAGCCTTACAACTCTACTAACAGAACCAGGGGTTGACTGGCGTACGTCATCTATTTCCAAGAGCTTGTAGTAATTGAGATAAATGCTCAGAAACATCAACTCTCTGTGCTCCTACCCCTTTCCTTTCTGAAAATATAATCCTTCCCCCCACCCCCATGTCATTCAGACTTTTCCTAAGTAGATGGGAAAAGTGGCTTCCTGCCAGAGAGGAGGGGGAAGGAGAGAATTGCTGGTTATTGGAAAACTATCCTTCACTTACGAATATTGCAAAAGGTACTAAGGCTCCCAAAATAATTGTACTGTATTCCTAACAGAGTCAGGTAAGGCCAGGATTTACATTCCATGATGACCCGTTTTTATCTATAATCTTACACTTCCTGATGCAGTTCTGCAGAATTCTACCACCCACTTTCCCGGGGTGAATAACAAACACATAGCTGTGATGACTTTGGTGGGGGGTGGGTGGGGAGGAGAGGAGGTGGTCTTGGGTTATTTTTCAAACAGAGGAAGGCTCCCCTCCCCCAGGCAAACAGCTAGCCCTTTCAAGGTAAGACCTTATAACCGATGATTTCAAAAGTTTTTCCTCCTGCCATGCTGTTCCGCTCCTGCATTCCTGTGGAGCCGACAGATGAAGCTGTAAACCTGCTTGCCTCCCTGCATCTAATCTTGATACTACTCAGCAGCAGGGAAGGTGGGCAAACGTTTGCTAGCAGTTGCTGGCAAAGAAGCGCAGCTTCATCTTAACTGGACGATGCCGCTGCATGTGTAAAACAACCGTTTGAGCAACTGCTAGTGTGGTAGGATTTTGAGTTGCTTCTAAGCTTTTGCTGGTGAACTAGCTCCAGTGGCTGGCTGGGATTATGTGTGGCTCTGGTGTTTGACCAGGCTATTGATAGGAATGATCAGCTCGATCCCGTAACTTATTGCAAGTTGGCAAATGAGGTTTGAATGTGACCTTAACAAATAAGCAGAGTTCTGCCTCATTCTGCATGAGCATTAAATATCTCCTGACATTTTTTGATAAGAGTAAGGATTTCTCCCTGTGGTTCTGGGCCAAAATTTGTCTCTGTACTGTTGTGCAGCATGCCAATTAATTGAGGCTCTCCAGCTCAGAAATCACTGCATTTCAGCAGGTGCTACAGTAGTTTTCACAGCAATTCGGGAACTTGCACATCAAAGAACCAGTTCTTAAGAAAGC
Source organism: Chelonia mydas (assembly GCF_015237465.2). Lineage (NCBI taxonomy): Eukaryota > Metazoa > Chordata > Testudines > Cheloniidae > Chelonia > Chelonia mydas. Next base: position 91,642,025 of record NC_057855.1, read on the forward strand.
AGCTGGAAGCTGTTGGTTTGTCTCCTCAGCCCAGGAAGGAGTAAACCCCACACCCAGCATCCATTCAGGTCCTTTCTTCAGGGCACTGTTCATTTGTTGCACCAACTATCCTTAGCAAACCCCAAAATAAAACCACTCAATATAAATCCAACCCTGACCCAAGGGCTTCCTTGGGTCAATCCTCCTGTTTCTAGAAGCTTCTTCCTAGAGACAGGTCTCAGAGTAGCAGCCGTGTTAGTCTGTATTTGCAAAAAGAAAAGGAGTACTAAGGTGCCACTAATACTCCTTTTTCTCTTTCTAGAGACAGTCTGTCTAGCCACCAACACCTGCTTTCTGAAGCTCCCCTCCTCAACCTGAGTTCTTTCAACCTTTACAGGAATCAGGCACTCTGCAGGCAATCATCCGAACCCCTTCCAGCTGTGTCTGATCATTCTCTCTTCCAGGGCCAAACACTTGTTCTTAAAGGGGTTACATGTCAGGACAGGGCTGGCTGGCCCAAAACCTGTGGGCCCTTAACAGGGCAAAGCACCCTGTTACAGGGCCTAAGTGAGATGATCTCCTAAATGGAAATGTCATAGAATTATCATGGAGGTAAAAGTCATCTCCATTTTCAGCAAAGGATTCCCCACACATTTACATGTGATCTCTCCATCACCCTCTTTCCAGGTTAGGGGGGGGGATACTGCCTCTGGATTCTGACCTCTCTGTGAGAGTGGAGCCAATCTTGCTTGCTTGAGTAGTCCCATGTGCCAGATCCTCAAAGGTATTTAGGCATTGGGAGTGGGAGATAGGAGCCTAAATACCTTCTGAGGATTTGGGCCATTGTCTTCACCAGTATTATTCATAGGTGCATGGTGAGCAGGATTTAGCTAGTTACTTATACAAAAGTGGCAGGTCCAGTTGGGTCCTCAGTTTCATTCACATCCTCCTTGGCAGACACTGTCCCATGAGAACCCTTCGACTGCTCTCCCTCTCTCACCCGTCATCTTTGCTTGCCCACCACTCCCTCATGGGACCAGCCATCACAACTTATCAAACCCCATTTAATTCAGGAGACTGCCTTATATTAAAGCTACCAGCCCCTTGTACAATCACATGAAGATAAGAGATTCCTAGGGCCTCTCTGCATTAGAGAAAATTGCACTGGGGTAGCCACACTAAGTAACGTAGATACATTGGTTTAAACGCCTGATGGAGACAAAGCTTGCAACAGCACAATTTACTTCAGCAACTATTTTACACCAGTGCAACATGTTCAATTTCACTGGTGCAGGTTTCCCAACGATGCACAGGTCCTTGGTGCAAAATATTATCTATACTTTTGGAGTCTTGCCTTCATTTTACCTTTAGATCTTATGTGCAAAGGCTAGATCTCAATGCATTGAATAAGAAAATGGAAAAATCGCCACGAGTCTGTAAGAATTGACACTAGAGCCTGGGTGCAGTGCCAGAGCAGAAAGCTGTATCAAACCAAGTATCTTTTTCAAAGTCTGATTGGTTTATTCATTTCATCTCAGCTGATGATCTATAGTAGGCAGCATATTGAATACCTCTGGCATTATAGACTTAAAAATCAGATGCCTGGAAACAAAGGAAAAGGGCTGCAGTAGGACTTTTTATAAGAATTGTAGCAAACTCCTAGTTGGGAGGGCAGCCCTCTGTATAAGCTGACATCAGCACAACGTGAGTGCCTTTGGTCAAGCCTGTGCTGGAGGAGGTGAAGCAAAGCTCACTGGTGGCAGAATGCTGCTCTGCTCTGCATGGCTGCTTGTCTACACAGCACCTGCAAAAAATCCATGTGGATTGTGGGACACACAGAAAACGCAAGCAGGGCAAGGGACAAGTTGCTGAGATGGAAGCATACTCATCAGGAAGCTCCTACTGAAGAGACGTGGAAGATCTGTAGTGAAACTCACATAGCACAGCCATGGGCAGGGAACCAATGGCTGCATGGCTACTGGCCTTGTCCTGCTACCAAGGCAAGGTGGTGAGGTATTGCAGGAGAGCATGAATGGAAAATTCCTCCTCATAATTAGCCACGCTCCATAGAAACAGGGCCCAGTTACTTGCAGATCCCCAAGACCATGCTTTATTCTCTGGTCCTAGCCCACTGGCATCATGGACCGAGGGGGAAAATGAACAGATCCTGAATCTGAGTTAAAGCCTGGAAGCTGTTTGTCCCCCTGGCTGTGCAGAAGGGAGCATAGGAGCCTGATTAGGACTTTCATTATTGGCTTTGCCAAGTTGAAAAATGGGTCAGCTCATTAGCAGCATTGATTGAGGTCCTGGACAAAAAATATGACATCTCAGGAGAGCACGTCAATGCTCACAAGCTACATTGTTGGACAACAAAAGTCTAGGGCATGAAATCAAGGAGATGGCAGATTAAGTCAGATTTTGTAATTGGCGGCTTCTGGAACTGCCCAGGGGAGATGAAGGAATCAGTCCTATGGAAGTAAGAAAATATCACCAGTCTTAATATTAGTGCTGACTGAATATTGCAAACATGTTTACCCATTAATATTTACTTGGGTTTTTTAATGACTTTGATTTGGCATGCTCCTCTTGTGTTTGCTTCATGGGAACTGTCACAGGGCAAGTATGCCCCATCCCCCTCTTGGGGCAGGAAGGGAGCATTATAGCCCCATGACTGCATCCACCTGCCCGCCCTTAGCCTCAGGACAGCATGGCCCAGGGGCCAGAGTCAGGATAACTACCCTCCTTGGCTGACTCTGGCCACTGGGCCAGATAGCCCTGTAGGAGAGGGCAACCACATTGTCTCTGGCCACTAGGCCACGTAGCTTTATGTGGTTGCCCTCTCTTGCAGGGCTACATGGCCCAGTGGCCAGAGTCAATGTGGCTGCCGTGGCTGCCCTTCCTCACAGGGCTGTGTGGCCTAATGATCAATATACAATATCAATGGACAATTCTGATATCGGGGAATGGGGAGGACTGAAATGTAAAAATGCCATGTTGGATCAAATTATGAGTCTATTTCTGGTCTCCAGTTTTGTACATAAGGCCAGATCCTGGCTGAGTTTTTTTTTTACACCATATTTTGTCACAGATTGTCAATTTATTAGCCCATTGAGTTCAGTTAGACACAAACCCCACACTTATGAAAAGAGATTATGGGATCAACTGAAACAGATATGGCCAAGGAGGACACTGTTACTCTATTGGCCTTAATATCTTCTCTACCCCACTACAATTTTCCAAGCCCTACATAAACCCTGAGAATACCCACATTTTCCCATATAATTCCACCTACCCATAGAGGCATAGGGCAGGATGACAGTCTGCTCACTGTAACCAACAAGAGCTCAGCATGCCTGCCTCTAGAAATTAATGGCATTCTGGAACCTGCCGGCATGGTTTTTGTAGAGGAACATTAAGCACTTTCTTCCCACAAGGGCCCAGCATCCCACCTCTGCATTGCTCCCAGTTTGTGCCAGAAAAGGACAGGTAGCCTTTCAACCTTGTATCCCTGGCATGGTAACAAGATAGAAATAATTATTTATTGTGTCTTTATACTGCGCCACCAATTATGTTCTTCTCTGCTCTTTCTGAATTCACATGCAATCCAGTTAGGTGAAATAAACTAAGCAAAGCATCAGTTTCTCAGTATTGTCAACCTCATGCTTTCAAAAAAAATCACATGGCAGGCCCCCAAAATCATGAGATTGGCTTAAAAAATCATGAGGCTGTTTTAAAAATTGAGTCTTGTCTGCCTTTGAGTTTTTGTGCCTTTTTGGTTCATGTCTTCCAGGTTTTCTCTGCCACTCCCAAGGCAATGAGTTAGCCCTCGTTTTTAAAAAATGGAATGCTCATGACTCCAGGAGCTGGGCCTTAAAGAAAAGCACTAAATACTGTGAGAATCGGCATCACTCTTTATATTAGAAAGTCATAACTCGACTTTACTCTCAGCATTCTTTTTAACAAGTTATTTGCAAAATCTTTTCAATTCTCCACATTAACATTAAAAAAAAGAATGGCAATTGAGTAGACTTGGTTATTATAAAGTTGGGCAGCTGGTTAGCTGTATATTTAAACAGGGCCGGCTCTAGGCACCAGCAAAGCAAGCACGTGCTTGGGGTAGCACAATTCCAGGGGCGGCATTCCGGGCCCCCCCCCCCCTTTTTTTTTTTTGGCTTGGGCAGTTGCGCTCTCAGAGCTTGGGGTGGCAAAAAACCTAGAGCCAGTCCTGTATTTACATAAGCTTTATGAAGACAAGGAAACATGATTGAGAGGTGTTTTGGTTTGGTTCACCTACACAGAACAGACATCAGACTTGAAGCCACAAGCAGACATTTGCAAGTCTCCTAAAGCCTTGTCATCATATGCTGTACTAGGTTGTCTCTTTTACAGTGTAACCATTGCTCTCCTGTACCATTTCTGCCTTCTTGTGACTTGATGAACCGTGGTGTAAAAGGTAAAGATCAACAGAGATTTTCTTTAAAAAAAGACAGGTTTCAGAGTAGCAGCCGTGTTAGTCTGTATTCGCAAAAAGAACAGGAGGACTTGTGGCACCGTAGAGACTAACCAATTTATTTGAGCATAAGCTTTCGTGAGCTACAGCTCACTTCATCGGATGCATTCAGTGGAAAATACAGTAGCACTGAATGCATCCTATGAAGTGAACTGTAGCTCACGAAAGCTTATGCTCAAATAAATTGGTTAGTCTCTAAGGTGCCACAAGTCCTCCTTTTCTTTAAAAAAGAGCAGCAGCAGCAACTGCATCATACCCAGCAAAAGTAAAGCCTCAGAGAAAATGTTTTCCTACAGTGCCATCTTGTGGCTCTTGATTATTCTAACATCTACAACGTTTTCTAATGCCTGTAAATTCACTTGATGGAAGCTCTGTTCTTGAGGATGACACACGATTGTATTTGGGGAACTGTGCACACAATGTTTTACAGCTTCCGTCACATTCCACCACCGAGGCGTGGTGGGGGGAAGTGTGTGTTGGAGGGATGGAGAAAACATTTCCAATCAATATGCATGCTTTGATTGCCTCCTAACCTATGCCATACCCCCTTCTTTGAGAAAAAAGGGGTTCAAGGCTGGTTCAACCCCATGGAGAATGGCTGGTACTGTTACAAATAGTTCTGTGTTGCACAGAGGGAGACTCAGGGATACCAGGATGGCTTAGGGTAATAAGTAAGATCAGAATCAGGCCCAGACAGGTTTACCATGTTCACAGAAATGACCCTTACAAAATAGAGTTTTAAATCTTTGATAGTCTGGATAGTTAACAAATGTGGGCGAACAATTTTTGCGACATAACAGCTGATCTAAGTATCTCTCAGTACGAGTCTGCACTCAGTACAAGTACCACCACTGTTGTGGGTGTGAATTCATGTTCTGTAATGTGACATTCAAATGACAGACCTGACCCTGGATAATGAGACAGACACCATGGCATTTTTGGTACCGATAGCAATTATCTGATTACATTTTAACATATCTTAGAGCACAATATTGGTGCTGGATAACTACTGATCCAATGTGGTCAAATGAACCAAACTTGTGATTCACTTTTTGAGAACGTTAGTCTTCCCCAGATAGAAAGCAAGGGACCATTTTAGAGCCAATTTGTAGCAAAAAGTCTTAAACTATGTGAACGGGACAGAGAAACACGGTGTTTGTACAGTGCCTAGCACAATGGGGTCCAGGTCCATGACTAGGGCTTCTAGGTGCTATTATAATACTAATAACGTGAATGATTAAGAGAACTACTAAGAGCTTGAGCTTGCAGATACTTCCTACCAAGTATAGTATTTATTAGCCTGAAGGGGCACGCAACCTCAATGTTTTTTTCAAAATGTGTTGCTATTTACTAGGAGTTGGAATTTACCTGTATTACAAAGCAAAGTTGTGAACAAGGAGGAAAAAATCTTCCAAACAAAGATTTTGAGCTTGTGATAAGCTGATGTCACTTAAGCATGGCCAAGCCCTATGACTTTACTCTCATAGATGAGGTATTTGAGAGGAAGGAGATTTAAATACAAATTCCCTTGTAAATCTACAGGAATCATTTTACCTCTCGTAAGTTCACAAGACCAAAACATGAACTGTTAGAAAGGTTGTTGCAAATTGTACTCTGATAAAAGTAGGAGGTATTCAGCCAGTGCATGTGGGAAATGGTGAACCATCAACACGCCAAAAGTAAGCAGGCATGCTGCAACGCAAGAGGCTGCGAGAGCCTGACAAATCTAAGGGCCATCAGAACATAAAAATGGCCATAATGGGTCAGACTAATGGCCCCTCGAGCCCAGTTTCCGTCTTCCAACAGTGGCCCTTGCCAGATACTTCAGAGGGAATGAACGGAATAGGGCAATTATCGAGTGATCCATCCTGTCATCCAGTCCCAACTTCTGGCAGTCAGAGGTTTAGAGCCAAAATGTAAAGAAGGAGGACTGACTTCTTTCTAGAGCTAGATAAAGAAGAGATAACGGTGAGAGTGATAGAGTAGATTAGAAGAATCTGAAGAGAGATAACTTTTTGTGGAGGGGGGTGGGGGGAAATCAAAGCTGACTGGGGGATTTAGCTGCACAACTTTCAAGTTCAGTGGCAGCTGTGTGGCTAAATTCCCTACCTGGCTTTGAAAATTCCAACTCAGATGTTTATGGCCCATCATGACGGGCGAAGCTTTTGAAGCCATGAGGGAATACATTCATCTTGGCTGAGATGAGACAGCAGGAGCAATAGAGAATTTATGCAGACAATGTGCCATTCACAAGTTCTGCAGCATGTACCTCACTAATGTGACAACTCCACAAGTTGGGCTGTCACATCTTTTCCTTGCATTCCGAGTTAATGCACTCTACACCAGACTATAGTCAGACCAGGGAGAACAGAAGCCCAACTGTACCACGTTTCCATTCCTTGTAGTATCTGCCAGTGGCCTATATTTTTTGGTTCCATTGGGTATGGTGCTGCCAGACAGTTATTGTAGCCACACTGCTTGTTTGATGTTAAATAAAGTTATTTTATCAGCGTGTCTCTCGTTGTCAAGACGTTACGTGATACTGAAAGCAGCCGTACTGTCAATGATACGTAACCAAAAGGAATTTATTACTCTTCAGATCAAAATCATGGTGCACCAAATGAAAGCCTAACTTTCTCCAAAGCACAGCTCTCTATCCCATAATCAGCAGCAGCCACCAGGATATATTTGATCTGTCACATGCATATTTCAGCAATGACAGTGCCCCTAAGTTCATGGACAAGGAAATTCTTCTTTGTTTTAGTCTAAATGCATTTTGCCAGACATCACAATTCATGAAAACAACATCTAGAACCAGCAAATACACCATACAGAAGTCAGCTCTAAAATGCAAACACTAGTCATGGTCATCCCCCTACGCAACATCAAAAGCATCGCTGGCTCGTTTGTTTGCAAAATTAATACCTAAAGCAGCTCTGCCAAAGGTCCCTCACCTGGTACTGGCAGTAGGTGCAATATCAAGTTCTAAAGGGCCTGCGTGTAGGTGTGCATAATCAGCAGCAAGGTCACTGATTGCACTGTCATTGCATTGCAGCAGGCTACTCTTCCTTACCATAAGCTACCCAAATGCACATGCCCCCTCACCCCATCCTCCCCCCACAAACTATTTTCCACCTGCTGCCTCTGCAGTTAAAGTGGTGTCTGTCACGACTGCTGTGATAATGGCATAATTTCAAGTCCAAGGACTCAATAGGTTATGAGGGTCCACCAGTGCTTGCATCACCATGGAGCGGTAATCACTGATGTTCCCATCTTCTTTGGGCTGACATGGCTGGCTCAGAATGGGCTTGGGGTTATTTCTCAATGTCATCTGCACAGTTTGGGCAACTTAAGTGTTCAAAGCCCTCCAGCCACCTTAATCACACCTCCAGCAGCACCTGAAGTTTTGCCATGCACACCTCCAGCACAACACCCTGAACAATGAACTTCCCAACCCACAACTGGCGTCCAGTAAGCATCCAAGGTAGCCAGTTTCCACAGGGTGATCACCGTGCTTATTTCCATGGTGATCAGAGTCCTCATTCTGGTGGCCTGGTGCTGTAATGTGGTGGAAAGTTCCTCAAACAGGCACAGAAATGTCTCCCACGCCTTGGAAATTCTGCAGTCAGTGCTACTCATTCCAAGTCCCAAGAACAACTTGCTCTACCAGTTAATGAGTCGTGGTCATGGCCTCAAAGTGTTGCTCTGCCTGGAACAGGCTAGCATGGGGCAGAGAGAGCAATGCCTGCATCCAAGAGCTGTAGCTTGAAGTCCATGAACCACTGATTTTGGTCTCTGATTGCCCATGTGTTCTACACTGTTGCCTTTGGAATTCCTTGGACCATCTGTGCTGAACTTTAAGGTCTTCAGTCACCAAATATGCTCACTTAGCAGACAGCGAGCTCTGATCACCCCAGCCTGAGCTCCCTTTTCAGAATAAATTGCCCAAATGCCAGCAATTCTCCAAGAGTTAAGGGACTTCCTTCCACAAATCCTTTAGGATGTCAGAACACCGTGCATCACTTCCCAAAATTCAGTGCTTTAAGGAGCTGTGTCAGAATCCATTGGATAAGAACCCAGGTGACTGTGCAATTGCATCAACGGATTTGAGTGCTGCGTGTGGACACAGGCGAGAACTGCACCTGAAGTAGGGTGGCTTGTGCACTGCAACACAGCTACTCACACTGGCTCAATCACATCAGTTCAACTTCTAATAGCACAATTCACTAGGGTCGACAAAGCTCCTGAGACACGGTGATTTAAGTTACCAGGCCACTGCTACCACTACTGGAGGTGAAATGTTAAGAAAAAATGTCATATAGACACAACAGAAGCTTGTTCCAACTATTACACTTGGACATCTAGCAATAACTGCCCCTCAGGATACAGGGGGCTTAATTAATTAATTATGCTAGTCTGAAACCCAGGCCACATCAGCTAATTTGTCCTCCTAAATCTCCTGATTTCAGGGAAATTTTACATGTAGATTTTATACTTTCAGTAAAGGATAGTGAATTTAGCTGGCTATGAAAGTGTAAACTGCTGGCATTATAATCACATACCTCCCACTTAATCAGAGGAGTTTAACTAGGATGTCACTCTGGCAACAAATGTAGTGAATGGCAACCACCACTTCTAAATTTAACTGATCTCTTCTCTTCGTTGGAGCTCTTACTTGCCTTGCTCAGGGGTATTGCAGTTCAGAGGACTCTACTATATTATTAGTGGAGGACTAACACTGACTGAGGAACTGGCCCCAGTAGCGTAAGCCTGCTTAGCAATGACGGTGCTCCTCCCAGGAGATATTTAAATGAAATGGAGGTGAATAAGCTGATAAAGCTGTAAGTTTATCAAATATTAAGAATTTCTGGTGCAAAAACTCAGCATCAGTTATCACAGGATGTTGACACTAACAAAACACAACTTGTTTTCTGACATACACTCAGGTTACACTGGCATCCTTGTCTTGCCCAGGCTGTTCAAGATCAGCTGGCATTTTCTCTATAAAGGAAAAAGAAATACCAAACACAGTGTAAAGGCAGAGTTAGGGTACTGTTTAAAATCTCCTTTACTCTAAACTAATGCTCTTGATTTCAGGTTTTATCATTGACTCATGGCCCTTTTCACTCCATTGTTAAATGTTACTTATTATGGGCCAGATTACGGTATCCTCACACAGTGGGAGCAGCGCTTTACTCCACCATCAGTCCCATTCATTTCAAATGAGGCTACTTGTGAAGTAAAGTGCTCCTCCGTGCAAGATTAGGGTGGCAGAATCTGACCTTAAAGGATCATGCAGAGACCACAGAGTTAAATCCTGCCCATCCTTCTCCATGCTGGCGTGGCAGGATAGGCTTTATCAGGTCTTTGCAATGGATCCTCACCTCCTGTGAGCAGGTTAACCCGACTCTTCGGTTGGTTCCTCCATGCACCCAACACGAGAGTTTTTGCAGAGCTGGGGCTGACTGGGAGGAGTGGGGGCAGGGCTAGTGGATCCACCAGTGCACAGATGCACCTGAAGGAGCAGTGGGGACTACTGCAAACTCAGGGCTGCGGTATTGGCCATGGTGAGACTCATTCTTCATCCTAGGGAAGAGGAAAGGATTTTTCCTTTTCACCATGCAGATCCCCTACTTCTCCCATGCCAAAAAATTGGGGTGACACCGAATAAATTGGGCCTGTTGGCATAGTTTATTGGTCTAGAGGCTGGCTGCCAGTGTTTATTTCTATACAGTTAAGGAATAGGTACTAAGGCAACAACACTAACTGAAACACCGAGGTAATAATACTCTAACAATTAACAGTTTAGATTAACTTTTAAATCAAATCCCTACCTTTCTTCTTGCGCTTGTGGTCCTTAGCATCTTCTCTAAGTAAATCCAGTAAATAGCCACCAATGTTTTCACTCCTATCTGTTTGCTTCTGCACAATTTGCTCAACTTCTTTGTTTGCTCTTAGCAAAGGGTTGGCACACTTACTGCAACACATTAAAACTGCAACTGAAATTGAGTCCTATACAAAGGAGGAAAGATCACAAGACCTAGGGCGAAATCCTGACTGGCATTGACTTGAGTAGGGCCAAAATTTCAGCCCTAGAAGCTGAAGGAGTTTCAGGCTGGGAAAAGCACCTGGACAAAGGCTTTGCCATCTCTGAGGTTTTCTTCCAAGGCCTTCTCTGCTTTTTCACCATATATTCCACACCTCCTTCCCAGTCTTCTCTAAAATCCATTTGCCTCAACTACTTTAGTTATTATATCTTTGAACTAGAGATCATCTATTTATTTTGCATAATTTTGAACCAGCTAGAACAATGTGAGTTCAGATGGTTCACTCAAATTTATTGGCTTCATATTTTATTTAGGAGAGACTGAACAATGGAAGCAAAGAGGAAGAAAGGAAAAAAAATCTAATGAAAATGTAGATACTGTGGATCAAATCCTTGGTACCATTAAATCTGTTTAAATGGCCATCTGGGATACCCCTTGGGTAGATCACATGGCCAAGGAAACGACCATGGAATTGCACTCCAACAGTCCCTGGTTGCTGGAATGACCTGAGGGGCTGCTGTAGCCAGTGCGACTTAGACCAGCCCTGAGGATCTGGCCCTCTGGTGTTAGCCTAGCATTTTGGTATTCTTCTATCCTTAAGCCACAGCATAGGTTTCCCTTTTAGCTAAATTTAGTTTTGTATTTGACCACCCTTGATAAAACATGGATATTACATGAGGGTGGGGGAGATTCTCAACCTGGAGCTACTTTTGGGAATTACCAAAGATAGTTCATGAGATTTGCAAAATTACGAACTCCATGAGGCTCAACCATCCCCACCGTCAGTCCATGATTCCAGTATGGCAAATATGGCCAGCAAGTTCTTGCATAGCTACAAAACACCAAACCCTATCTTACAGCACCCCTTTAGGAATTCTGAAGTATGAAATGAAAGGTGCTCAGTAAAGATCTATACCAGTAGGACTCAGCTGTAGACCATCCATGTATTTTTCAAGTATCTGCCCAGTAGGTCACCTTTCCCACTTATCCTGGCAGGAGGTGGGACGGGTAAGCCAGAAGAGGAAACACCAGGGCAATGAAAGAGAGAAGCTCAGATACCATGGTGATGGGCATGGTACAAGAATCAGAACTCAAGGAAAGGAAAAATTATGTGAAATGGGGATGGGAACATCAAAAAAAGCCCAGGAGAGGGACAACAGAATATAGAGGAAAAAGTACGCGAGAAATAACAGAAGTGTATCCTGTGTAGCTCAAATTTCCCACATGAGAGAAGGCAGAGAGAGAGACCATTAGTGAGGAAGTATGAATAACAAAAACCCATTGACTGTAGTGACTAATTATAGCATTGACTAGAATGAGGCATACTGCGGGTCGGAGCTCGGCAAGTACTTTAGCTATCCAAGTGCTGGGGAATCTCCTGAGTAGACAATCAATCATTTCTAACTATGCCCAAGTGTATGGTGATCTGGAGATATGTCTAGAACTAGGAAGACAACCAGAAAATTGGTGACCTGAGCTAGAACTGGACCAGAGGTGAAGGCTAGAGTGCATATAAAGAAATCCCGCCCCACCCTTCTGCCTGTAGATGTGGAGGTCCCTAGATACAGAACTGGTGCAAGTGCTGCTGTGCAAAATGGCATAATTCGTGGCAGCTGATGAGGAGCTCAACCCTGCAGGAGCTCTCTATGTACTCTTTTATTGGGAGGTTTGAGGCAGGCCTAGGAGAAGCATGGTGTTTCTGGTGAATCCAAGGCCCGATGCTCCAAGAGTTTTGCCAGCCATCACGGAAGCCAATTTTTTGTAGCTCTAGAATGTAATTATAACTCCCACCCCACCAGCTACATTACAAACAACATTAATGTTGCATGGAGGACTCCACTGTCAACTGTTCTGCCATGTCTCTAGGATGCTGATGCAGCCATCAGAAATTCCTCCCAGATACCAAGGTATGGCCCATTAGAAGAATGTTTGTCAAGGCCCCCTCCTCTATCAGCAGCCTTCTTAAACTACCAAAACTCTATCAAAGTTACTACATTATAGGTTTGCTTCTTTCCTAGAATTCCAATATATGATGCTGAAAATAAAAACTATTTAGCATCTGGTTAATCACCACATTACAAAAGCCCTCTTAGCAAAAGAGCAATATTCCTAGTTAAACTGTGTAATGAAAAAACCACAAAAATGAGCATTTAAACTTTAACGCGAGTTCTCTCAAAAAGAACAAACATTAATTCATTTTCAAGCAATTTTTTGAAGATCATTTTATGCTAATTTTTCGCCTCCTGGTTCCAGAGACACCGACAGCTCAGTGTGGCTCTCTGCATTCTGAACATCAGCTGTTGAGCATAGTGTAAGTTGTAATGTAGCAATTGGCACAGCAGGATTTGTCTAAATGTGGAACTCTCCAGCAAATAGCCATCTGGCAAGCCGCAGCATTAGCGGGAGTGTGTGTATGCATGCCCACACACAGCCTCCTGTTATCTTTTCAGTACAGCAAATTGCACACTTGGAAAACATTCTTAAGAAAAAAAAGGCAGTTCTGGCACCTTAACTGAGCTATTCGTGTTATATGAAGTGTTATCCATTCAATATGAATGTCCACCTTAGGAGAATAATCTTTCCCCATTACCATAACAGCATATATATTCCGAATGGCACCATAATATCAATACTGTAAACTGTAACACTCACTTAATGTTTCATACACTCCTGATCCACAGTTGCATGTCACTACCTGTGCAAAAGCCATTTTTCTACCTTAAATAACTTCACCATTTTGCAGAAGCGTCCTCTAAGATTGAGGTGAAAGAGACCGGTGAGGAGAGATGGCGCAAATAGGGGGTTGTTTTCTTGTTTCCTTCCACTTACCCTTATATTACAAAGAACGATCAATCGCTCTTACCACTGGGGGAATATTTCCCCTCACCCCACTTTCACTGCTGTTTCTGAGTTTTCTCTGGATCTAGGATACCTGCTAGTGGACACCATGGTGAACCACTATCTAGACACCAGCCCATGTTGGGTTGTGCAAATGTTGGGTTACCAGGGCTGCTATTCATGCCCTCACCCCAGCTGCTGCACTGCAGCTTCCCCTTTAAATAACTGAGGCACTGCCAGACTAAGACCCAGATTGGCAAAATTATTTAGGCACTTAACTCCATTGATTTCCATGGAAGTTAGGTGCCTACGGATCTTTGTGAATCTGGCCCAAAGTGGTCATGTGGTTTGTTCTACTTCTTGTTTGTCAGCTTTGTGTTCATGAATTGTACTTGTTGGTGCCCTTTTACTCTGGGTTAGGGGAGGATAATGGGGGAAATAAGAACACAAGAATGGCCATACTGGGTGAGACCAAAGGTCCATCTAGCCCAGTATCCTGTCTTCCAACAGTGGCCAATGCCAGGTGCCCCAGAGGGAATGAACAGTACAGGTAATCATCAAGTGATCCATCCCCTGTCGCCCATTCCCAGCTTCCGGCAAACAGAAATTCTGGCAAATTTCTTTTAATGGTTAAAACAATGGGGTACCGGGAAGGGCCTAGGTGGGTTGCTCCCCACTCACTCCCAGCCCTGCATGTGTCCCAGAAGCACTCCCCTTGCCATGCTCTCACTTCTGCTGGGCCAGAACTTTTTCCAAGTCAAATTATTTTTACTTTTTATGGGGGGTTTTAAAATAAACACTTTTTTTTTTTATGTTTATACAATAGACTTGACTACTTTCTGCCCTCTTCCCCCTTAATGGCTTTAAACAAGTCTACAGCCCACACTTCCAAGTTACTGCGGTAGTGTGATATGTGTTTAGATCAGTGTCACAATATTTTCTTACCTTCCCTGTAAATATGTACAGCAGAAAAATGGCAGACACCCCAAAATAATCATTCCTCCTATTCCAACTGCAAACAGTCGCAGTGTCAGCTGAAGTCCTGTTGGTTCAATAGAAGTATATATTAATTATGTGTGATCTAGAGAGCTAGATTCAAGCATACTTGACTGATGCAACTGAGAAAACAACATCTAAGAAAACCAGATGTGTTTAACTAGTCCTGTTATGTGAGCAAAATAAGCAGATGTTAGAAATGAGTCCAGATTAAAAAGATCAAATCTGGAATCTGATCTGAATCCAAACATCACAGATATTTGATAGGTTCAGAGGGAAGCCTCAGTTTTTTAGAAGTAACTTGCAATTATGTATGCCCAGAGCCTAAAAATGAGGCTCCTCTAAAGGTATTTCAAATTGGGCACCCCAAAAATTAAGACACATAAAATCACCAGCCAGTCATGAAAATTTAGGCTGCTGTTCCAGTTCAGAACCACCTCCAGAGGTGCTGGAACAATTTTTATAGTAGGGCTGCTGAGAGCCATTGAATCAAGCTGTAAACTCTGTATATAATGGAAACCACTTCAAGCCAGAGTGTGCAGCAGCATCCCCAGGACCCTTAGTTCCAGCACTTCTGGCCACCTCTGCTAGAAATGACCTCTCACTGTTGCAGTATTGATGTCTCTAGCTCAGTAGTTCTCAAACTTTTGCACTGGTGACCCCCTTTCACATAGCAAACCTCTGAGTGCGCCCCCCCTTATAAAATTGAAAACTTTTTTATATATTTAACACTATTATAAATGCTGGATGCAAAGCACGGTTTGGGGTGGAGGCTGACAGCTCGCAACCCCCTGAGGGGTCCCGACCCCCAGCCCCAGCTTTTGCAACATTTTCTTAAGGCCTGAGCCTGTTCCCATTAAAGTCAACAGAAAAACTCCCAAGATCAAGCCCTTGAGTCCCCTATAGAAATGTGAGTGCCCTGAGTCTAATGTCTGTCAAATGTTTGCCTTTTGTCAACAGATTGATCTCTGCAGTTATGATGCACACAGCATGTGTTTCCAGGGCCATAAGTGTGTGTGTTTTCTTTGGACATGTGTTTTACATCCTGGAGTATTCACAGAGCCAATGAATTTACAACTAGGTAACTAGGTAAAATATTAGGCCCTTGATGCTTACTTCTAAACAATAGAAGCTTAAATTAAATGAGGAATCAAGCAGTTGCTGCTAAATAAGCATATTTAATGTTAATGTTCATTTCAGTGCACGTCCTGGAACTGAAGTAGAGAGCTGTAATTCACTGTATATCTTTTGTCTCCACTATGGCGACCGGTCTTTTTACATATAGCATAGCCAAATCGTAGACTGAATATTATTAAAGACTTTATGACTGAGTCATGCCTCTCACTAATTTATAGATTCTGGTAGCTTGACTCACACTGAATAGTACCTTACTCTGTGAATAGTTCCCCCTCAAGCCAGTGGAATCACTCCTGGAATAAGATGGTACTAAACTGGAGTAAAGATATCAGAATGTGATCTTACTTTGGTTTGTTGTTTCCATTATTAGTGCTGTGTGCTCAAATAAATGGAAACTGAATTAACTTATGAATATTTCTTTGGGATTTCATGGAAATATGAGGCCAGATCTTCATAACAATACAGACACCCCCTCTAAGGAAGAAGTCATTCAATCCATCAAATCCTTAAAAAATGGGAAAGCTCCTGGCAAGGATAACTTGCATGCAGAATTGTTCAAGGTAAATCCTGAGTTAGCCGCATCTATCCTGGCCCCTCTATTCACCTCAGTCTGGGAAAGGGAAAAAGTGCCAGGTGAGTGGACCAATGGGGTTATCGTGAAGACAAAGAAAGGAACTCTCAGTGATTGAAATAACTGGCATATCATCATACTTTTATCTGTGCCAAGCAAAATATTGTGCAAGATCATAGTCCAGCGTATATCAGAGGCAATCAATAGCGTTCTCAGAAGAGAGCAAGCCAGTTTTTGGAAAGGGTGTGTGTGGATGCACAGAGCAGATCTTCACTCTACGAAACAATAGAACAATGCTTAGAATGGCAATGGCAACTCTACATAAATTTCATAGACTTTGAGAAGGCTTGTGATAGCATTCATAGGACCAGGCTATGGCGCATTCTGTGGGCATATGGAATTCCTCTCTGTATAATCAACATCATTAAAAGCTTCTGTTCCAACTTTACATGCAGTGTTGATCACAGCAAGCTCAGTTTTGAAGTCAACTGGGTAATGTGGCGTACAACAGAAGACATGCCAAAAGGCATTAAATGGACACCCTTCTCATCCCTTGAAGATCTGGACTTCGCAGATGATCTCACTCTCCTATCACATACTCAACACCACATACAAGAAAAAACAACTCGACTCAATGCATTCAGCCAGCAAATTGGACTGAAAATCAACCGCAAAAAGACAGATGATTTGACCTTTAATATTGCCTAACCATCACCAGTACGGATAGAGGATTATGTTCTCACTAATGCAGAAACATTCACATATTTGGCAGCACCATCTGCCAGGACAGCGGAACAAGTCAGGACAGCCGAAACAGAATCAGTAAAGCCAGAAACACCTTCAGGAGCTTAAATACAGTCTGGAAATCATCAAAATACAACACCAAGACCAAATTTAAGATTTATCATAGCTATGTGCTTTCAGCATTACTTTAGAGTGCAGAATGCTTGGGCATGAAAAAGTATGACACGTCCAAACTGTCTTCATTCCATACAACCTGCCTCAGAAAAATCCTCTGTATCTTTTGGCCCAGAACAATCTCAAACCAAGATCTATTGACACAGTGCAGCCAACAAGATATGAGCACCATCATTGCCAGGAGGCACTGGAGATGGATTGGCCATGTGCTTCGGATGGAAACGGATTCCCTCACCAGAGTAGCAAGAAGATGGAAACCTGAAGGCAAGCAAAAATGAGACCGCCCGAAAACAACATGGCAAAGAGCTGTGGAAGCCGAGCTGAAAAACCTGGGGCACAGCTGAGGAACCATTGAAACACTTGCCAGAAAAAGACAGGAGTGGAGGAGTTTCATCACTGGCCTAAATGCCAGTGGCGTAATGGGAACATGGTGATGGTTTTCAGCTCACAAAAATTGGTGTAGCAGCATTCAAGTCAATGGAGATATGCTAGTTTACATGAGCTGTAAAGTCTGGCCCACCTCAACTAGAAATTACCTTCCATTGTAATATTGATGTCTAACTTTTTCAGAGTTTTCTTAGGGCTTGATCCTGTTCCCACTGAAGTCAATGGCAAATCTCCCAGAACCACTCTAGTCTAGTATCTTGTCTTTGACAGTGCTCTGGATATAAACCCATATCCATTAGGGTTGTCAATTAATTGCAATTAACTCACGCGATTAGCTCAAAAAAATTAATCATGATTAATTGCAGTTATAATGACACAAACAACAGCATAGCAAGTGAAATTTATTAAATATTTTGGATGTTTTTCTACATTTTCTACATGATCTGACCCCTTTATTACATTATATGCAACCAGGACAACAAGCTATAGCTTACCTGTCAGAGTGGTACACTGAAAAGTTAGGGTAATAAACAGAAGAACACAGAATCTGAGCCGATGATGTATTTGGCTAAGAGAATTCCGCAACAATTCACAGGACTAACTTACTGTCTTTGAGTGGGGTATAGCACTTCAGCTGACTGCTTTTTTTGGAAGAGTGACAACATCTATTTTTCAGACAAGTAGTCTTGTTAATATTCTCTCCTGCTTGGCAAGCAACTATTGCTTGATCTTCTTTGGGCCGACAAGCTTTCAAAAATTAAATAAAGCATGATGTTTCAGTTCTCAGAACAAATCTCAATCAAATAATTACATAATTATAATTGTATTCAATAATTACACAGTTGTATATTTTATAATGTTATGATAATTATATATATTCAGCATGTTTTCATGGGGAACACATTCAAGGGAATGCTATAATCAATTTTTGGATATGGAACAATCACTCCATATTAGATTATAAACTTCTTAGGGGCAGGTATCATCTCTGTTCTGTATTTGTACAGCACCTAGCACATTGGGGTCCTGGCCCATGATTAGGATGCCTAGGCGCTGTGGTGGTAATAAAATAAAATAAAATATATAAATAAAACAACAACAACTAAAGCTCAAAGGAAGCTTCGATCATATAACCTAAGACACCTTGAAAGAACTGTTGATGTTTTAGGAACAGAAACCTTAATATATTTAAGTATAATCTAAATCGCAGTGTCATGTGCTTCTAATTTTTAAAGTTTTAAAAAATAACTAGAAAAGGAGATTTAGCTTTCTGAGCAGAAATCTGCTCATAAAGAAAACGCAACACAAAAACCCTCATAAGTTTTCATTCTAGTGTATGGTTTTCTGAAAGACCGACCACACGGTACGCTGCAGCTACCTATATATCTCTTTGCCTGATACTTAATGGTATGCACCTACTGGGAAGTCATTTTCAGCCAGCAGGGACAAAAACCTAAGAAAATATCATCCAGATGGCTACGATATGTTTGAAATATATTTAAAATTTGCTGTTTAATACCTAATTTTTTCAGAAACTCTGTATAAAGGTCTAAATGTATAAAATATTTATGAATAATGGGACATCTCCAACATGTTATGTGCAATTTACTGTTCTGTAAAACGGGTATTTGCAGTGTTCTAGAAAGTAACTGTATTTCCCAGACAAAGCATATGTACTTTCACATAAAAGAGTTAGATACAAATATAAACACTAGAAATTATTAAAGGGGGCGTGGGGAGAACAGGGCATTCAGTAAAACTACAACTATGTATCTTCCCTTGGTTGTCAGGCACTTACACAGCAATTGTGGGACATCATATAGATCCTGCTAAATTCACTTTTATTGCATCCTTGATCCTGCACCCATTGAAGTAAATGGCCAGTTCCGTTAAGTAATACAGGATCAGGCATTTAAATCAGTTACTCTGTTATGTCTATGGGGCTAGATCTTCATCTTGGTATAAACTGGTGTAGCGCCAATGACTTTCAGTGAGGTTATGCAGATTGACACCAGTTGAGGATCTGCATACCTATAGGGCTGCCCATAACGGTTTCCCTTTTCCTTATTGCTCTCAGATCTCATTAGGGAACTTCTCTTGCATTCCTTGCACATCTGAAAGTCCCATATTGAAATCAAAGGAGCACTGGGTGAGTGAAGACTTTTAGCATCAAGTATCATGTGGTCAATGTCTACAGCAATATTTATGGACAAATCACATCAACTACTTCCTTTCATGCACTGCTTTGCAAGTGTCCAGTGTTACATGGCATGAATATAACACTGCGAACATGTCTATAACATGTCATTAGAGTGAAGGACCTTACAGCAGGCAATAATCATGCAACAATGAAAGCAAATCTATGTTCCAAATGTAGATATAATGTCACATGGCTATAATGCCACTTCTAATAAAACCTGCTAAATGACATTGTAACAAGGTTTTACCAATTGGGTTGAATGTTTCAAATACATTGAATGCACGGAAAAAAAAAAAAAGAGAACAATACAATGATCACAGCAACACTTACTCCCTGGATTGAAGAAATTTAATAGAGCTTCCGATATATCTTCTAGCTTCGTTTTAGGTTTGTTGGGTGCCACTTCACTTCTTTTTACAACATCCTGAAGTGGTGAAGCAAAACCTGAAAGCTCATAATGATTAGCTCATTACTATCAATATATACATAATTAATTACATGCAATGATATTTTCATACTGATTATCTTTTATTTCAAAGGCATTTATAGTCATTATGAATTGTGCCTACTGATAGCTAGCAGGGTTAAGTATAAATGTCTTTTTTGGCTCTATTCAATTATATTACTTCAATTTGCTTCATGAAGCAAGATGAACAAAGAACTATAGCTTTGTATAATTTAAATTATACTAAAGAACACTTTCCATCAGAAATTGTCAAGATCTAAAGCGTTACTGTTCATACACAAGCTGTAGATTACTTAAAACCTGCACCATATAACAGTAGATGTATTTCCTTTTCATTATTTATATAATAGCAGCCCTTTAAGGTCTCACCTGAGATCAGAATGTACACTGTACCAACACACCATAAGAACCAGTCTTTGCCCCACAGAGGTCAAACTTAATAGCCATGTCTATACTTACGTCTAGATCAACACTGCTGCAATCGATGCAGTGGTGTCGATTTAGAGGGTCTGATGAAGACCTGCTAAGCCGATGGCAGAGCACTCTCCTGTTGACTTCTGCACTCCAACTCCCCAAGAAGCATAAGGTAAGTTGGCAGGAACGCGTCTCCCATTGACACAGTGCAGTGTAGACACCTAAGTCTACCTAAGTTATGTCGATGTCAGTTATGTAACTTATGTAACTGAAGTAGAGTAACTAAGGTCGACTTACAGCTGTAGTGTAGACCAGTCCAAAGGTAGGGGAAAGGAAGTATCATCACGATCCACATTTGGCAAGTGGTGAAATGAAGCACAGAGAGATTGCCCAAGGCCACACAGGAAATCTGTGGCAAAGGCAGGGGTCGAATTCAGACTGCCTATGTCTCAGGCCAGTGTCTTAACCATAAGACAATCCTCTTTCTTGGTACAACAAAGATAATAATTGAAAATGAAGAAATTCATTACACAATACCGCTGAGGCAATATCAACAGATGGATTAAAAGGAGAGGTGGTGAAACCTGAGAAGCAAAATGTAATGAATCACCAGGACTCATGAGTCAACACAAGGCTGAGTTCCAGCATCTCACAGATGAGATATTAGTGGCAGATATTGCGGAGATGTTGGTTGGCTAGCAGTCATCTTACTTTTCAATAAAATTTGTGGCCATTTCTTGGATAAACTGTGAAATTACACGTTCCCCTCCAGAGGCTAGGCCATATAAGAGGATAAGATCCTACTATTGCTATCAGCTTATGGGGTTACTCCTGTAATCAAGTGGCAGGGGCAACTGATTATACTGCTGATGAACCTGGTCGAGCCCAGGTTTCCCCTTCTTATGGAGAACAATCCAAGTCTATTAAAGGAACATGCATGTGGCTCCATACTAAGAACAGAGAGAGCTGCGAAGCTGGAACTACCCTGCACACAAGTAGATCCCTGCACGGTTGAAAAATTTATATCTGTATCTGATCCGCAAAAATGATCCACAGGTATTGAAGATTTGCAGGGCTCTAGATTTAAAATCTGGATCTGCATCCGTAAAAATGGTCTGTGGATATCTGTATTTGCATCCATAGCTGTGGATATAAAGCAGATATCTGCAGACTGGCAGGACTCTATGCACAAACACAGCTTGTACTATGGAGATTCTGAATGTGTGCATCCATGGCTGGATGTAAACTCTCCCTAGACTATTAGGAGTTGAAGGTGATTAAAAAGTAATTTCCCCTCATGTCAGAGTAACGGACTCTTCCAGATGTGTCTGAACCCTTTCAATATCACTCCTGAAAAGTACTCACAGCGGAGCAACCAATGGCTCTTCCTCTCCCCGCAGGCAAAGTGTGCTGCATTTGTGGTGTGACATCCCGAAGAGCAAAGGGTCAAATGTGAGCGTGGATCCCTCATGTGTGCGTTGTTCTGTTATGCATGTTTGACACTACAGGGTGTGCTTCTACTCATAGCACCCATTGCCTGACAACTTGGCTTGCCATAAGTCCCCTTAACCCTTCCGTGCTATCATTGTACAGGGCCCAAATACGTCACTTAACAGGCTTTTTGGCTCTCCTGATTTCACCCTTTGACAGGCTGAGTCAGATTGTCAAATGGGATCACTCTAATTATTTCTTTATGGCAGAAAAATCTATAAAAAAGGTAAAAAAGAATAAAATTCAATACCTGGTAGGAGACAACAGACAGCTGTTTCCCATCTAAAGCCTGGACAGACAGGCAAAAGAGATGGGCTACAATTTGGGGAGAGAAATATTTTTTTAAAATTTAACATAAATCAGTCTGCAGCATCCTGTGCAATTTGAAACGCTGGAATTTCTATAGCACTTGGCGTACTGCAGCCAAAAATAACGTCGATGAGACAATACCTTACTTTCCCAATAGTAAAATTACTTGCTACTTCTATTAAAATACTTTTTGCAATACTCACTTGGACAGATGCTAGGAGACATCACCAAAATCATACAGTTCCCCCAAAAGTGAGTACCAGTCACCATTTGCATCATTACTGCAACAAATCAGAGTTATACATGCATTTAAGTCATCATACCTCAAAAGCCTTTCTGGATTTTTCCTTTTTGTAGGTTTGTAAAAATGCAACATAGGAAGTTGGACAGAGAGCCACAGTAGAAGGAACTGTATCTTCCTCCATTAAAGAAGCAAAGAAACAAACGAAGCATTTCCAAAATGTGATGGTCAGGGGTTTTCAAAAGTGACTAGAGATTTGGGGTGTCTGAAATTTTGGGTGTTTAATGTGAGACACCTTAAAAGGGGACTGATTTTCAGAGGGAGGGCAGGGCATTCAGCACTTTTTTTTTTTTTTTTTTTAAAGAAAAGAGACTCCCCCTTTGAGGGAATCTCAGGATGGATGTCTAAAACTGATAAAACTGAGATAAACCCAATCTCTAGTCATTTTTAAAAATCTTCCCTCAGAGTATTAGTCCAGGTTAAGAGGCCAAGATTGAAAAAGCAAAGCCTTTGGGTCTTGAGATTCTAGTCATCGCTCAGCCAGTTAAGTTCTTCATCCTTCCAAGCTTGGTCAATAGAGATCCTGTCAGAGTATGAGGGGCTTTTGGATGAAGGCATTACAACAGAGGCCCTGTCCATCCTGCCTAGTCACGAAAGGTCTCATGGCACTTTAACAGTTGGTTTGACCTGGTATCTTTGGACAACATTTTCCCTCCCCAGGATGCTGTGCAACATTGATCTGGCTGTTAACTTATTTTCTCCCCTGCTGATGACTCTCTCTTCAATTGTCATACAGATTAAGCTTTTAAAGCATGCTGGGATCCTGAGGATGAAAGGCCCATCATGATTATTTGTATTGTAGGTGCTCCAATTGAGGGGATCAGGACATCATTGTGCAAGGTGCTGGACAAACGGATATAAAAGTAAGATGGCATTTTATTCAGATAGTCCCCTTAAAATGGTTTTCTTTTGAGTGATCAAGGAAACCCAGTGAGAAGCTGCTAAAGGAGGAGAAAAACAATTGTGCAGTGGGATGGATTAATATTGTAGAATACTATAGAAAAGGATTGGTGTCAGAGAACAGGAACAAAGAGCCAGAAGACACTGGAGGAAAATTCCTGATTTCCCTGCTCCAGACACATCTCTGCTCTCTATCTACCTTCACCGCAGTCATAGCAGAAACAGGCAGGTGTGGGATGTTATGTCTCAGCCAAGGAGTCCTTGTGCACGTATAATCACTGCAAAGCTGTCCAGGGCAGGCGAGGAAGGATAGTAAGGCAGCAATGTCCATGACAATAGGAACCTCTGTTACCAATGGGATAGGTCACAATAGAGAATACACAGGTGATAGCAGTGCGCCAGAGTCTTTTGTCAGAGATCTGGGGGAAAAGGGAGAAGTCAAGTCAGATGCGGGATAGGGAATTTTATTCCCCGAAGAAGCCAGTACCAACTGGAACAGCGTAAGTTATGGCCTAATAACTTAAGACTGCTCCTGTCCTTGTGCTAGACCTAGAGGTACAGGCCTTATTTCCCACCCACCCCCAGCACCGACATGGGAAACAGCAGGACATAATTTGATAGTTTCAACTTCATTGTAAAGAGACTATATCTGAGCACTCCCAAACTCATGTATCAGTGGAGAGTTGAGAGATGACTTAACAGATCTGAGTGAATTGAACTAAAACACAAATCCTTCTCTATTTTCTGAAGCCGTTTGACTAAAAGTGCCTTTCTGGAGCCTTTAAGATTTTAGGAGTTTCACCGTGGGCTGCAGGATTACGGAAATCTGTGTTTACCTGAAAACTTCCTTTGTGTAATAAGGTCCACAGATCATTTACAATAGGTACTGCAGCCTGGAGGCAGCTGGACCTGTCAGTCGCTGAGAGCAGTGAATGCCCAAAGCTCCTGAAGTTCCCTTCAGTTGCGAAAACTTCCATGGTCAGGGTAATTCAAATCTAGTTTCCTACATTACAGATTGGTCACCAGGCCACCAAACTAATTAACGGTGAGTGATCTATTTCTGGGTGTTGGGGCCATTCTGCAAAGCTGACTTCTGCCAGGCAAATTTTGGGTGTTCATCTCTGAGCACGCTGTGCACATTGAGATAGGACACTTTGCTCCATCCAGGTCAGGAGAATCATTTTGTTCCAACTGGTGAACACTGTGCTCTCTTTTTCTGGCACCCATTCCCATATCACTGTGTTTGCCCTTTAACTCTCTGTACAAAACCCTAATCAAAAAATTTATTCTGGAAGAAATTAATTTCCTTCTTCCCTAAAAGCCAGTATTATTGCTATCATGATCCTGTACAGATGTTCTAGAGGCACATGCAAGATCAAGAAGTAATAATCAAAGTTGGGAAAATTAAAAAGGCTGCCATCCATCCATCTGCAAAGGTCTGGGGCTGGTAAACTGGGTATGCTTTGAAGACAAGACTCCTTTAGGAACTTTAGATGTTTCTGCTAGTCTCTGATTCTCTGAGGCTAGAAATAAGATTGGGAGCAGATTAAAATGTTCTGAAGTAGATGATGGATGATTTCATCCATGTTGTGGCCTTTCCATGAGTTAAGTGGGGAATGGGACAAAGCTGTTCCTGAAATTCTTGCACAGGTCCACAGGGTACTGTCTCTGGACTATACCCATGATGGACCTCATTTGATCAAAGCTATTGGTAGCCCTTTTGTTGCCCGACAGCCTGGCACTGATCAGGGATCTAACTCCAGCTCTGGGGCAAGAGTGCAGTTACTGATCCTACATTTGCTCTAGTATCACATGTAAAGAAGTATTTTCTATTGTTGCTCTTCACACACTTCAAACTTGCCCGATCACCTCTATTCCTTTCTATAAATTCTGGCAAGGGCCAGGAGTCTAAATTGACTTTTCTGATGAGTGAATAGCCTCAGCTTTCTATAAAGCTTCCCACAGTATCATAAAGATAGCTGGGAACTGATATGCCAGAGCACCAGATCCCAAGGATCAAAGCCTCATATACATGCATGAATCAGAACTGAATCTCATTATCTCCCCTGCCCTTTAGGACGTGTGATTTTTTTTTTTTTTTTAGGTTGAAACGGACCATACCTTGCAATGCCATCCACTCAAGTGAGCACTGCTTCTGAAAGGATGCCTGGACCCCTTAGGATTTCAGCTGACAGTTCATATTTTTGTTGTTGTTGCCACTTCAGAGCTTTCATGTCCAAAAGAAGCCGCTGAGATGACACTTCCCAGAATGTAGCTACCGGGGGCCGAAGGGGATCTGAATGGCAAGGCCACTCTTTCAGTTAAAGTTCTCCCCCAGTTAGAAATGCATAGTCCCTGGCCACCAGAGAAGATGGCCACATTTCTCTTTGGTAGTGATACCACATTAAATTTTGACTGCTGCACAATGAGTAACATCTTGGCCTTATAAAATGGAGACTGGCACAAAAAGAAATAAATGGTGGGCCAAAAGGACCCTTATTACTTGCCTCTTCCACATCTCATGTCTCATGCTGTCCCTCTCATGACTCCATAGTCATCTGCTGTGGGAAGGAGGTAGAGGTGGTGGTGAGACATGGTAACCTGCAACAGAAACTGGGAACAATACTTTGCACATTGGGGCAGGGTGACCCACAACAGCTAGGGATGACAGTCTGATACTTCTCCAATCTTTTAAGTGTGGCAGGAAATCAGTCTCCCTGTATTACACCTTCCCAGGCTGTATAAGGAGGAATATGTAACTATAGCTAGATCAGGGCTGCTGCTGACCTAAGCATAATTTCAGAATACCATATTGAGTACTCTCTTACCTGACAGTCTATCCTCTGGTGGTTTATATTTAAAACATATTTTACTATTTGTTTCTCTAAATCTGATTTGGACTGCTGGCCTTCCTCTCGTGAGTAGAGAATTCCCTTTGTGTGGGGTGTCTGAGTACTTAGCATATCCCTAGTGCCTGGCAGTGATTCATCTGCCAGGCTGCACTCCGTGAGGGTAAACAGGGGAACTGTAAACTGAGAATTATACCCAAAGATGCACTCAGTGAAGGTAAGCAGGAGAACAGTGTTAGTTTTATTAGTTATTTGTTTTCCCCATGGGGAATTTCCCCCTGTAATTCTGCTAAGGAGGGGGTGGTGGGGTGAGGGAATCTCCTATTATACTAGGTTTCTTATGATCAATAAATAGAACACCTATCCTCCTTGATGACGCTATACGCTAACTTTCAAACCTCCCTCCCAATAAAAACTAGCTGGGGAACAAAGACAGAAAAAGTGATTTTCTCCTTATTTTTGAAGATACATTTGTTATTTTAGAGGGTTTGTGTTTAATCCTATTGAGCTTAAATCTTTGGCATCATTCACAAATACCTTTCACTGTTTAAAAAAAAAACTTTATTTTTTAAAATAATTTTAATCCATTAGACCATACTTTATAAGTTACCAGTAGGATCTGAACCCAAGCATCAGACATGTTGCACTTTCAAGCTTTGTAACAATGCATGATTTTTCAAAATAAAATTTACATTTAGATTTACAATTTATGTTTTTGAAATTTACTAACACTTAAAAACATTGAAATTTGAATTGAAAGGGATACATGTTTAACTTTAGCACACAGAAATACTGTAAAATATGCCATTACCCCAAAAATGCATTTGAAAATGGAATGTGATTAGCCCATCAAATTGAAGTTTTAGTAATTAGTAATTCACATATAACCTAGTTAGCACCTTATTGAACTCAGCCTTTGAGTGTAAAAAAAATCTAGTGCATATTGTAATAGCTCAACATGTATTGTACAATTTCACCAAAGAGGTTCCGTTTTTTTAGCATTATCTGCCAATTTTTGAAAACTGGTAACGTTTCAGAAGCTTTCTGCAACATATGGAACAATGGCTACAGTTAAACTTTAACAGAGAAATATAGGCTCTCTCTACTTGTTATAAGTTGACTGTTTTTAAAAGCAATCATTTATAAGGATTGCATCAACATCAGTTAGCAGAGGAAGATCAAACTTTATTGAAACTGCTTGCATACAAAATATATTGCACTATAACCAAACAAATGTCAACATAAAATCCAATCTGTTGTAGCTAATATGTACAGAGAATATTGCCCAAGAGCGGTTACATTACAAGGTCAGTCTACCTTGGTTAATTATCTACAGTATTTTAAACCAAACAGTTTACAGATGATGTGTGCAAGGTACCAATTTCTGTTTTCAAATACTATACATTCCCAAAATAAATAACTAGAAATCAACATTAATGTTTGGCAATACTTTTTAAGACATTTTTATATGTGTTAAATCATGTGCAGTTTGTTGCCATTTTTATATGCGTACTTGTATGCAAGGAAAAACAGTGGAATGAAAAAAGCAAAGAAACAAAACTCACAAAATACATCAGAGGCAAGATCATGTTTGTACAGTTCTGTACATAATCAGTGGCACTCCTACTGGAGTAAGTTTAATAAAAATAGATTAAAATGAAAGTCCTCACACAGTTTTACCCAGTAAATTTAATTCATGATCAGAAATAAAAAGAAAAAAAGTACGTTTAAATCCCCCTTTATGTACTTTGCATCAAGTTCCCTAACTCCTTCCAAACCTGCTTGTGAATCAGACCTTGTACCTCAAAAAATTATGAATTATTCCTGCCTCCAATGTTAGTTAGCTATACTACTCCCTGCACTTAACAGGTTATCACATGTGGGAATGTTCTTCTTATCTCCCTTGAGATAAGCTCCAAATTAAAATTTTAAACAATTTCAAAACTTTTGTGAGGATGAAGAAAGGTTATTTTTAATTGGTCATCTGGCCAAAAAGCAGGCACACATTACTAGCTTGTGAACAAGTTACTTTTG
Organism: Chelonia mydas; assembly: GCF_015237465.2. Taxonomy (NCBI): domain Eukaryota; kingdom Metazoa; phylum Chordata; order Testudines; family Cheloniidae; genus Chelonia; species Chelonia mydas. Next base: position 91,670,372 of record NC_057855.1, read on the forward strand.
TTCCCTCAGTAACGATGAATTTTTAGTTTCCCAGAAATGGAAAGATTTTTTTTTAAACTTCTTGTACTGTCTACAAAAAAATTACACCCCGTCTCAATAACACTATTTGCCAAATCTTCAGTGCAAAAAAAATCTCCTATTCTTATAACTGCCTAACCTGATGCTTATGTAAGGAAAAAATTATGGAAAGCATGCATTCTTCTATAAAGTACTAATGTCTGACAAGGTTTGCTACATATATTTTACATTTAGTGTTTCCAACTCATCTTCCCTGATTTCTGCATCCAAATATAATATTCCTACCTGCCAAGATATAAAAAAGGCACAGATCATACAACTTTTTTTGCTAATGAAAATGACAATTGTTACATCACACATATTTCAGAGTCCACTAAAATACTGAAAAAGTGGACCAAAATGTGAACTGACACAGGACATAAAACGACATAGCATTTCATGAAGAACTTGTAAGTTAGATTGAAAACAGAAGCCCAATTTATTACTGCAAACACTATTTATTCTGAAAATTGAAATTGAGCAGTGATTTTTGACCCAATGCGTTAAAATGGTACAACTGAACAAAAAGTATACCAATGCACAGCTCAGTATTTTTAAAACAAACGAAAAGAATCTCATTGTTTGAAGTGCAAGATGTACTTGAAAGCATTTTTCAGAAGTTCAGATATTTTTATGCAAATATTTGTATAACTTCTTATTCTGAAAACAACTGCATACTGCTGATGTTAAAAAAGGCTAACAGAACTTTTATGTTCATTTCATGCCCTGCGCCATTTTGCCTACTATTTGTCTTTGGCCTAACAAGTTTCTCTAACGTGGAATAAGAATCACTGAAACAGTATAGGAAATATGACTTTAGAATTATGCAGTTTAGGGTACTCCATTCACCAATGGTTGCTGACCATCCACACTGTCTGATTTCTCTTTCTTCTGATTACGATCTTTACCCGTGCGCAGCCGACTACCTTCATTGGAGGTATTCTGTAATGTTTTAGCGTGGACGCTCCTTTCATTATTGCAGTCAATTCTGATCTGAAACAAGTTACAGTTATATAAAGCATAGCCTTTAAATATTCCTGAAGTTAACTGTTAAAAGAGAGCGATGTCAAATAATTTAGGTGCCATCTTTAAGATTTTATTCAAAAAGGAAGCTAGCTTTACAAAAAAGTATGAAACAAAATCCCCCTATGATTTTTTTTTAAAAAATATTTCAATGAACACCTGTAACTTTTAAAAATATATACATTTTATTGAGTGTTGGAAAGTCAAACACCATAATGCACTGTATTAGTATAGGAGAACCAGAAAGCAAAACGGATCCGTCTACTATAGTTTTGATGTTCATGCAGAACTGAAAATACATATATCGAAAGATTTTAAGCTTGTTTCAGTTTTAATCAATCAAGATATTCCTAGTCATACAGTGAAAGAAGGATTTTTGAAAATCAACATTGCAAAGCTGTGATGCAACTATACTAACAATAATAAAATCCACTCTGCCACCCTTTGCTAAGATTGAATTTAATCAATCAAAAAGAGCTGTGGCTTTCGAAGTGGGCAAGAAGAATTTTGTTTGAAATGCAAGATTTTTAGCTTGATAATAGAATACCTTTAAATCCATTTTTGGCATACTGTTTTTTTTGTTTTTTTAAAAAACAAACTTTATTTACCTCCTGATTAGCCAGTAATTATGGAGGATTCATCAACATTCTGAAGCGCTTATTTTATTAGAGTATCTCATACAGCTCTCAGAAGAGTAAGAATTCGTGATATGTTGATAAAATGGAGGCTACTTACCTGTAACTGGAGGTTCTTCAAGATGTGTGGTCCCTATCTGTATTCGACCGGTGGGTACACATTTGCACAGTATGCCTGAATCTAGCAAGTAGTGTCTCTTGGTCCACTCATGCGCACTTGTTCTCCTTGTGCTCTGGACTGAGGGTATAAGGCAATGTGGACTGGTGTCTTTAGTTTCTCTTCTTACTACAAATCCAGTCATGATCCGCAGCAGAGGGGATGGAGGGAGGGTAGTGGAATTAACTTATATTTCTTCTTTGCGTGCTGGTCCCTATATGTATTCTATATGTGGGAGATTGTTAAGCAGTTGTCAAACAGGAAGGAGTGCGAGGATACAATTGGTACAGAGATCTGCAGTACTGATAGCAGTATCAGCAGCAGCCACTGCAACCTGAAGAGATGTTTTTGCTACGAGTTTTCCCTGATCAATAAGGGCTTAGCATTGAGATCTGTCCTCCTAGGGGAGTCTGTCCTTGAAGTCTTAACATTTTGCATAGTTGATGAAATCATATTTTGCTAACAGTGCCAGGCAGTTAGTAATTTTCAATCGAAGACCTACTGAAGAAAAAACTTGTCTTTCCAGGAAATCAAGGAGTTTGGTGCCTTGGGATGTAGCAGCCTAGATCTCTCAGTGGCCGCTTGTCAGGTGCTGGCTGAGAAAACAGGAACTTCTCTTCTTTGGCTGGAACAAACTAATGCCTCTCAACCCTGAAGGTTGCAAAATGTCCAACAGCTTATGCTATGTCTCTTGGAACTCCTCAAGCTGGATCTGAAGCTCATACGTTAATCTCTATAGGAGTTCTTGATATTCCTGTGATCATCAATGCAGAGATGGTGAAGACGGAGCAACCACCTCATCTGGAGGAGGAGGAGGAGACATCTGTTGGGACTGTCGGATCTGTCTCAGCTTCTTCCTCATACTCAAACGGAGTTAGTAGGTGTTGGCTAGGAGAGTGTAAAGTTCATGCACGGATCCAAGGCGGTCTAGTTTAAGGATCCCAGGGCACCAATAATGCTAGTATGCCAGGTTGATCCACTGGGGAGGACCCCGGGGCATTGGGAACCGCTGGTTTGCTAGGAAGTCATATCTGGGTGGATGATGGAACCCAGATCTTCTGGAGCTTCTATCCAGAAGAGTCTCCCTATGTGGGGATGATGGTTCACAGACTCATAGGACCGGAAGGGATCTCGAGAGGTCATCTAGTCCAGCCCACTGCACTCATGGCAGGACTAAATATTATCTAGACCATCCCTGACAGGTGTTTGTGTTCATCTGGAACCTTCAAGTAGTCCAATGAGAAGGCAGGTTCCTGTTCAATTGGTGGAGCTACCAGTCAAATGCTCTGGCTCATGGAGGGAACAGGGTGGTGACCCAGGGTTCTTGAAGCAGATTATTCAGGAACACACCAGAGGAACAAAGTCTGACCAGAGAGGAGAGGAGACTGATAATAGAATGACTATCTCCACGATACCAGTGAACGAGACTGTTGGATCTGATACTTCCCTGGTTACAGCGGACACTGGGTCCTTTTAGGAACAGGCCTGTACTGGCACAGAGTCTACTCTTGATCTCGTAGACTGTGCCCAGTGGGTGCCTATCCTCAGGTTTATGTGTCTGAACTGAGGTCGGTACCAACGGATCCTTACTTCTTCATGTTACACTCAATTGAGGAGGTTTAAGTGGGTCTAGGTCCTTAGGACCTACATACAAGGAATAACCAGACTTGGATGGAGTCAGGGAAGGATCTTCTTCAAAATCTGCTCCCAGAAGTAAAGATCTGCCCTTGCCTGAGTGCCCCTTACTCTCATGAGAAGTCCTTGAGGGGGATTCTTAAGATTTAGAACTTGTAGCCTTGGCTCCTGAGCTCATGCTTGGAGGGGCACTGCCTATCGACTGAGCTCGGAGTACCGGGGGGGGTCCCCCCAGCCAAGATCCGACTGGAGTCACATGGCCTTCACCATGGGATGTTTACTCAGCTGGAGCTCTCACACCTCACACGTTTGGGAAGGGAAGGAGTGGCAGATACTGTACTTAGCTGAGATATGAGCCTCACCAAGGCAATAAAGGCAACACTGATGTTTACTGCTGACTGAAAAGATTGGGGGGGGAGGGAGGAGGAGACGGGAGAGAGAGGTCAGGATATGCAGTGTGTAAACCCCAAGACTCTGGGGTCCTTGTCCACAGGGAAAAGCTTCCCAAGGTGGGGAAAAGCTAACTAAACCACACTAACTATGCTAAATGGTAAAAACTATCAAAACTAAGAAATATTCACAACATGATATGGATTACATTGAAGAAACACTGAAGGAGCTGCGGACACTGAAGATTCCGATCAGGCCATGTTGTGGTAATAAGGAACTGAAAAGACAATGGTCCACAGTGCCCCTTATAACCTTGGTTTGGAGCAAGAGGAGAACAGCTGTGCATGTGCATTCTAACAGAGGCTACTTGCTAGAAATCTCTGGACTCGGACCATGGTGCACGTGCATAATGAAGTGTGGAATACCCAAAGGGACTAGCACTTGAACAGGTTAAGTGTCTTCCTGATAGAAAATTTCTCAGTTTTATTTCCTTCAAAACTATTATTTAGCAAAGACAAAATGCACACTTGTAAATCATGTGTCATTGCAAAATTCCGCAAACAAAAGTTTTATTCTTCATGTTTGTGTGAGGGAGAAGGCATCAACTCTACCAACTCCACTTCACCCCATCCAGGAAATAGCTTTTTGGCCCCAGCTCTGCAAAACCTGTTCACCTTACTTAGGAGTGGGAGTCTCTCAGAAATGGCTTTTTATTTCTTCAGGGGGTCCTTCCCAAGCAAAGTTGCCACAAACTCTCCAAGCAGAGGACTTCACATATCACCATGCAGGAGGAAGTAGAAGCAGCTCATCTTTTCCTTCTGTTGGGGCAGCTCTTACTAAGCGGCAGAAGACTCTCTGCACATGCCTAAGGCCTGAAGTACACTGGAGGTGCTTCCTTAGAAGACACTACATACACAGGAAAATACACATTCCTAGGCTGGTGTGTTTGTCAAACACCACAAAGGGAACATTTACTTGTCATAAAAGATTGGAAACAAAATGAACTGTAGAATTCAGTGTCCCTTTATATGGATTTTAATTTGCTTTCTAAAGTTACTCACTGCTTGACTAGTTCATTGGCAATGAAACATTACAAATGTTTAATTTAATACCATAACTAAATTTAAAGATGTACCCTGTCCCCTCTAGAAAGCTATACTGGTTTCTTACTACAGGGTACTAATTTTTCATGCATTCAATAACGCTTTTTCTAATTTTTCATCGTTCTTTCTCTTCTCCCCCCATTATAGTACTTGTGTTCTAAGTACATAAGACAAAAGGAGACAAAGGTATTGGTGATAACTAGGAAAAGCCAGGGAAACTAAACTGAATTTAAAATGAAGAATGAGTTACAAAATTTTTTTTTTTACGTACATCACAAACAGCCTGCCAAACAATCAGTGGGGCCACTGGATGATCGAGGCGCTAAAGGAGCACTCAAGGAAGACAAGGCCACTGCGGAGAAGCTAAATGAATTCTTTGTATCGGTCTTCATTGCAAAAGCAGTGAGGGCGATTCCCTCAGCCATTCCTTTTAGTTGACAAATCTGAGGAACTCTCCCAGATTGAGGTTTCCACACAGGTGGTTTTGGAACAAAGTGATAAATTCAATAGTAATAAGTCACCAGGACCAGATGGTATTCACTCATGAGTTCTGAAGGAACTCAAGTATGAAATTGCAGAACTACTAATTGTGGTATGTTACCTATTATTTAAATCAGCTTCTTTATCAGATGACAGGAGGATAGCTAACGAGACACCAATTTTTAAAAAAGGCGATCCTAGCAATTACAGGCCAGTAAGCGTAACTTCAGTACCAGGCAAATTGGTTGAAACTGTAGCAAGGAACAGAATTATCAGACAGATGAACACGATTTGTTGAGGAAGAGTCAACATGACTTTTGTAAAGGGAAATCATGCTTCACCAACCCATTAGAATTCTCAGAGGGGGTCAAACATGTGGACATGGGTGATCCAGTGGACATAGTGTACTTGGACTGTCAGAAAGCCTTTGACAAGGTCCTCACCAAAGGCTCTTAAGCAAACTAAGCAGTCATGGGATAAGAGGGAAGGTCCTCTCATGGATCAGTAACTAGTTAAAATACAGGAAACAATGGAGAGGAATAAATGGTCAGTTTTCACAGTGGAGAGAGGTAAATACTGGGGTGCTCCAAGGATCTGTACTGGGACCAGCATTGTTCAACATATTCATAAATGATCTTGAAAAAGGGATAAAAAAGTGTGGTGGCAAAGTTTGCAGACTATACAAAATTACTCAGGATAGTTAAGTCCAAAGCCAAGTGTTACAAAGGGATCTCACAAAACTGGGTGACTGGGCAAGAAAATAGAAGATGAAATTCAGTGTAGATAAATGCAAAGTAATGCACATTGGAAAACAAATCCAACCGTACATACAAAATTATGGGGTCTACACTAACTTACCACTCAAGAAATCTTGGAGTCATTGTAAATAGTTCTCTAAAAACATCCGCTCAATGTGCAGTCTCCGTCAAAAAAAGCTAACAATGTTAGGAACCATTAGGAAAAAGAGAGATAAGACAACAGTAAATATTATAATGCCACTATATAAATCCCACACCTTAAATACGGAGAGTGGTTCTGGGCACCCATCTCAAAAAAGATATATTAGAAATGATACAGAGAAGGGCAACAAACATGACTAAGGGAGTATGGAACAGCTTCCATATGAGTAGAGATTAAAAAGACTGACTATTCAGCTTGGAAAAGAGATGACTGAGGGGGGATTTGATAGAGGTCTATAAAATCATGAATGATGTGGAAAAAGCAAATGGGCAAGTGTTATTTACCCCTTCACATAACCAGGGGTCACACAATGAAAGCAATAGGCAGCAGCTTTTAAACAAACAAAGGAAGAAAATTTACCTGAAGAGATCCATCTGCTGTTCTCCCTTTAGAATCTCTTGAATTACGTTGACGGTTATCTGTTCGTGACTGTTCATCATTTCCTATAAAGAGAATGCAATATTCAGCAAAGTTGCTTCTCAGCACTAATTTTGTAAATTTTTTCCCCTGATTTTTCTCTAAGCAGTTAAAAGTACACAGTCAACATGGAGTTACGTTAAAGCTAAATAGCATCAAAAATATTCTTAATGCTTAGATAAAGTAGAGCAGAAGTTCACAAACTATGGCCCATCGCTGGTTCACAGAATCTTTTGTGGAGGTCTGTATAATGGAACAAAACCATCCTGTGGATTGGGAAAGTGATCCACAGAATGAGAAAGATGAAGAATCAATTTTTGTAGGGTATTACCTATTTAAATTTTTCTACTGACAGCTTATTTATTTTCCAAGCTCAGCTTTATTGTTCCCAAAAATATCATATGTGGCACGATTCCCTGCTCTTGATATGTCAAAGTAAACAAAAAGTAGCCTATGGAAAAGAAATAAGAAAATCTCTATTCCGAAGACTTCAAGTTGTAAATTATGGTACATCACCAGAGTGCTAAATTTATCAAATATTATTTAAAAGTGAGAATTTGAGTTAAGGTTTAGACTTCAAGCTTGTTTCTCCCACTTTACTCCTGCTAATTCTTTCCTACTGCATATATAAATTACAACACTAAGTTTTAGTCATACACGAATATAAGAAGAAAAGATGGGCGTAGGGATATCTCAGGCAATTTCTGCAAGAGTACTGTATGTATTAATGTTATATGGCCAAGAGTAGGACAAACACTGATTGACTCATAAAAGGCCTGATCCAAATCCCACTGAAGTCAATTTACCTTTGAAACCTCCACGACCCCGCCCGCCTTGGCCTCGTGCGCCACCTCCACGTCTTCGTCCATCTCCTCTGCGAAGGTAATTGTCTCGTTCTTCTTCTGCTGGGGCTAACGACCAATCACTAAGCTCATCTCTGTGATCAGATTCTGTTTCAGAAGCATTTGATGCCTCAGAGTTAGTTCCTATCAAGAGTTAAAAAAAAGTCATTGTCTATTTTCATTAATGGACTATTGTAGAAAAATCAACCAACACTGCAACAAGCTTCCTTTTAGGAGTGAACTTAAAATTCTTGTTCCATCATCAGTAGAACTTGGTTGACAGAAATAAAGCTCTTAGTTACAGAGTTTATGTACCAATTCACTTAGGTAACATGAATGTCAACCTCAGAAGAAAATCTTCCAGTTCCCAGGGGCAAGTCATGTTCTATATCTACCCACCAGGCAGGGATAATTAAATTCAATTGTTGTTAATGGTAAACCTATGAAGTTCAAAATTAAAGAGCACACTCTGAATAGACAAAGCCAAGTTTGAATACAGCACTCATTCTTATCAAAAGGTTTTTGGGGTCCCATTATTCTGTACATTTATAACATACTCCAGTGAAGTTCAGTGGCACATTGCAATAGCCATATTAAAAGTGACCTTGAAATGTAGAACTTTGGAGAAATAACTAAAAACTAGCTTATTCACTTTTTACCTGATATTGTACTACTGAAGCTAGATTTTCAAAACTTGACGAAAAGCATATTACTGCTGAATAAAGACTCAAGTTAGTGGATGGGTGGAAATTCCATAAATCCACTTCAATTTGTCCCTGCCAGGACACCCTTCATTTAAAATGAATTTGATTTCAGTTGGAGCTGATAAGTGCACTGCACGTCTAAATATCAGACCATTTTTTTAGGTGTGGGTTTTAGGAGCCTACCTTTAGATTCCTATTTTTGAACTTCTTGGCCTATTAACCCCTGAGTGGAGAAAGTAAAAAGAAGACAGTGTGTGGTGGTCTGATGTGGGAAGCAGAAGTGGGTCAAGGACTAAAACGAGTTTCTTAATCAAGTTTGCTGTTATTTTTTCCAACCCTCCAAACGCTGGCTTGTATCCTCCCCACCCGCAAAATAGTAAAAGAAACCCAAAGAACCTCCCCCCTCCAAGCCTGGAAGGTATTATTAAATGAAACACATAGTATATAATTCACTTCACTAGCATATTTATGCTTTAAACTGAAAAAAAGCACAAATCATCCAAAGTGAAAAGTCTGTAATTCTTAACACAATAGCAACATAAAGAGTACTGCTAGTTAAATCTTGGATAATATGCTTTTATCAACCTATTTGCTGTTTTTCATTACCTAGCATATTATGCAATTTTGACCAAACCATCTCAAATGTGCTAAGAACACACATGACTAATGCTTTATGGTTGGATAGAAATGGAGGTCAGTTTAAAAAACTGACAAAACTCTGAATTAAACTCTCCCATCTTCCATGACTGTACTTTCACTTTTCTGCCATTTTGAGGTAAACTAACAGCCTTCTTCAAAAACAGACTCAGAGCAGAAATCTCGGATCTTGGATTCTAAATGCTACAAGAGAAGGAACAAACTCCAGATAGCTGTCCAGGTCGTATGTTCTGCCTCTTCCTGTTCTGGGTTCAATATGTGATCTTCATTTGCATTTAGAATCTGTAATGCTGGTTAAGCAACTGTAAAGTTCTAGTAGAAAAGTGGTTATACATATACATACATACATACATACATACATACATACATACACACACACACACACACCCCTCTCTATATATCTAGATAGTTCTAGATATATAGATATAGATAAAAATTATCTCTGTGAGGTTACAGTTCTTTAATGAGATCAAGCCAAACTTCTACAGAGACTACAACCAGCAGCCACCAGCCTGGAATCCGTCTAAGCGTGCTAAACTTTCCCTTCTGTTGCTTTTATAAATGTAGGTACCTATTCATGGAAGCAAGTGTCACTGGGAAATGGCGACATTAATCCCCCCTTTTTCAATCAACTAATTATGAGGCTGAAGATACGGAATATCTTCTTTCTCAAGGGCTTTTAAAGAGCATACTGAACTTCCATATACCAAAAGTTTGGAATGATTTCACCTCAGAAGTTCTTATCTTTTTCATTTTGTTAATTGTCCAAGTAAATGGCAAAGACCTGTGTTACACTTTTACTTGCATTCTTGGTAGAATCTTCAGCTACTGGGAATAATATTCTGCAGTTTTCTTTTCAGGTGAACAATCAATATTAAGCAGGAAAAAAGTTTTCGTTGTATGATGCTTGTAGCTATCATCAGGTCATTTATCATGTTAACTAACCTTTTGCACTAGTGTCAAGGTTGATTCTTTTATTTATCTACCCCCTTTTATTTCTTCACTTGCAGCTTTTAATAGTGGACCTGTGAGCATATCAGTCTAGCGTAGTATTAACCAGGGCAAAGTGCTTCAGTAATTGATTTTAAAAGTTAATTCTGTGCTCCACTGAAGATGTCAGTATAAAAGAAGGCTGCAATGGTCTTACCAAGTTCAAGTCTTTGCCTTTCAGTTGTTATGGCATAATCACCAATTGATCTATGCTATTTTCTGGGTATGAAATGAACAGATTGCTTCTGAATGAACAAGATATTAAAGAGCTGCTGGGAGATGTGGCATGTGAGCTTTAAGTATCATTCTAGTTCCACTTTGAAGATTACACTTTTCCACTGAACACACAAAAGTTCCATTCAGTGGCACATTTGATCTTATACAATCTGAAGAAAACAACTGCATGCGCTTCTTCAGATAAGCACAAATTTGATACCTAATCTGATTAATATTTATTTTATGGTAGTGCCCAAAGCCCAAAATGAGATCTGGAATCTCACTATTCTGGGTGCTGTACAAATGCAAAGACAGTTCCTGCCCTGGAAAGTTTACAATCTAAAGGACACATTGAAAGGTTAGGGATAGGAAAAACATACAAGCAAATGAGCATGATGATGAATTACAGTTTTTTTTAGTTACCTGTAGAATCTTAAAGTTTACATTTTACTTCAAAAGGGTTCTGTTTTCAGTACTTCAGTCCATTTAATTGCTTCTTTTCTATTACCATCCTTCAACATATTAAGATAGATAACACATATACAAGTTTGGTAATCACTGAACAATAATTACATGTTTTTTCCAAGTAGGATATTGGGCAGCCTTCCTATAAATAGTACTCTTGATGAATAACAATTTTAGTCTAATTTTAAAAGCTCCACTACTAATCCCCTGAAACATCCAGTGCTCAAGCTCTGTTTTACTAAGATTACAATTTCAGAAAATTATGACAACAAAGTCAGTGTCCAGAAGACCAGTCTTAAATTATAGACATACTGGTAGTAACTACCTGAAGCATAGCCTGGACCACGTCTGCTGTGCCCTCTGTTTCTGTAGGGTCGACTACCTCGCCCAAGTCCTGGACCATCATCAGTCATATATCCTTTTTCCTTGTCAGTACGATTTGGTGGTGGTCTAGAAGTAGCTCCAATCTGTCGGAGCTGTTCATCGATCTGCAATCTTTCCAAACGTAGTTGGTCTACCTCCTATATAAAATAAACAATTTGTCACATATAACTGCTATTAAATTACTACCCAAATGTGGAAATTAGAAATGTTTTCCAGTTTTTGAAAATGAACCACAGAGCAACATGCCAGGAAAGAGGTGTGTATTTTTTGTTTATAAACTCACTCCTGAGAAAGAGATCAGTAACCTTCAAGTCAACATACTAGAAATACCTTACTTTTTCAAAATTAGTTGTTGCTAGAAAAGTCTGCAAGGCTGCTGCTTTTTCTTTCTGGCCCTAACTATTTCACATTTAAGTTTAAGAGTCAAACAACCTATTCAAAGGCAGAGGAAGTGAGGCATGTGCTTCCTCTAGTTCAGGGGTTCTTATTTTTTCTATACCAGGCTCCAGAAATATGGGGAGGACAAGGCAGTTACGACCAGAAGCTCAGACATCACCACTTAGATGATTTAAAGATATGATTATGCATGCTGTTCATCCACTCCTTGCAAAAGGTCAACAGAGAAAGTGCATTGGGAAAAGTCACCTTGGTTGAGTATCATTATCCCAAGAGTCCAAGAATCAGATAGGATACTTAACTGTTTCCTCAGACTTGTTCCTACCCACTTAAGGATCTTAAGTAAAACTTTACCATCTTTGGAAACATTAACAGTTAAGTCAGATGGCATCTATGTAAATATTAGGGATTTAACATTTGCTCCCACACACTGCTTTTGTGAAACAACTAGCTGACAGTTGCAGTCCTGGTAAACCGCTCCTCTGGTCATTGCCAGCCCTGAATGCTCCTTGTGCTCTGCTGTGGAGTCTACTGGACCTACTGGAGAATACACTGCGCTATCATCGCTGTCAGACAAGCCAGGGTCACTGCTGTGCCGCTTTGAGGCACTGTGGTAGGATTTTGCGGTAAGATTTTGAGGAGGTAAATGTGCCACTGACAGCATGGCCAGCAAGTGGTTGAAGAAATGGCTAAAACAACACGAATAAATGCGCCCCAGTTCTTTGGGCGTCCCTCAATGCATTCCACGGTTGCAGTGTGGAGTTCGATCGACTAGGGGCTGCTAAGAATCTGAAGGGCCAAAAAAAAAAAAAAAAGGACTGCTCTCTCAGTGTGTACCTACAACTGCAGGACACTGACAAGAAATGACTTGATCAACCATCTAACGGAGGAGGCGGCGGCAAGGACAGCCTGCGACATTCTTGGTCTCTGCGAAACACAACGAAAAAAGGAGATGGAAGTGAAGTGGAGAGACGGAAGTTCCATCATGTTGGGAAAAGGAGAAGGCATGAGAACCGCTAGAAGGAATTGGTTTGATCGTCAACAAGGAATGGTCTTCAAAAATCTCCTCCTGCAAGTTCAAGTAATCATGCATCGGAGTGCTACACCTCCAACTGAGGAAGAACAGCACCCTCATGATTATCCAGATCTACGCTCCCACAAGCACAAGTGAAGATGATGATGAGAAAGAATTCTTTCAGGAGCTCGAGGAAACTCTCACTCAAAAATTCATGTATATGCTTGTGATGGGAGACTTCAATGCCACGGTCGGAAGAGGGAAAGAAGGCGAAAAGTTCATTGGAAGATATGGCATTGGTGAAAGGAATCCATGAGGAGAACGACTGGCAACATTGCCAGAGACAAAAGAAATGTTCATCGGTAACACATGGTTTAAGAAGGCCAAGAAGAGGTGGACATGGATCGCACCCAATGCAAAGAACAAGAATGAGATCGACTATATTCTGATTGATAAGCAGTGAATTGTACAAGACATCTCAAGTAGTGCCATCATTCAACACCGGCAGTGACCATCGTTTACTGAGAGCGAGGCTCAACGTCAATGAAAAGGTGGAGAAGAAAGCGCTACAGATGGCAAATCAGAGACTAGGCAATCCTGAAAGCAAACATTTCCAAGGAAGACTTGAGTCTTATATAAATACGACGAGGACAATAAAAACTTCGCTGATAAGTTGAGGCCATGTGTGAAATTAGCCGAGAAAGGAAGACTGAAAAGAGTGAAGGGAAAAATCTCAGAAGAAACGAGGAACTTGCTAGAGAAGCAGAGGAATATGAAGCAAGATGATAGTGACAAACTTGAGTACTCCCTTCTCTGCAAGCTGATGAGAAGACGACTACAGGAGGGACTTCAAGAAGTACGAAAATGAAAGGCTCTCCAAGATGGCTGAAGATCGGGAATTGACGCTGTACAGGTCGACAATAATGGTGCTGAAGAACAAGGACGGAAAAGCAGTAATCAACAGAACAGGGATGGAAGCGGTCTGCAAAGATTTCTGCACCCAACTGTCTGCATCTCAAATAAAATGTCCCACTACTAACACTTCAACAGACCAATGAGCACGTACTCCCAGTCCTCATCAGCGAAGTTTGACATGCAGTTTACCAAACGAAGGAAGGAAAAACTCCAGAAAAAGACGGACTGACAACCGAAATGATAAGAGCTGGAGGCCAAGACCTCTGAGAAACCCTTGCTCAGAGGTTTAACTGTTACTTGGAAATGCAGAGGATACCATCTAGCTGCAGGGAGTCCAACACCATTTTGCTGTACAAGAAGGGCGATTGTGAAGATCTGAAGAACTATTGTCCAATATGCCTGCTCTCACATGTCTACAAGCTGTTCACCAAAATAATAGCAAACTGACTCTTACAGAGTCTGGACAAGCAGCAGCCGAGAGAGCAGGCAGGTTTCCGAAGGAATTTCAGTACAATGGACCATGTATTCACTATAAACCAGCTAGTGGAGCGCTCAAGGGAATACGAATGCCTTCTATGCATTTCCTTCATTGACTATGAAAAAGCATTCGACAGGGTAGAGACCAGTGCAGTGCTGAAAGCTCTTGCAGAGCACAGCATCGACACAAACTATTTCAAACTACTAAAGGAAGCAAACTTTCACTGCACTACAGCTATAAGTCAGTTTGACACTCCCGTCGCAAATCCCAGCCAAAAAAGTTGTGAAGCCAGGAGACACGGTTTTACCAAAACTCTTCACAGCCTGCCTCAAAATGGTAATGAGGTGAATGAACTGGAATGGTGGAATCAGCATCAAAGGAGAGCTGTTAAACACCTCAGATTCACAGACGATATCGTCTTGATTGACGGAAACACTATCAAACTACAAAACATGCTGCAAGAACTTGACACAAAAAGCAGCCACAGCAGACTGAAAATGAACCGCTTTAAAATGAAATTTATGAAGTCTGATGCCTTGCCAAAAGGCCCAAATAATAGTCAAGGGAGAACAAATAGAAGAAGTTGAGCAATGTCTATCTGGGCCAAGAAATTAACATGCACCACGATCAGGAAGGCGAACTCTCGCAAAGGAAGAGAGCTGGTTGGTACGCATTGAATTTTACTGAGGATGTCCTCCAAGGAAAAAATCAGTAAGGCAACACACGCCAACCTCTTCAACTCAACCATACTGCTGGCAATGTTGTACGGCAGTGAAACATGGGCGCTGATAAAGATAGAGCAACAACAACTGTCTGTCACGGAGAGGGCAATGCAAAGAAGAATTCTGGGGATTTCAATCCGTGATGGAGTCTCTAATGAAGTGATCAGACAGCAGAGCTGAGTGCAGGAGGTTGTTATTGAAAGCAGGTGTAATAAAATGCGATGGGCCAGGCATGTAGCTAGGCTCACTGACAATCAGTGGACTGCAGCTGAGTAGTACCCACAGGAACTGAAACAACCACTTGGCCGACCTCCAAAGAGATAAGATTTTATCATGAAAAGGCATGGTCGCACATGGAGAAGGAAGGCCCAGAGAAGAGAAGAATGGAAGATGCGTTGTGATCGGTGCAATCTACATGAGGGCTGAAGGACTGATCGATCTAGGTGATTTTACTCAGAAATTACAGCGATCTCTCATTCTCTTCATCCCTTCTAATTTGTCTCCCTACCTTCCTCTTCCACAAACAATCCTGGTTAACTTTACAAAATAGTAGGCACATTTGGCAAAACACTTGTGTATGAAGGAGAGGTAGTATCTGTCTTCTGTTCCTGTAACAGCTGCAACATAGCTATTAAAATTAAAGGAGCAATTTTCTGCGGTTATGTAGCTCCTCATGATATATATATAGAGAGAAAACCGTTTTTAAAACATCTTTACTATATTTTTAAATCATCTTTACTAGGAACCCTAAAGGTTTAAGACTTTTTTCATCTCATGTTCAAGCACTTAAGACCCTTTTTAATTGTTAAATTTCCTTGTCAATTATTACAAAAGCATTGAAGTAGTGTAATATAATTTTCCTCACCTTTAAATAATTTAGGTGATAATCTAAAAGCACAGTTGCGTTAGTGATGCTGTCCTTGGTTCCCACAAATACAAATGGTACCATTCCCTGAAAAGCAAGTATATATTCTGTAAATCCTTGCAATGATATTTACATAATTACAGTGATCCTAGTACTAAATATTAAAGCATGACTACAAAATATATGAAGAACACCCTTCATAATGGGGACACTCAAACTCTAAATTTCATAAACAACTGACATATCACCTATATTAACAGCAGTAAAAACACACTTATTTACTTGTACCTATAGTAAACTTAGCCGTACAATATTCCACTCATCCAAGGATAGTAATTTTATCTTGGAAGGGAAAAGTAAATTCATATCTCATTTTATCCATTAAACAATAAAGGTGGGCAAGTTCTGTAGTTGGATAAGCAAATTCTAGACGGAGTTACATTTCGGTAGTGTGCATCACAAAGCCAAGTTTTTAGATCATACTTTCTGAGCCATGTTAAAAAATCAATTAGCAAAACTTCTCAGCCATCTTATCTTCCCTCAAACTCAATATAAACAATGTTTTTCCATACAGTACCAGCTTCTAGGTGCAAGGTTCTTTTAATCTACCACCTCAGGAAAGAAACCATTTAAGCACTTTAAAACATAAGCCCAACAAATCTGTGCATAAAATGGCACTTATTTCTCCTGGATCCTATAAAGTAATTTGTAAAAGGTGAACAAATAAAAAAAATCTTCATTAAGGTGAAGTTAGGACTGCAGGCATACCACCAGTGGTCTGAATGTTCATTACTTTTCAAAAACACGAATAGTTTAAACAATCATTTGTTAGAAGCCTAGGAAATTCAGTTATGAAGCTGAACACAATAATTCCAGCATTTGAGAACACTGACATTTACGGGCAAGTTAAAATACCTTAATTCTGTAGTTGTAACAAACATAAGCCTCCCATCTTCCCTTCTGTATCTTTTATAACTATTTTGTATGATGTATTATTTTTGTAACAAGGACTGTTTTTAAGGGCTTTAGGTACATATTCATAGGCAAATTCGGAGATATCCTAAGGTCCGTTAGAATTTCACAGGAAGAGAAGGTTACTCACCTTGTGCAGTAACTGAGGTTCTTCAAGACAGTTGTCCGTGTGGGTGCTCCACGTTAGGTGTCTTGATGCCCTGCGCTTGTAATCGGATATTTGTGGTAGCAGTACCTGACTGGGCTGCACATACACCGTAGCACTCTCGCACCGCACCGAGTGGTTACATAACGGTGTGCAACCAACCCTCCCCGTTCCTTCTCTACCTCAGAGAATCGGCCTGAAACTCCAAAGTAGATGGGAGATGGGAGGGTAGTGAACCTTCTCTTTTTCTCTGAGGAGTGTCCCTGTGGGTGCTTCACTTTAGGTGACTGTTGAGTAGTGCCTCTCAGTGGAGGGGAGGGGCTTCCGAGTCGATCTATTGATAGTGGATAAGTACGTAAGTCCAAAGTGAGCATCTGATGCTGACTGTTGTTCTAAAGCATAGTGTTTAGTGAAAGTATGGACTGATGCCCAGGGACCTGATCTGTAAATGTCAGTGGTAGGCCACAGATGCTGCCAACGGTCTGATGGAGTGTGTGCAAACTCCCGGTAGAGGTTGTAGATTGTTGTTTTGGTAGTACAAATAGATATACCCAGATATCCATTTGGATAGTCTCTGTTTTGAGATGATTTGACCCATCAAGTGTTTCTGTTATGGAAACAAATAATCTAGGTGATTTTCTAAATGTTTTTGTTCTTTCAATGTAGAAAGCTAATGCTTTGAGAACATCCTAAGTTCATACCCACGGTCGCCTGTATTTTTTCCAAAGCCACATGTGGACGGGAGGGAGGCCTTCCTCTCGTCCATATGTGGCTTCAGAAAAAAATACAGGTAAGTAAATGGGTTGATTTAAATGAAAGGGGAAGGCAACCGTGGGTATGAATTTAGGATGTGGCTGCAGGATTACTTTATCCCTTAAAGAATGTTGTACAAGGCAGGTGTGCCATTAGGGGACCTAATTCTCCCACTCGTCTTGCGGACGTGATGGCAATGCAGAAGGCCACCTTCATGGATAAGTGCAACAAAGAACAAGTTGCAAGGGTTTCAAATGGTTTTCCCATGAGTCCTCAAGAACAAGGTTGAGGTCCCACATAGGTGGTAAGGTTTCTTAGTATGGGATAAGAGTTTTCAATGCCTTTAAGGAAGTGTTTAATTGTTGGGCGAGCAAACAGTGACCCCGTCCACCTTGTTGTGGAAGGAGGTAATAGCAGCCAAGTGTACTCCGATGGAGCTTGTGGATAGCCCCAATTTTTTAAGTCCTAATACATTGTCAAGAATCCTCGGTAGGGGGGATGACTGTGGTAAGAAGATCTGTTTGCCTTGGAACCAGGTGCAGAATCGTTTCCACTTATGGATATGTCTTTCTTGCGCTTAATCTTCGATTGTTCAGTAATATATCTTTTACTTCCTCAGAAAAGGCCCTCTTGAATAGGAATGTAATTACTGTTTAAAAAGTTAACTGTTTAAACAATTAAAAATATTTTGTTCAAATGGTTAACAGTGCTGGCCAGGCTAATGCTTACAAGTTAACCAGTTAACATTACATCCCTACTCTCGACCCCAGTCAGCCATGGAGTAACCAGGCCTTGAGGTGGAGTACTGCAAGGGTGGGGTGACAGATGCGTCCTGCATCCTGGGATAGGGGAGGTACCAAGGGAAGGGTTTGAGGCAGTTTCACTGCCATCTGACGCAGGTATGGGAACCATGTTTGTCTGGGCCACGTGGGCACAATGAGAATGACCCTGGAATAGTCCTGCCTGATCTTGTGAATGACTTGGCTTAGGAGTGGAGTCGGAGGAAATGCATACATCAGCGGCGCCATTTTATGAGGAGAGTGTTGCCTAGGAAGTGGTGTCCCAATCCTGCTCTGGAGAAATATTATGGGCATTTGGCATTCTGAGTTGTTGCAAATAGGTCTATGGTGGGGAACCCCCATAGTCTGAATATCAGTTTGAGAATTCCAGGATCCATCTCCCACTCGGGGGTTTGTGAGAAATCCCTGCTTAGTAGATCCGCTGTTGTATTCCGACATTCTAGCAGATAAGATGCCGATATCTCTATGTTGTTGGTAATGCACCAATTCCAAAGGCGTATTGCCTCTGTACATAGGGAGTATGATTGTGCTCCCTCTTGGCAGCTTATATAAAACATGCATGATATATTGTCCATCAGGATCTTGATGGCATTGTTCTTGATTAGAGGGAGAAAGTTGTCGCATGCATTTCAGACAGCCCATAGCTCTAGTAAATTTATGTGCAGGTTGGACTCTGCTGGGGACCAGTGGCCTTGGATCATATTGTTGAGTAGATGTGCCCCACAACCTTTTAGGGAAATGTCTGTCGTGATTGTTGTGGTTGGAGTTCTTTGTTGGAAAGGGACTCTTGATCAGACGTTCTTTGGTTGGGCCCACCATGTTAACCACTTTGGTTCTTGCACAGATGTTCTTTGGTTGTGTCCACCACTTTTACTCTGCATGGCACTGTGAGGAGTCTGTTGAGAGTGTCTGTGCGGTATATATACATTGTTCAAAGCCAGGCCTGCAAGCATCTCAGGTGGATTCTGGAATGTTTTACAACAAACATTGTCGCTGACATATGTCCCAAGAGTTGTAAGCATGTTCGAGTGGATGTTTGTGGGCTGCACATCACCACTGAAATTAGGTTGACTAGAGCAAGGAAGCATTATTGGGGTAATATTGCTGTTGCTGTAAGACACTCGAGGTAGGCTCCTATGAATTCCAACTTTTGGACAGGAACCAGTGTGGACTTTTGTACATTCATTTGCAACCCTAGGTCTGTGAACAGGGTTATCGTGCTCTC
Organism: Chelonia mydas; assembly: GCF_015237465.2. Lineage (NCBI taxonomy): Eukaryota > Metazoa > Chordata > Testudines > Cheloniidae > Chelonia > Chelonia mydas. The sequence goes on from NC_057855.1 coordinate 91,689,773, forward strand.
AGTGGCCTTTATTGCTTCTTGTTGCATTCATGCCCTTATAAGGCAGTCATCTATGTATGGAAATATCAGTCCTTGTCTGAGGAGGCGAGCTGTAACGACAGTGAGGACTTTTGAAAAAACCCTTGGGGCAGTGGAAACGTCGAAGGGTAGCACTCTGTATTGGAAATGCTGTTTCCCTAGGGTGAATCTCAAGAATCTTCTGTGTGACGGATGGATGGTGATATGAGAAAAATCGCCCTGAAGGTCAAGGGCTGAGAGCCAATCTCCTTTCTCTAATGCCGGAATTATTGTGGTTAGAGTCACCATTGTGAAAATGTCGTGTCCTCACAAATTTGTTGAGTTTTCATTAATCCAGCATGGGTCTCCATCTGCTGGTCTTTCTGAGTTAGAAAGTAATGTGAATCAAAACCTATAATGGTATGGGTTCGACGGCACCTAATCGTACGAGGTGGTTTTTTCCTGTTGTAACAGGTGCTCGTGAGAGGGGTCCCTTAAGAGGGACGGGGAATGAGAGTGGATAGGTAGGAGAGAAATAAAGGGATGGAGTAGCCCTTCTGGATAATCTCTAAAACCCATTCGTCTGTTGCGATGGTGTTCCAGACTGGGCAGTATGGTGACAAATGGTCTCCGAACGGGTGGGGGACGGTTTCTGGTTCCAGATTCAGAGTGTGGAAGTCTCATGCCCTCGACCATACCTTCAAAATGACTGTTTAGAGATGGACTGTTGAAACATCAAAAGCTGATCGTGGTTCTGCTGACGTTTGTTTTGTCTTTGGTATGCTGTTGGTCGTACTGTCTTTGGGGCTGAGAGAATTGCGTAGACTGGAATCTCCGATTAGAAAACCTGCTCTGTTTCTTTTTGTTTGCAGACACGTAAATGTCAAGGGTTTTTAAGGTCGCCCTTGAGTCTCTTAGAGTGTGTAATGAAACTGGTTTTGTCTGAAAATAGTTTCTGTTCCTCCAAAGGTAAGTCCTCGACTGTTGCCTGGAGCTCCCTTGGGAACCCGGAGAGGCGCAGCCACGAGGCATGGTGCATGACCACGGATGTCACGATGGATCATGGTGCCATGTCTACAGAGACAAGGGAAGCCTGGAGGGCCGTCCTCAGGATGAGACCCCCTTCAGAAAGATTTGCCTTGTACTGTTCTTTTTTGTCAACTGGTAAATTTTCAATAAAAGTTGACATTTTGGCAAACAAATTGTGCATATATATATTTGGCCAGCAGGGCAGCATGATTCGCTTTGAGGAACTGAAGTGTAGCGGAGGAATAAGCTTTCTGCCTGAAAAGATCTAGCCTTTTCCAATCCTTATCATATGGGGTCATTTAGGAGTGGTGTTTCCCCCTTTGATTGACCGCCTCCACCACTAAGGAGTTTGGTGCGGAATGTGTGAATAAAAATTCCTTTTGCTGGCACATATTTTTTGTCAGACCTCTTCCATGAGAGTAGTGCAGTAGCTGGAGTCTGCCAGGTGATTTTTTCAGGCTTCATAATAGCATCATTTATCGGCAGGGCTATCTTTGCCGATGGGGATGCCTGGAATACGTCAGTGAGCTTATGCTGGGCTCCTGGTAGCTGCGCCAACAAAATGTCTACGGATTCAGCAACCCTTCTGAAGAGGTCCTGAAAGGATTTGAAATCATCCCCCGTAGTAGGGGATCGTGGCATTATGGTTCTGTCTGAAAATGAGAAGTGAGTAGGCAGTGAGGTGTTATGTTCGGCTGTGTCCTCAAGTTCCTCAGTATCCTCCTCTTGTGGTTCCGACGGTGCCGGGACAGTTGGTGAAGGGGACCGGGTTGTTCTGGACCTAGGCGGGCTAGGGGCCCTGCGATTTTGGGCCCCATATATTGCCCATGGATTCCAGTTAGGTGGGAATGGCATGGGGGGAGGTGCCCATGGGTGACCATACCATCCTCGTACATCTGCATCTGGTTGGTGATGAGATGGTCATGGCTTGGGTGAGGAGTGGCAAGGAGTGCGTATTGCTGCATCATCCTTTTTGTCCTCATCACTGGAGACAGAAGGGGCTGATCTGCAGGGAGTAGTCAGCTGGAGATGGCATAGTGGATGGCCTAGGAGCATGAGTTGAAGCTGCTGGTGCCGAGGATTTATAGCTGTGCAGCACAGGTACAGCAGGTGGCGCCATTGTACTGCTCAGTGCCAAGATCAATTTTGGCTCCATTGGTGCCACGCTGGAAGGTTTCACTTCAGTATGTGAACCTGCATTAGAGCTTGCCCACATAGGATCTTTAGCTCGTCGGAAACTCTTGGTGCCAGACGTTCCTGGTGTCTCGCAGTCTGATGCTCTCGGTGCCATAGGTACCGGGGCAGATCCTTCAGTAGGAGATCGCTTTCGTTTGGGCGATTCTCGGTGCGGGGATATCTGTGACTGCTTTTTTGTAGTCTTTCTAGGAGTAGGCTCCTTGGCAGTTGTTGTTGGAGCAAAGCCCGTCAGAGGCTGCCACTGGTGACTTTTGGCCAGGGGGTGACCTGGACTCGGGGTCGCTGGCTGGCCTGAGGGATTTCTCCATCATGAGGAGCTTCAGTTGGAGATCCCTGGCTTTTCTTGTCTTGGTTGTCAGCTTTCTGCACCTTTGAGTAATGTGTGTCTTGCCGAGGAAGCGCACACTGAGTGTGGCTGTCAGAGAGCGGTATGGAGAGTCTGCAAGTCAGGCAGCGTTTAAAACCAGGTGAGCCTGGCATGCCTGAGTTGGTCTCAAAGAAAAAAATGGGGTAATCCCTGTTTGATGCTAAGGCCGTATGCTTGCTGGAGAGACAGGGGAGGTAGAAGGGGAAAAATTTTTTTTCCCCAATGAAATTAGAGTAGGGCAAGGGGATCGGGAAGCTTGCTACAACTAAGATAACATTACCACTATGAATTATCTACTATACATTTTTTCTGAAGTAGGAGAGAGTGCTGCTGATTGCTCCGACTCAAGCCAAAAGTGGTAGAGAAGGAACTGGGGGGTGGTTGGCTGCGCACTGCTATGTAATCACTGGGCGCGTGTCTGAGATGGCTACAGCAGGTGCGTGGCCCAACCGGGCACTGCTACCACAAATCTCTTGATTACGAGCGCAGGGCATCAAGACACTTAAATGGAGCAACCACATGGACACTCCTCAAAGAACAACAGATATTCATGGGGAGGTAGTATGCTATTTATCTGAACCAAAATATTCTTTTTCATGTGGAATGTGTGTAACAAAGTAGTACAAATCTGGCACAGCAAGTCAGATTAAGATAAAATTATTCTAATTTTGGTGTTCACTATTAAATTAAAGTTATGATTAGATAAAGTAACTGGAGATTACAATTTTCTCATCACATCACCAGGGGGCAGAGTTAAGACTAAGTACATTATCTGTGAATTCTCTTTTCATATGTTTAGGTTTCTTGTAAATTTAATTTTAGCTATGGATGCATGAGTGTACACATTTTATGCAGGAGACAGACAGCAGACGTGAGAATCCCCCTTCTCACTCCCAGGCTCTCTGCAAAATGCAGGAAGGGAAACATTCTGGCTTCTTCTTTCCAACCCTGTATCTGGAGGCACTGATGAAATAATTCATAGGCTTCTGATAAGCCATAACATGGCTAATAAAAATGTTAACTTGCATAAAATAAAGTGACAAGTAATCTTTGGTGCCATGCGCTAGAACTTAGCTGAGATATTTTCTCCTATGAGCCATGGACCCTCAGCTATAAAAATAAATTCTTTTCTTTGGAATAGTATTAATGAACTGATTCTGTCCTTAGTAATACATAAATGAGGGACTGCCAGTCTGGAGCATATAACCCAATAAGTACTCCCAGTCTGTGCCAGCACCAGTGGGCCCATTGTGAAAAAACTGCCGAATTAAGTTCAAGACCTTATAAATACTTAAGGATAGACAACCCACACAGAGGTTCTGTTACTGTAACTGAGTCATTCCCTTCTACTGCAGACAAGAAAAACTTTAGCTGATTGAAGTCATGAAGACAGGCGTCAAGATCAATTGCTTGTAATGTAAATACTAGCATGGGTATAATCAGTGCAGAATCCCAGGGCATTCACAAGGTATTTCAAACAGTGGCAACTACTCATTGTGAAGAACCCTAAAAGATTACTCAGGAGATAAAAGCAAGCTACAAAGCTTGTTTAATATCCCCCTAAGTTACTGAAAATGAGTAAGTTTCCACAGAATTTAAGGATGGTTTCAGTTCAAATACTCCTGATTTAGGGAGATGGGTTTCCAGGGGAGTCACCTGCCAGATAATAGGTGAAACAAAGCATAGCAATTAGAAAGCCTTAGGGTACATCTTCACTACCCGCCGGATCAGCGGGTACTGATTGATCTATCGGGGATCGATTTATTGTGTCTCGTCTAGACGCGATAAATCCATCCCCGAATCGACGCCTGTACTCCACCTCGGCAGGAGGAGTAAACGGAGTCGACGGGGAAGCCACCACTGTCAATTCACCGCTGTGAGGACAGCCAGGTAAGTCAAACTAAGATACTTCGACTTCAGCTACGCAAATAGCTACCTGAGGGATTTCTCCATCAGCAAATAGCATAGCTGAAGTTGCATATCTTAGTTCGAACCCCCCCCACAGTGTATCCCAGGCCTTAGAAGCCAATGCCTGCATTCTGTGTGTGTGTGTCATCACTGACAGGTTGGAAGGAGAGGCAAGTTCATAATTTGTCACTGGTTTATCAGTTTGGTAACTATTTTTAACTTACATGCCCATCACATCAGATGGGTAAATTTATTTAAGTTCAAATAATTAAGAACAAAACTAGTAAGTTTATTTTGTTATCCTATCACACCTATGCTCTGATCTAGTACCATCCTCAAACCACAAAAACAGATGATTCAACTTGACTCTCTCAGAGTCTGGAATATTTTCAAGTGTGATTATATTTCACTCTCCAATTGAGAAAGAGTAATTAATTTATATTACATTGCCATTCTGGTTGCCCAGTAATTGATACTCCACAGTAAAATATAACAATTGACTTAAAATTGCATTAAAGATCATAAAAACTGCCAGTTGTGGCTTTCGGCAGTGCATCTCTCCACCTGTAGTGGCCTTTAACTTTTAGAAAGTAGAAGAACTGGAATCCTTTCAAACTTCTGTTTCAATACGTATAAAACTGTCACAACAGGAAGGCAAGTATTTACTCACACAGGGTGCCAGACCAACTCTACTCTCTTAAAGAGACTTACAATTTTTTTTTTAAAATTAACTGAACATTGCTTCTGTATTCTAGGCAGAACCTCTACACCCTAATCTTTGACATCACTGAAGGATTCTGCAGCGGGCAGACTTAAACCTACATTATTTTGTCCCGGTATTTTTGGGAGGACTACGAACTGCACGTAATCATACACCATGTATGTAATGTACTACAAAGATAAGACACCTACAGCATCACTACTTCAAAACACGACCTGTGGCTTTTCTTTATATAATCACAGAAGTTATGAAATGTTGTCATGTAATTTGTGAACGTCGTTTTGGAATCACTGTATAAGAATGAGAACCCAAAACTGCTTTTAAAGCTTTAAAAATGAACTGAAATGTTACCCTACAAAATATAAATAAAAGCTATGGTATCCGAAGTCTAATCAAGTATGCATGTAGGCTACATTACAAACAGTTTAAAAACAAGAGAACTTAGAAGATGAAATGATTCTTACCTGCCTAGATTTGATCTCAGGTTTCTGTGTTTCCCCTGTTACAGTTGATGACACAACTAACACCTAAAGCAGTGTAAGGAATGCAAGTGTTAGTGATGTGGTTATCTATAAACAGGAGATACACAGAACTCTGAACTCAGGACTTGGCAGGTAAAAGCCTTTCAATTCACCTTTAACAGCTGTATTTTGGATTTGAAAATCATATGCAAATAAGCTTTTTCAAGCTAAAAATGTACTAAATGTGGTCATAGCTACTCTCTTGCTTGAATTTTGAAGCTTCAATGGGACCTTATTTTTATATTTTATGCATCAGCCACACAGTAATGCCATTAAAGTTAAGGATGGAATTTTAGCTTGGAATAAAATATTGACCCTTTTGTTCATCCAAACAATCCAAAACTTCACCCTGTAAGAAGATTTTGTTACCAGAAGTAAAATGTGAAATATATAAAATTTAAAATTACAAGTGAAACTTTTAATTCTAAATGCTGGAGGTGGATATCTTGGGTTGCAGTCAGATGAAAAACTGATATTGCATTTAAATATTTTCATTCCATTAAATAATTGTTCAAGCGCTATTAAAGCAGGTTAGAAATTGGGCTACTGCTTCTTCCGTAACAATTTTGCTATGCTAGTGTCAGAACTGTCAACTTTTCAGCAAGAATGTTCAAATTAAAAAAAAATAAAAATAAAAAAAAGATTTCACATCTTATTCTTAGTTGTAAAGGTTCCTTACGTGGTAAGTTTTTAGATGCTAGGTAAATAAATGAGGGTTTAAACTGAAAAAAAAACTATGCTTTTCCTTTTGAAATCTGGGATGAAATCTTCATATTTTTAAAATATGGGTATTTTTGTGGTATAAATTTCCTTTGCCTGCCACCCCCTCTTCCACAAAAGTCCAATTTTCAAGTTATGCAGTTCAAGGCTTCATTGAGACCCTATATCAGGTCAAAAGTCTGTTTTAAATGTAAACAGAGTTTTATGCATTCTTCTTATAGCAGATCTGGTATACACCACTATACCAACTGTCCAAACATTTTTTAAAAATACATATTAGCTGTTGTGAGCTCATAATCTAATACCTGCAGTAAAGGATTTATAATCAAAGTGCAACCAGACTTAACTATTGCATCAAAAATATTAACATAAAAATGAACGGTGAAGATGTTCAAGATATCAAATTTAAAGCAAATTATTGAGTGTGAAAATAGGTTTATATGTATATTTCTGGGATATCATTACACTGTGAAACCTGTATTAACGTTTCTAACAAATAAAAAATGATTTTAAAAAGGTGAATTTATACAGCACCAACTTAGAAGACTTGGACAAAAGATTACCAATAGTGATAGGTCATAAAAACCTGCACCAATATGTGAAAATTTCCCTTTCAACTCCAGTGAGGAAAAATAAGCTCCATCAGAAAAAACACATTAATTGTATACTCTCTTACCACCAAGAACTTATTTTACTGCTGGATATAGCAACATCACCACCAATTAACAGAGACAGAACACATTTACTATAAACATACCTCTTCTTGTGGAATATTTTTATCGTTTTCAGCTTCAATTCTCACTCTCACAACACCCGATTTGTCCACTATCTCTTGAATCAGTTTTCCATTTTTTCCTATTACTTTTCCTACAGAAAGAGTGTACAGAACACATTCCACCTTAGGCTTCTTCCCCAAAATCTGAAAATATTACTATACAGTAGTTAAGTAGTAGAATTTAATACCAATACAAAGGGCTTCCAACACCGACCTAACAGTTTATGACCAAAATTTAGTCAATGAGCCATGAACTAAAATGTCTGAGTAACCTAATATGTAAATTTTGGTAACCACTCCAAAGCAGCCATATCATCCTATAGGTAAACAGTATTTAATTAAGGAAGTTTAGAAATATTTAGATAGGAGTATTTGATAAACAGAAAAACAAGGAAAACTAAGAGAACAAAGGAAATTCAATCACAAAAACCCTACATTTGTGGAATATGACTATTTAGTCTTACAGCTACATATCTTAGTCAAAGTGAAAGTTCACGCCGTTTTACATTCTCATTTTTCTTGCTTCTGCAGACTTAATTTAAAATTTTTAAATTGCATACAAATATATGCTGGGGCTGAATGCAAATTTTCTCCTTTTACAATACTACAAGTTTACCAATGGCAAAAGTGGTTAAACAAGCAAAGATAATTTGATTTGCTAGGTCTTCAAAATTTTAGTCACTATTAAGTTATATTTTTTGATATCAGAGAGGAAGTTCAGATGGCAAGACTGATCAAATCCTCAGAAGCAAGTTTTGTTTTGATATATGTTTGGCAAGATATTTCTGTTATCAGAAAGTAATTTTTTAAAAGACAGTTGGAAAGAACTATTCAGAATTAGTCTTACACAAAAGCTTTAACACCAAAAATGTTTATCTCAGATAAACTGGAGGAACAGAAGTGTATCCAAGGAAATGGAAGTTTTAATTTAAAAATACTTAAAGCTAATTAAAAAACAGTGGAAACAATCATTTAATGCTGCTCTTATAACTAAAATAAGAAAATAATAAACTAGATCTCCAAAGCCAGGCTAGTGATGCTGTTTTATAAAAATAATTAACAAGTTACCTACTGTTAGCCAGAATATTTAAAATTTTAATTAAAAAAAGATTAATGCAAATGAGATATTGTGTGTAACAAACAAAAGATGAGAATCTTTAACAGAAAGCAGCCTTAGAATTTAACTCTATTTGTTAAATACATTCAAGACACGAGTTTTAAAAATAAGAGCAAAAAATATTCAATCCAAGACAACTATTTATTTGTATTGCTGGTCAGATTTTATCCAGCAAGAACAAGTTGATTAAAACCCACTTTTACTCACACAGGACATAGTACATATCTGACAACAAAATGGAAATTTTGCTAATATTTTCTTAAATTCCTAGATATTCACGAGAGCCAGGTTTTTACATTACATGCAAGTTATACATCAATTTTTATCTTAATTCAGCCCAAGTATTACTTATAAGTAATGATAATTTTAGGCTGATTTTCATATTCTCCAGTTTAATTTGAAAATATTCAGAGAAAGCTGGACACAAGTATAGCCAATTTGTTGTTCTTGACTATGATGATTGCTCTAGGCTCATTACCAGCCAAGTGAGTCAAAAGCTTCTTTTGAATACTTTAATATTTTATTTAATCTGTTATAAATGTTAACAAGTTACCGGTAAATATAATAGATGCATATGAAGAGAGCTACAAAAAAATCTTATTGGACAAATTACAAATTTCCAAACACTATAATAAACAAAGTAATTCAAAATGCAACTGCTTATTTCAACAACTAATAAAATGCTAATCTTCCCCCCTCCTCTAAAAATTCAACAATATATATTATTAATCAGTATGAAACATAGACTTGCATGCTGAAATGGAATCTATACTTCAATCTTTAGAATTCACATAGTCCTTAAGCAGGCAGGTTGTTTTCATGTGGACTTAAACTTTTAAGAAACAGTTACTATAAAATCTTAGTTTAAAATTAAATTTATAGTCTAAAAAAAGTTACAAAAATATTACTACATATAATTATATTTTACAAATAATTTGAGTGCTGACAGCAGTTTTTAACCTAGACTGAAAATTTTAGTTTTCTGTCAAGCTACTGGTAATCTAAATGTGTACTTTGAAAGAGAGGGAAAAAAAAGGAATGCTAATGTTCCTCCAAGTGTCACTTATTTTGGATATATATTAATAGGTACATTAACAAATGTATATTCTTTCTGTGGGAACTAGGTCAAGAAACAAGATGTGAAGTAAAGAGATTGCTCAAATATAAAATGTAGTTTATTTTTAAAATATTTTTATTTTTAAAGTCCTGAACACATGGAGCAGGAATCAATTAAAAATCCAAAATTAAATTCAGTCAGTCGATCTACCCCTTCTGCTTATCATTAGTGAGAACTACGGTTGCAAGAAATTCACAGTAACATTTATTAAATCAATTAAACAGATGAGTAACATCCTGGTACTTGTCTAAAATCTCACAAGATTCACACCATGCCACTTCAGTATTGCTTCCAAAATCTCCTCAATATGCAATGAAGATGTCTGCCTTTACAAAGATTGGTACACATATGTATCTCCAAAAACACATACCGTACATACTTGTTCATTAGCTCATTCGTTTATAAGCCTACCCCCCAAGATGGATAGGTAAAAACAGTGAAAACTGTATGACCCTTTCATAAGCCAACCCTGTATTTCAGGGGCTCGCAAACTTTGGCTCCCGGCCCGTCAGGGTAAGCCGCTGGCAGGTCGGGACATTTTGTTTACCTGGGAACGGCGAACCGCAGCCACAGGGAGCTGAGGGGCTCCAGGCCTGCAGACACTCCAGGTAAACAAAACGACAATGTATTAGATATTCAATTCAATGATTTCATAGAGTTTAAAATCATCAAATTCTGGTGTAGACCCGTTTATAAGCCGACCCCCGCTCTTTGATGCGTCACGTTTTTACCAAAAATATTCGACTCATGAATGAGTATATACGGTACTCTTGTTATCTGCTACTTAAACTCATTCCAGCTAGCAAGCAAACCTAGATGACATTTTTCTGTTGGTTTACAGACGTTGATATTGCTGAATTATTTTTAATAAACTATTTTTTAACTGGGGGTCGATACATGTTTTAGAGTCTTGACACTTTTTATTGGAAAACTGCTGTTAGATGCTGGATCTTTTGCTAGTCCCACTGCTGCCCCTATATAAAAGCTTCACAGGTAAAGGGCAATAGGAAAGGTAAGCGTAGCAGGAAGTTCTGTGAAAAAGCCATTTAGTGTGTTGCATCGCAGAAGCCATATTTCTCAACACAGTCCAAGACATGCATGGATAGCCGTGACAATCTAGAAAGCAGCCTCCTTTTGTCAGCCGTTTCCTGGTTAGCAAGCTCCTTTTTGGTTCAGAATCCCGAAACAAGGGACAAGGCATATTAAAGTAACTGAATGAGTAATTGTAAACAAAGGCTCTCCGTTAACTATCAATCTGCAAAGAGGTCTGATTTGTCCTACAATGGATTTTCACAATTGCAATCAAAAAGTGACTGTGGGAGAGTCATAGTCCCTTGTGACTCACTGGATTGCTTTAAGCCAGGGTTTCTCAACCTAATTTCTAGTCAACTTATGTACACTGACGGCAAGTGAATCAGGATTCAGTTTCTCAGCAAAACCAATACATTTTAATAAAACTTTCTACAAGATTCTGTAGAGAGCTGAAAACTTCTCTGCAATAAAAGAGTAACAAAAACCCAATCACAAAACAAAAAAGCAAGCATCTCCAAAATGTAAGATTGCCCTCCTTGTATTGTTTCTAAAAGTTAAAACAATTTTCAACTAATATTTTTCTACCATTTCAGAGCTAAACACCAAAATTGACATACCTACTAGGTTTCTTGGTACTTGTATAACATCTTCAGCAAATTCAAGGTAGCTTCTTGCCTTTTTCACTGCATCTTGATCCTAAGAAATAGGAAAAAAACATAAAAGGGGTTCTGTGTTTTCCAAGAGCATGTTAGTTTTATTAAATTTTATTATTTGTCTGGAAGCTTACCTCTCCATAAATATGGAATGTGCAGGTGTCTTCATCAAGATCAATAGCAGTCACACCAGGTACTTTTCTGGCTTGCTGAATATTAGCACCATGAGTGCCAATGGCCAGACCCATTAGGTCTTCACGTACAACAAACTGTTCATGAAATCGCGATGCAAGCTGCCTTGAGCTCTAAAGAAAGAATGCATTCCTAGTTAACTTTGATTTTTAAAAAAGTATAGCAATTTACATTGATTTAGGTAACCAGACACATATGTAGGCTACCTCCCTACTTTCCACATCAGTTAATTTCTAAAGTTCAAGGAGAAACTGCCAAACATGTACAATTAAAAAAACCAGACAAACTGACTGAAGCCTTCACCAAATTTTGAGCTAAGAAGGGTAGGGATGGTAATCCCAAAGAGAAAAAGAAAAATCACAGTTAAGTCTTCTTTTCTCCAAAAATACATCTCTCTGCATGTATAATAATCCTAAAATAAATCTAGATACTGGTACTATCAGAAATTATATATATTTGAAGTTGCCTTATAAATGGTTTGCATCTATCAAATGTGTCACTCAGTGGTAGAAAGTGGAATCTATTTGCTTAATTGTCATTTTCAGATGCAGGTAAGAAATCAGAGAGAGAGGACGTTTTTACAAGATGGTAAAGTTGAAAGATGAGCTACTCTGGGGTTACAGAAACCCGCTCCCCTTCCCCCCCCCCCCCCCAAAAAAAAAAAAAAACAGAAAAAGTGCCCCCATGAAAATATGAGAAAAAAAATGTTAATTGCTCAAACAGTCCCCAGCTTCAAAGTTACGACTATGACAAAATGAACTATATGGATACATACTGTCCACAAAGAGCAAAAATGAAGAATCAGTTTCTATGTAAGACAATGCAAACATAGATGAGTTTGCAGAATTGAACAAGAATTCGACAGATGACAAAAGCCCTCGGGATTTTGGTACAGTAATCACTAGGGCGGTCAAGCAATTAAAAAAATTAATCACACTGTTAAACAATAATTGAATACCATTTATTTAAATATTTTTGGATGTTTTCTACATTTTTAAATATACTGATTTTAATTACAACACAATACAAAGTGTACAGTGCTCACTTTATATTTATTTTTGATTATGGGTATTTGCACTGTAAAAAGACAATATTTTTCATTTCACTTAATACAAGTACTGTAATGCAATCTCTTTATCATGAAAGTTGAACTTACAAATATAGAATTACACTTCTGCCCCGACATAACGCAGGTTCGCATACAACATGGTAAAGCTCTGACACGCTGCTCTGAGCTTTACCATGAGTGTTAAGGGTGACGGGCGGGGGGTTGGTTAAGGGGCAGAGGGTCTCGGGCTCCCCCCAACCAGGGTCTGGGAAGCAGAAGCTGTGTGTGTGGGGGGGCACTTTTGGGGGCCCCGCAATCCCAGAGTGGCCCAGGGGATTAGCAGGGGGCTGGGAGCAGCCCGCTCCGCTTCCCTCGCCCCAACCGTGTTGCTCGGGGGAGGGGGCTTAGGGGAAGGGATTCCCCCCCACACTCACTGACAGTGGCGGAAGCTGAGCAGCCTGGCCCCAGCCCGCTCCACTCCGCCAGCTCCCAGCCGCAGGTGAGTGCAGGACCTTTCCCAATCCCCCATCCTCAGCGACACGGCTGGGGCCAGGGCAAGGAAAGTGGAGCGGGCTGGGCCCAAGCCGCTCCGCTTCCCGCCGCCCGTGAGTATGGAGGGCATCCTTTCCACAACCTCCCTGCACTCACTGGCAGTGGAAAGCAGAGCGCTGCGGCTGGGAGGTGGCAGAATGGAGCGGGCTGGGGCTGCATTGCTCCGCTTCCCGCCGCTGCCGGTGAGTGAGTGCCTGTCAGGGGGTGGGGGGTGTGGATAGGGGTCAGAGCAGTCAGGGGACAGGGGTCTCTGGAGGGGGCTGTCAGGGAACAAGGGGGCCAAAGCAAGTTTGATATAAATGCGGTATCATCTATAACGCGGTGAGATTTTTTTGTCTCCCGAGGACCACGTTATATCGGGTAGAGGTGTATGTACAAAAATACTGCATTCAAAAACAAAATGTAAAATTTTAGAGCTTGTATGTCCACTCAGTCCTACTTTTTCAGCCAATCGCTCAGACAAACAAGTTTGTTTACATTTGCAGGAGATAATGCTGCCTGCTTCTGTTTACAATGTCACCTGGAAGTGAGAACAGGCATTCTCATGGCACTGTTATAGCTGTCGTCACAAGATATTTACGTGCCAGACGCTCATGCTTCAACCACCATTCCAAGGGACACGCATCCATGTTGATGGGTTCTGCTCAAAAACCATCCAAATGATGGTGCGGACTGACGCATGTTCATTTTCATTATCTAAGTCAGATGCCACCAGCAGAGGGTTGGTTTTCTTTTTCTTTCAGGTTCTGTTGTTTCCGCATTGGATTGTTACTCTTTTAAGACTTCTCAAAGCATGCTCTCTACTTCGTCCCTCTCAGATTTTGGAAGGCACTTCTGATTCTTAAATCTTGGGTTGAGTGCTGTAGCTATTTTTAAAATTTCACATCCGAGACTGCCGTAACATGAAATATATGGCAGAATGCGGGTAAAACAGAACAGGGGACGTACAATTCTCCCCCAAGGAGTTCAGTCACAAATTTAATTAACGCATTATTTTTTTAATGAGCGTCATCAGCATGGAAGCATGTCATCTGGAATGGTGGTCAAAGCATGAAGGGGCATACGAATGTTTAGCATATCTGGCACGTAAATACCTTGCAACGCTGGCGACAAAAGTACCATGCAAATGCCTGTTCTCACTTTCTGGTGTAAATAAGAAGAGGGCAGCATTATCACCTGTAAATGTAAACAAACTTGTTTGTCTGAGCTATTAGCTGAAGGAGGAGGACTGAGTGGACTTGTTTCAGAGTAGCAGCCGTGTTAGTCTGTATCCATAAAAAGAAAAGGAGGACTTGTAGCACCTTAGAGACTAACAAATTTATTACAGCATAAGCTTTCGTGAGCTACAGCTCACTTCATCGGATGAGTAGACTTGCAAGCTCTAAAATTTTACATTGCTTTATTTTTGAATGCAGTATTTTTGTACATAATTATATATTTGTAAGTTCAACTTTCAAGATAAAGAGATTGCATTACAGTACTTGTATTAGGTGAACTGAAAAATACTATTTCTTCTGTTTATCATTTTTACAGTGCAAATATTTGTAATCAAAATATACATTTTGATTTCAATTACAACACAGAATACAAGATATATATGAAAGTGTAGAAAAACATCCAAAATATTTAATCAATTTCAATTGGTAGTCTCTTGTTTAACAGTGCGATTAAAATTGTGATTAATTTTTTTAAATCAAAATTAATTTTTTTGAGTTAATCGCATGAGTTAACTGCAATTAATCGACAGCCCTAGTAATCGCCCATAGCACTTCCACAGATAAAGTCCAAACTTAGAGTAAAGAGGGGAGTGGTGCAATAGAGAATGTGAATGAGAATGTGACAATCATGTACCCTTAACAAGATAAAATGTGCACCCTGTCTCAGGGCAGTAATGATGATTCCGTAGGCCAAATGGGGCCTACACCTGTGCAGTGCAACTGACTTCAGATTAACTACTGTTACATCTTTGCATGTCCCATTAGTTTTAAATGCAGCTATACAAGTGTAACTATTGGCATAAAATGGTCTGCAGAATTTTTTTAACTGGAGATTTTGCACAAATTAAAACTAAAAATCAACTTTCAGCTCTGAAGGCAAGTTTGCAGGACTGGGACTCAGGAAAACTCATTTTGATTAGTAAAACTGAGCAAATCTGAGCTCAAATCATTGAAGTACAATAACCCCAATGAAACTTACAAATCTCCTTCCAGGGTAGAACTGCATTTTAAAAGATTATATATTAAAAAGCACTGTTTTGCTCTGTGACTGGGGTAACAATATATAAAGTGTAATTAAGGAAATATCAATGGAATCAGAAAAGTTACATGGCATCCTTCTTACAAAATCTTATTTTCAAAGAATAAAATATTGACTGACAACTATCCATTACAAAGACTTCTCATGCCTTATAAAAAAAATACAGATGTAATTAATTATCTTATGAGAGACAGCTCCGCTGAAGAGTGACTGAGTGGTACAATGCCCAAGTCTTGCATTACTGCAAGCACAGTTTTTAGGCATATGCAAAAAGTGCATTTTTTTTTTGGTCATGTTTATTATGAGGAAAACACATCTTCACTAGTGAAATTATCAAATTTAAGTGAATTGTTGCAAGTATTCAATTGCAGTTATGATAAAAACTAAATTTAAAATTTCAACTAAGAACAGTAAAAACAACAAGGAAGTTTTGCAATTAGATCATTCAGCATTTAATTCAACCTACCGCACAGAGGACAATTCTTAGGTAAAATTATGCACTATCCCCAAATGTCCAGGCGTAACAGAGCTAGTGAGAGTGGTAGCTAGCTTACAAAAAAAACCTGATTTATTTGATGACTGATAACTGCACAACAATTTTGCATTTTAGTTCCTTTGTTCTCTGATGATAGAACAAATAAATACAAAATACGTAAAAAGCCAACAACAAAACTTGCTAGCCCATGAAAGTATATGTAGGAGAAAATTCGTTTTGGAAATAAAAACTGTCTCTTCACAATTTCTACCAATAGTAAATTGGCTTGGTGATCTCCTGCGGTTCACTGAATTAGTCTTATTAGCATATGATGGATCTTTAAGACAAATACGAAATAAATGAAACAGTTATTATTCTTTATCCATCAGTTTATTTTGAATTACTACCATGTTAATGGAAGTGTACATAAGTAGCAATCCACAAAAAAACCCCTCCCAAATATCTATGATAAAACTGTTTTAAGTAAGCACTGCCAAGGGATAGGATATGTAAAAATGGCAAAAAAAAAAAAAAAAATGCATGGAAAAAGATACTTTCTGGTCACTTAAAATCATTTAAGCCATTTAAAAAAATAAACTGTTGATAGATATCATAGCCAAGTTTCATCCCACTATACTACAGCTATAGATTTATCCCACTATTATAGTGGATTCTCAACTGTTTTCCACCCAGGACCCCAATTCCATTCATGGTTTCTTGTCAGGATTCACTGAAATTCCCCAATCCTTTGAGGTTGCAAAGAGCTTCAGAACTGAAGTAACAAGAGCCAATGGCTGGTTTTGAGTGGAAGCTGAAGGATGTCAGTGATAGCTGGTGTATGTCAGGAGGAGAGAGAATTAAGTTTAGGAACAAGGTGTTTCTGCTTCCTATCCATACAGTTATTAGCTCTGGGGAAGTAACACTTCAAGAGGCTGTGTCCTGAAGCACCACTTCCCCAGGACTTCACATTGCATGGGACAGAGAAAAAGAATGGTGCAGTGGGGCTCAGGAAAGATCAGCAGGACGTTGAGAGTGAGTTGCTCTTTTCTTAACTCATGGCTTGGTGCTAGTGCCTTCAAAATTGTACTACTCTTAGTTTCTCAACCTGTGGGATGTAACTCAACAGCAACATTCGTGTAATTCACTTGAGTTGTGAAGTCCTGCACTATAATATGTTTCATTAAGCTAAAATGAGAAATTAAAACCTCTGAAAATATAGGCTCTAACATAATAGAACAGAGGTGCCATTTCCCAATATGAAATGTTACATAGTAATAATGGTACTTGACACACAGTTCTTGTCAGTACATCTCAAAATTCTTTACAAATATGGACATTATCTTTGATTTACACTTAGGAAAGTAAGAAAAAGTTCATTCTACTATACAGCGAAGTAAGTATTTGCTTGCCCACTCTTTTCCCACGTACAAACACAAGTGAGCTTTCCAGCCACTCAACACACTCTTGAATCATAAGAATACAGTATGTCATATTTTTTGTATGTTGATTTGTGAACATTGTATCTATCGACTATAAATACTATCCCCTTTGCTTGGCCAACATCAGTAGTCTCATCACTCCCTTCATTTTCTTCTCCAATTCATTGTTGTGCTCTCTTTTATACCACACTCTAAAGCCCTTCATATTCCAGACTCCCACCCTAAACATTTTAAAACCTCATATGTAAACCTGTTTTTTCTATAAAAGAAAAGGAGTAGATTTATATACACACAGACCATGAAAAAATACACATTGTAAGGAGAGTGATCACTTAAGATGAGCTATTACCAGCAGGAGAGTGGGGTGGGGGGAGAGAAAACCTTTTGAAGTGATAATCAAGGTGGGCCATTTCCAGCACATTTCCAGGAGTTAACAAGAACCTCTGAGGAACAGTTGGGGGGCGGGGGGGGGGGGGGCGTTCTTGTTAACTCCTGGAAATGGCCCACCTTGATTATCACTTCAAAAGGTTTTCTCTCCCCCCACCCCACTCTCCTGCTGGTAATAGCTCATCTTAAGTGATCACTCTCCTTACAATGTGTATTTTTTCATGGTCTGTGTGTATATAAATCTCCTCACTGTACTTTCCACTTTATGCATCCAATGAAGTGAGCTGTAGCTCACGAAAGCTTATACTCAAATAAATTTGTTAGTCTCTAAGGTACCACAAGTACTCCTTTTCTTTTTGCGAATACAGACTAACACGGCTGCTACTCTGAAACCTGTTTTTTCTATGAGGGCTACAAACATTCACCCACATCAATGCCATGCTATAGCCACAGCCACCTATATTTAAAAGCAAACATTCTAAATTATCACAGATCTCTGGATTCCCCAGCATAGTGTTCTCAAATCTTGGCATTTTAGGGTCCAATCCTATGAAGCAATTATTCACTCCTACACATACCCCTGCTGACTCCAGTGGGACCAGATGCAAGATTAGACCCTTAAATTGTAAACTGCTCTGTCAGGGACTACATCTCTACCTGCACCTGGTAGAACACTGAGAATACTGGTACTTAATTATACCACCACCCATGTAAAAAACTCCTGCCAGCTATAAATCACAAGTGTTTTCAGTACAGTATTCAGGTTATCTGATGGAGAAACAGACAACATACCTCTAGCTGTTTACTAGCTTCTTCATTCCTCAATATCAGAGATAACTTGGTGCGAAGACTTCGAAAGTGCATATCAATCAGCATATTTGCTCGCTTTGTTGTTACTTCATTGATGGACTACATTATTGATAAAAAACAAAATAGTTGATAAATCCACTGTTCAAACAAACCCTTACAATAGGTAGTTAGGGAAATAGTACTTACCAAAATGATAAGCTGATAGTTTTCAGAATCATATATTACAGAAAATGCTCCAACTGCCTTTTTGAAGTCTTTGTGTGCAGACTCTTTGGCACACCTAAGAATAAAAATGTTACATATTTACAGAATGTTTATTTGATGTATTTGTGGCTCAACCATAAAATGTATCATCTTTGAAACTATTAATAGTAAAATATTTTCTTTGTAGAACACAAGGGTAGTTCTGTAAGTATGCTAAGTTAATATCTGAAAACTATAATTCCACTGGCACAAGTAGATATGGTAACCAGCACCTTTAAAGAAAATATGTGAATAAAAAGCTAGTTCAAATCTGCTGTGTGAAGAATCTGAACTTAAAGATACTCCTTTCTTCTGAAAAGGATGTAGACAATCTTTGGGGGAGGGGAGGTGGGAAACAAAGGGGAAGGCAGAACTTCCTTCCTGATTCAAATATAGAAAATAGTAAAAGGAGATATTCCAACTGTTTTTCCAGGCATGCATGCATGCATACATGCGTAATTTCTGAAGATGCTAAGCAAGATTAAAAGATTAGTGTTCCAAGTATTTTTTTGGTCTTCACAAGTGTGGGTATGTGCACACTAAACTTGTTTAAAGGATAATATATTTCTATTAAATGAACATTACTGATAGTTGATGATAGAAATATAATTTATTATTTAAAGAAAAAATTAAGTAACTATTATTAATTCTAGCGGTTGTAGTAGATTTAAGACTTAACACTTTGGATCCAATTCATTCACATATCAATAAAGGCTTCCCACACAATGACTCGTAACAACCATCAGAAAGTGTCATTAGAACCTTGAAACGTAGGTCATTCTTTTGGTCTTATGTAAAATATATATTTCTTCTGCATTTCTGAATGTTAAGTTTTGTCATTTACATTTTAATTACATCTGGTTACATGTCCATATTTCTGTGATAACGACCACATTTAATTTTGAACAATTTATCATAGTTTTCACAGATTGCTCTCGCCACCTACTGTATCGGTATAAGCAAATCCTGAACTCTTCATCAAGTGATTCAGGAGGGTTCTCTTCACAAAATAATCTAAGATAGGTGGTGTCTTATATAAATAATGGTTGAATATTAAGATTTTTTTCACCCATTTTTCCCATAACCAAGCTTTATAGTCTTAACTTTGTACTTCAGAAAAATATTTACTAAACTCTATCTAAACTGTATTAAGTACAGTTATTCTGCATTTGATTGATTAGTTGAATTTTCAATTAAATTTCATAAAACAGAGAGGCTTCAAGGAACTATTTCAATAGAAGTGCTCAGGTTAAAATGTCAAAGGTTTATGATTCACCAGAAATCTGAGATGAAATTATTTCTGTGTAATTCACTGCAGCTCATATGTTGTTCCTGCACACGACAGATTCATCTAACACTGCTTTCAGAAAGTGAAATGATGAGCTTTTTAGAAGAAAAACCATTAAGATCTTCTCTTTAAAAGATTGTTTAATCTTAAATATTTAAAAAGAAACCCAGCTGTCTTTTTTTAATGTATCTGTTAGGACGGAGGATTTCGGATTCTATATTTTGCCTGCCAGAATTGATGATACAACAAATGAAAGCACTGTAAATGCTTTCAAATCCAGTTCTCTACTCAATATAAATGAGTAGCAGCAGGGTGCTTAGGAGTTCACTAAGTGGACTACAGAATATTCCACTAAGCCTATAATTTTGAAGGTTGGGGAATGTTATGCAATAGAATAGCTTCTTTCTATAAGACCCCTTCTCCAGTTCTGTTTTGGGTTATCTTTTAAAGCTACAAAGGGAAGTCAGAGTTTCAACCGAGGTTTTTGAACTACATTCTCCGGAATTTTCAGGTAATTGACATGTCAGTATTCTAGAAGAGTCTCACAATTAGTTGTTCTTATTTCAAACCAGTAGATAGTAAATCAGTAATGGCAGAAACTATTTAATTATTTCATCCATACATTCATCATTAAAATAACCTAAACTTAATAGGCAGCATGGGATTTTCCTCAGCCATTAAACATGTATTTATATAGACACTTGTCATATCCAATCTGCCTATCAAGTTAAAAAAATATAAATATTTTCATGTTGTTTTCAAATAACTTGATAAGATGCATTCAATTCTTATCAAATTCATTTTTTCCTATTTATATCAGTAAACAGTAGAACAATGAAACAAAAAACAACACATGGTTCTATACCCTTCAAGACTATGAAAACCCAAAAGAAAAAAAATTCTTTATTTCTGCAGGCTTGCAGTACCACTTCAGACATTATTTCCTGAAATGGGTCCAAACTGTAACATTGTTAGTAATGTCTACATTTTCTGCACTTTCATCTGATAAATGTAGAAAAATCTCATTTAAACTATTAATGACAATTTTCAATTCCCTCTTCTCTGAGTTCTTATAGTCAAGCAAAATTTCAAAATAAATTATGTATATAAACAGATTTGTACTTACATTTGCCTTAAATCTTCTGGCACTTCCAGTTTGATCTTGTGAAAAGTATCTTTTGTTGCAGGTTTGTTGGGATTCACAGATCTTAAACGCTCAATTGTGACAATTTCATTGTATGTAGCATCACAGGCTGCATATTCTATTACATAAAACTGATATAAAAAATAATAAAATCATCCAAGCTACATGTTTAATGACAAGAACAAGAATTGTGCTATGACTGCATTGAGTGTGAAGTATTCTTTAATTGCGCAAATAAACTGCACTTTTTTAGTTTTAGGTAAAAAGACACTCCTAATCAAACTTCCTACTACGGGGATAGCCTACACAGTTACTTAAGAATAAATTTAAAAAGAGAAACAACTTCAAATCTGATGTCCAGACAGTTGCAAAAGAAAAGAGAAATACAAGAAAATTGAAGTGTGTATGTATATATATTCCTACCTCACCCTTTATCATTCTCACTTTAGCCAGCCACCAGCAACATGGTTCTTTTTCATTTGCTCTGGAATAAACCTAAACAAAAAAGTATAATGTACAACACTGCAAGATGAGAACTGCCTTATATTAATAAAGAAATTTGTGTAGAATTTGCATAAAGCACATCACAAGTCATGACTGATATTACCACTCCTGCTATGCAAGAGCTTTTCAAGCCAGTAAATTATATAGGATCCATAAAATGTAAACAAAGTGCCTAGTTCAAACACCATAGCAAATATAAAATTATAGCCCATATGAATCAGCAAAAAAGTCAGGACAATCCTGAAGTACTCAAAAAAGCAAAGGAATTCAGACTTATAGGCCAGCTAATATTTCAATTTCATCTATAACTCTTCTAATTATATACAGGTATTGTACGGGTCATGCCAGTGCACAATATTATATAGTCAGCAAATTGACATATAGAACCTCTCTCATAACATCAATAAAACCAGCTTTATACTAAAAAGTGTTGCCAGGATAGCAATGTCAATTAGGGATGTGATGATTTTATGTTATTTTTTATCCATCATAGCTATGTGTCAAAAGCCCTAGTGTAGACATAGTTTTATCAGTGAAGAAGTGGTTTTGCTGGCATAGTTTATTTTGCTCTCTGAACCAAAATAAGCTATATTTCCATATCAGCAAAACTTTTAAATTTAGACAACGTTTAGGAAAGGAGTAAGAAGTTTAAACTTGTAAAATAAGGAAGTCGGATGGGTAATATTAGAGTGACCTTAATTTTTGTATATTATATTTTCTTAATTGTAATTCTGCAAGATTGAAAGAAGAAGTAATATGTTTAATCAGCCAATTGTTAACTCTGGCTTCAAAACAACTTCTTTTGATTGTTGCTCTTTGTGCCTTTGAAAATTACCCCACCCTCAATAATACCATACTATAACCCAACAGTTCTCAAACTGTGGTTTGGACCCCAAAGTGAGTTACGACCCCATTTTAATGGGATCACCAAGGCCTGTGTTCGACTTGCTGGGGCCCAGGACTGAAGCCAAAGCCCGAGGCCCACCACCCAGGACTGAAGCTGAAGCCAGAGTGCTCCAGCCTCTCCTCCCCCAACTTGGGGCTTGGGCTCCCTCTGCCCTCCCCACACTCTGGGCAGCAGGGCACCGGCTCTCCCATACACACTTGAGGTAACAGGGCTCCAGCACCCACCCATCCGGGGTCATGTAGTAATTTTTGTTGTCAGAAAAAGGTTGCAGTGCAATGGAGTTTGATAACCACTGCATAATCTATCACATTACTGCCAACATCCTGTGACAAAAACAAGCTTTAATTTGCATACAATTACACGAATTTGCACAAAATACTGCCCAATTGCGCAAATGGCTCCAATTTCCCATAAACCCTGAAATGAATAGTTCTGTGCCCCTTCAGAAACAGATCTGCCTATCCCCAGCTGTAAGTCAATTATGCAATCCAAGAGCTGGCCCTGGGTCAATTAAACGTGTGCTTCCCAGCCCCACATCAATTAATTCTCAATAAGTCGCACAATTATTTCTGAGGCCCCTGCCCACAAATCAACTCTGCATTCCCAGTCAATCAACTGGAGAGTGAGGAAGACAGCTAAATCACAAGCAGATGGGTTTCCCCCAGAGATCGAAAGGAAGGTCTGAAAACCCATCAAGTGGGCAGGTCTGTTATCAATGGGCACTATAGTATTTTTTAGTACATATTACAAAGTTGCTTTTTTATCTTGAGGTTTTATTTTATACATATAGGCCCTGTCTATACTGCTGAAACAGTTCTGGCTAACATGATTCAAATCCAAGCACATACTAACACAGTTTCCTTCATCAATGAAGACATGAGGATCTAATTTACAGCACTGTTTGTAAGCCAATTGCTATCATTACCATGGAGGTCAGGGAAACAACTGTAGCATACAAATCCCTCAAGTGTCAAGGATGTGGTTTACAACTGTCAAAAGAAGCTCTTAAATAGACTCAGCATTATCTTCTATAATGTTTGATATCAATGAGATGGCGTAGTGTTCTACTTATTCCCAGTTACTTAGCTGACATTCTTTTCCTGTCACTAAAAAGGTACTGTTTAAAACATAATACATACCTCTACTTCATCACTTTCATTTATATCTTTATTATAGCCTGCAGGTGGTGGAAACCTCACATCATGGAATGGAATTTGTCTCTCTGGCTGCCAGCTGAAAAGAAAAATACAGCGATAGATTGGCCCATGTACTTTCACTTTCTTTTTAAAAGGATGACCACAAGTGTTTTAGACCTGTAAAGTTCACATCTTTACTTTTCATACATTTTCACACAAAAACTTCATGAAATTTAAATTAACAGAATCTACTATAGAAATGTTGCAAAAAAAGTTTTTAAAATGTAGTTAAGCATCTTAAAACTAAAAGTAGTATTAAAACTGTATCAGGGATCTTACCACAAAATAATGCCCCCCCCCCACCCCAATCAGTATTTTGCTTACAATACTGTCAAACAACTAGAAGTTCTATTTTTATACTAAGCAAATTCCAAATTCTTCTATTTTTGAATTTAAAAAATATTCCAAACTTTACTGAGTAGAACATATCAATAAAGCTGATCATTTAAAGGTGTGGAGTAAAGTATTGAAGATTTCATCAACTTAAAAAATATGCATCTTATAACCAGGTTAACATGGATATTCAAGCACAACAGCTTAAAGAAAAAGACAGCTTGGAAATCTAGCTTTTTTAAAAAAGTTAAGTTTCAGATTTTACATCTTATCTGATTCTCACGTCAACTTATTTTGGTTTAACAATCACATTTTTCTGTATCTTTAAATAATGTGTTTTTCTCTTCCCTGTTGCCATTTGAAAGACCCAAACAAATTAATAGGGGAAGTTCAATGACTTTATAGGAGAAACAGTAAAATTGACTATACACAGAGTATTGTACAAACTAAAAACAGAAAAAGAACTCTCTCTAATTTTAGTAAACAGTGATAGTATGTAAATTATTTTTTCACACGTAAGTATAACTTAAGTTAAAAGCTTCCCTTCAAAATGCACTCTTTCCTCAGGTCCTATAACACCCATGCCTTTAACAGGAGCTAGCAAGGAATGTCCCAGCATACACTTAGTGATGTCACCTCAACCACAAATATATGCTGGAGAGAGTTTATAGAGGCACATGTGCATTGTTTTCCTCCATTAAAAAACCAACAGATACATAAATACAGAATATTACCAAGATTTTCTCTTTTACTTGCCTCTAAGTGTATGTATTCTTAAAAAAATGGAAAGGGGTGGGTAGCACATGGATTTCTTGCAAGGGGGGCTGCCAGAGGCCTCAGTGTTGATGCTGTTACATTTTAAAATCAACTCAGAATAACTTGGTGAGTCTAACAAGTCTAGTAACAAGAGATACAGGTTGAACTCATGGAACTGATTCTGAGCCATCCAAACATAATATATAACATTAGTAATACAGCAATGTTTACCTTTGTCTTTAATAAAACAAACTTATTTTATTACATCTTTCCTAAATAAAATTTTAAAATAAAATACAATAGTTTTTATTGTGAAGAGCAATAGCATAAGCATTCAGATTTTAAATGTATTAATTTTTTTTACCCATACTGAAAAAGGCACTATTTATATATTACTAAGTTAGAGACACATATTAAACAAACACAGTATTAGATTTAAACGTTGTGAAAAACTATAACATCAGCAGTACACTTACTTGTTTTCAAATGCAACTGTAATGGAATCTTCATGTACATCCTTTACAAATGCCTGTATGAAAAAAATAGTAGAATTATGGATAGCGCCTATATTTTAAAAATACTGCCATCTTAAAGCTGCTTTTTTCCACTGACACCACTGAAACTCAAAAATTAAGTCTGTTTTAAAATCATCTCTCTCTAATTTTGCAGTATTTTCCTAGAAGATGGGACTATAGAGACAAAGTTGCTGACATCTTTGTACTCCCCTGGTTTATGGGCACCAACCAGTACACTGATGTGCTTATGCAGTACTCAAATCATACATGCACTATTTTCTTTTCACTTCTTAAAAGGAAGTACAGAACACTTCAAACAGAATATACAACAGAATGTATAAATGTTAAATGTATTATGTATAGTTAATATGTTGTGTTAAATAAGGTTTGCCTAAAATTCTACATTTCCTGTAGTTCTGACTGTAGAACTGTGGTGTAAATCAAAAATCCCCAAAAATTTTTATTCCCCACCCCCATATCCCAGTACTCAGCTCTCTGAGTTCCCTCCCCAGCTCCCTTCTCGCCCCAAAACAAGTTCCAGTAACACCAACAAGACCCAGTTATACCCAACTCACCCAAGCTTTAGCCAGATTCCCTTCAATGCTATTGCCTGGCGCTCAACAACTTCCTTTCTAGATTAATTAAAGTGGGACACACTATATCCTTCCCTCCATTTTCCTCCTGAGGTGGTGGCTCTGTAAATATTTCATCCCTAAGCTTCTCCTTTGGGATAAGAAGGAAAAGACTTTAGAGGGCCTACTGAACAGAGAACTGAACTGTGACTTAGGAAACCTGGATTCTATTCTCAGCTCCACCACTGGCCTGCTGGGTGACCATGGGAAAGTCTCTCTGACTTCCCGTGCTTCACAGTGTTTACGTTTCTCTATCTGTAAAATTATGATATCGATACTCATCACTTTTGTAAAGCACCGATGAAATATGTACTGATGAAAAGTGTTACATAGAAAGTTATGTGGTATTATTCAGAGCCTCCAGATAATCATGGTTATGTGGAAGGGAGAAGGGTAGAAATTTTGAAATTTCTTCCACTAACTAAATGCCTACAAAAGAACTTTTGCAAGTGTCTAAAATAGAAATAAATAAATGTAACTGTTGAAAAACTATGATAATTGATGATAGGCAGCATGGGTTTTCTGCTTGCACTTGTCCATATAAGAAGTTGATTCATGTGTGTATTCAGGAAAGTAGACGGGGAAGAGGGACATGAATGAAAGGACTCTGCTAGTTTGTTCTATTAACAGTGATGGCATTTTTAGCACATCAGTAAAATGAAAATAATCTTGACCACTGACAATGTTCAAGATTATTTACACCAAATATTATCTGGAACATTTAACCTTCCCCCAATTTTGAGACTTTTAGTGAAACGAGGGGACACTTTTATAATTCAGATTCCACAGTAACTTCACTTTTCTTCCAAAGCAGAAGCACCTAAGTATCAAACAAGAGAATCGAGAGTGACTACTGCTAAAATGAAGTGACATAGGTGTACATGAGTACAACTGTGATTCTAGCAGGAAGTTCAATACTGGCTCAATAACCTGCAATGAACTAATAATCTCTTCTGAGCTCAGGTCAAAGCAAAGTGAAAAAGAGCAAAGCCACCGTTAGTCTCTGGAGCCCCTTTCGCAGTATGCCCACCCTTTAAAGCACTCAAGGAACATTAAAGGAACCATTAAAGTTATTTATATCAAAGTACCTTCAGAAAGGACACAAATTGGTTATAAAATTTGGCCATATCACTTACAAAGGCTCCCTTTCCATACATACCAAAAATACAGTTAATATTTTTCTCTGGCATGACAGAAAACAAATCTAACATCAGAGCTCAGCGTCTCACACATGCTGAGATAGGTATAGAAATAGTATTTACATAAGACAACAGAACTTTAGGTTCATACACACCCATATGGGTATTGCAAATTTTGCATACATCTCATATCCATCTTTGCTCTGTCTTGGCTTATGCTAAGTCCAGGACAGCAGCAATTAAGGATATGCATTTGACAAATCTTAGGATAGACTCGCCCCATTCTGAAACAGTGAACACATTTTCAAATGTGTGTCACGTGCAGGTCTGAATCAGCTATTGATCTAGATCAGGGATGGGCAAACTTTTTGGCCTGAGGGCCGCATCGGGTTTCTGAAATTGTATGGAGGGCCCGTTAGGGGAGGCTGTGCCTCCCCAAACAGCCAGGCATAGCCCGGCCCCCGCCCCCTATCCGACACCCCCTGCTTCTTGCCCCCGACAGCCCCCCTGGGACTCCTGCCCCATCCAACCCCCCTGTTCCCTGATGGCCCCCCGGGGACCCCTGCCCCATCCAACCACCCCTTCTCCCTGACCCCTAGCCCCTAACTGACCCCCCCACCCCATCCAACCCCCCCTCTCCTTCCTGACTGCCCCCCCCAGGACCCCTGCCCCCATTCAACCCCCCGTTCAACCCCCGTTCCCCACCCTCTGACCTCCCCAACCTCTATCCACGCCCCTGACCACTCCCCGAACTCCCCTGTCCTCTAGCCAACCCCCCCGCTCCCTGCCCCCTCACCGCGCTCCCTGGAGCACCAGTGGCTGGCAGCGTGGCTGCACCAGGACAGGCAGCTGTGCCGCGCAGCACAGAGCACCAGGTCAGGCCGGGCTCTGCAGCCCTGCCACCCAGAGCATTTCCCTGATGATGAGGTGAGGCTGCAGGGGAGGAGGGACAGCAGGGAAGGGGCCGGAGGTGAGCCTTCCGGGCCAGGATCTCAGGGGCCAGGCAGGACGGTCCCACAGCCAAATGTGGCCCGTGGGCCGTAGATTGCCCACCTCTGATCTAGATATTAACAGACATGGATGCCTTGACATCTGAAGTATACTGTAATCACTACCACACAATGTATAAACCTATCATTCTGCAGAAAGGCAAAAGAACAGGTCTATGTACTATTAGTAATAGTCACCTATGCAAAAGCACAGATAATCTTATCAAAATTATCTGATTACATCATGAAAATATACATCTTAAATCAAGAGCCCCAAACTACTCTTGAGGGAAAAAGTAAGAATGACAAATACCAGTGCCAGCAGGAAGAACCTGAACTTCTTAATTAATCTTTTTGGTTTTCTTTGAACCATAATAGGATGAATGCTATATGTCTTTTTTAGAATGAAGAAACACTGAATAGAAGCCTTTCCCTTTACAGTGCTGAGCCTTCGCCATCTTTAAGGACTCCTGAAGCTGTTCTAAACACTGAACATGGTCCATGAAAAATACAGGAAATGGCATGGAGTGAACTGGGATAGGGTTGGGTGGGAGCAGAGACAGTAATTGGCTCTTCTATCCAAACTCAACAATTGCTAGAATAATGTGTTAATTCCACCCCATCCAATAAGGAAACGGCCCAAATAGCCCTAGAAAGGGAATTACAGAAAGAAGGGTAGTCAAATTGAAGACAAGCTCTGTGTTCTTAAAACAATCCATCAAATGTTTTGCTTGGAAAAAGTGAAGGTCACATGAGCAACTGATTAGGACAATAACCTTTGGGGGGGATGGTTTTTCCTTTCTTCTCATAGGCTTTAGTCTGAAATTCAGGTAGGTTGAATGGTAACCCCATGCCATAGTTACTCTCTGTGGTAGCAGAAAGAGGAGGTTGTTGAACCTTTCTAGCTTGATTGAAGATGACTCAGAGATTGTGAAGAGGATTTAGCATCAATTATTTTCTTTGAGTCTCATCTGTTTTCTTACCATACACATTTTCCACAGAAAGGAAATTTTCAACGTGGCTTAAGCCTCAACCAAGAGACATGAACACTTAAAGCCAGGAACACTGAAGAGCAATACCCATATGTAACTGCTCTTGCTGTGATGTCCATATGTGTGGATGCCAAATCTGTCTAATGTCTTTCACTGTCTTCCTCTGTTCCTCTATCAGATGGCCCAGAGGAAAAAGCACCTAGTCCCAAAGCTGATATAAAGTTAAATGTTGATGGACTGCGAAAACTGGAATATAAAGATGCAGAGATATGTATATCTCAGGCTCATAGGTGTATAGGTAAGGAGAGATGGAAGACTAGCCTGAGCAAACATGCATGACAGATAGTAGAGTGTGAAACATACTAAACGTAGAGGGAGACTAAGATGAAGGAGAACAGGGGGAAGATAAAAGGTTGGAGTAGATATAACATCAAGAGGAATGATGTTCAGAAAGAAGTCAGGGGAGTGGGGAACAGACCATGAGAAGAACATTTAGATTATTCGTGGCCATATCAATTTTTTTTTTTTTTTAGGAACTAATGAGCAGAAAGGTTTGCCCTTACTGCTCGAGAGCCATAGAGCACAAAAACAGAAAGCACATAATATAGAGCAGCCTCCAGAAAATTTGAAAATAACTAAAGTTGTTCACTCTCCCCAACATGAAAAACTTAATGTGGTGCACTTTCATCGTGGCAACTGAACAACATTAAATCCCTGTGCTTGACATTAGTAACATAAATAAATACATAAAACCTGTCCCTGCAACATATTGATGTTACTGGAGGTCTCAAATGTGTCAACATTCACAAACTCTGCAAAATAAAGTTTTACTTTCAGTGATCCAAATATGGCCTAAATTTCATTATTAGTCATTTTACAAATGTAAAAGTTATGCTACTGTAAACACCAATATATATATTATTTCAGTGCCCAAGAGTATGCTAGGCATGTCACATGAACAATTCAAGATATGGTACCTGTCCCAAGGAGTTTAAAGTGTAAAATCAGATGTAATAACTGGAGATCAGAAAGAAGGGGCAGGGAAGGGGCAAGAAAAAGAGCAGGGATAAAGGTTATGGTAAGAAAAATGTTCAGTTACTCAGTATGGCATATGCACATATTGACCATACTATTAAATTAAGTGTTAGGGGGGTTAAATTAATCATTTAACTTGCTGCTCATGGATGGCTGAAGTAATTTTTTTCTTCAAAGGAATCAGAAAGAGAAAAGTGAGCCAATTTGGGTAACAAGCCTGGGAAAGGCATTCCACATAGAGTAGCAGAATGGCAAAAAGTCACAAAGGAGCATCAGGGGAAGGAAATAAAGGGAATGTCCAGGCTGGCACCATTAGAAGGATGGAGGGGATGGGAATTGACATAAACGGAGACAAGGTTGGAGATATCTGTTTGGGATGAATTATGTAACCTTCAAAGAAGGGACAAGGAACTACAATATGGAGCCGGGGGGAATTCTGCAGGATGTGACGGGATTAAAACAACAAATGACAAAGATTATTTTAACATTAGCAGTTTGGATGGAGACAAGTTCAATATCCAGAAATCGAAAATAAAAATTGCAGTCATTGACGGAATGGACAAGCAATTTAACCATTAGGAAAGAAAAAAAGGGGCAGATTTTAATATTGTTATGGAAGAAGAAATGGCAAGATTTGGCCACAGACAGGAAGTGGATGGAGAAGTCAAAAATGGATCCACGTTACAGACTGACAGGATGCTAACAGTATATCAATTGCAAGAGATAATGGAGGTAGTGGAGTGTCTTTCAGGAAAAGCAGTCAGTATATTCCAACCCCACTGGCATAGGATAGATCCCATTAAACAGCTGCATACAACATTTTCTTATCTAATTCGAATAATTGAATATGCTCACAGCTAAGTGTTTTTTTAAGTGACCTCTTTGGTCACTTGCAACAGAAGTCCCACAGACACACCTACTTTAGGAGAAAAAGATACCAAGTTTTAATCAACATATTATGTTGGCATCAGTTTTACATGTGAGACTAGTATTATGGGAGACAGGATTAAGCTATATAGTTTTATAATGCATTTAAAGATTATGAACACAGTAAAAGACCTAACACTGGTAATTTTCAGTAAAACTAAATAAAACTGAAACAAGTACACTACTGAATGTCTTACTTTGTATACTGTATTGTGCCTTCTACCGCATCTGTATTCATTACAGAAAAATACTTATGGATAGGTATCATGGTTTTCAAGATTGAACACAGAGCTGGAAGTCAAGAACTCCTTAGTTCTAAATCATATTTCCATCAATAACTCAGGGAGCAGCCTTCAACAAGTCACTTAACCTATCTACAAAATTAGGATAATAAAAATTATCTACTTACTTTGTGGAGGTGTTAGAAGGCATTAATATTTGTATAATTCTTTGAAAATATAAAGTACTAAGATATATTAAAATCAGTTCTCTAATATACTGTAGAAAAATAAACTATAGTTATATTATTAGCAGCATCCTTTATATTTTCCCTATGCAACTGAAATGAACACCATTTTCTAAAACTGTCACTGTCCTCAACTGCAATTTTTACTTCTTGAAGTACATTGACAGGGAATAAATGTTTAGAGGGAAGGACATTAAAACATCACCAATTATTTTGTATATGAGGCTGCAGAACAAGTGGGTTAAACCCGCTTATTAATTTGTTCCCAAGTGTAAATTTTCCATTAGATGTAAATTTTGTACCATGACACCCCACACTGAAACACATACCATGCAAAAACTGTAAGTGTACTTAAGTATTCCTCTGTGAAAATAAAACACTGTACAGCACATATATATTAGTGATGTCCGTGTGACGAAACGCATTTATCTTGCATCTTTGACTATTTTACCTGCACTATGCCCATTAATGCCATATCAGCCAGCACTTAAAATTTTTAACCATCCAAAGAGATTCAGGTCCAAGCCACAAAAGTCAGGCTGATTTCAAATATGCCTAAAGTTCATATATTTTCAAAATCTGAGGTTTTGGGTCAGGCTCTTCTACAGCTACAAACCTCTGAACAGCTTTAAAACAGCCATTGAAAAAGAAATATACACACAAAGTAGTGTAAAAAATGTTTTCTATCCTCAAACATGGAACATCCACCCCCAGTTGAACGGGTCTGAGTGACAATGGGACCAGCAACTGTTCTAAGTTCAACATCTCATGTCAACAGGGATCGCTAGAAATAAGCGTCCTACATTTCATATGTGCTGAGCACTCTCAGCTCCCATTGCAATGTGAATAAGAGCTCAGAGTTCTCATCACTTCTGAAAAACCAGGCCAGAGAGCTTTACCCATTTGAAAGCTAGAAATCCTACCTTTTACATGTGATTTGGTACTCGTTTCTAGCTATGACAGGCTATGAGGTATCTGTCCTTAAGTTTGTGACAGTAAGATTTATAAAACCTATTTTAGATCATTAAACAAGGTGTATACTGAAGTAAATATTAGATGCCAAACAGACCAAGGCCCCACTGTAATAGACACAGTACAAACAAAAGCTTCCCCAATTTTAAGTTACCCTTTTCCCCTCCACTAATACAACTGGACTTACAGTATTAAAAACAACCTTGGCGTCTGGTAAAGGGATAAAAAAATATCCAACATTTTTAAAAGCTCTCCATTATATTACTAAAACATTTTCTTTTAATATATATGGCATAAAAGTAGTATTACTGATAGTTGGTGTTACTGGTATGATGAGACTACTGACCTTCATTTGGGATAACCCAAATAATTCTTTGTAAGCTTTGCCACTCATAAATACATGGTCATTCCCTAACTCATGCCAGTAAATGTCTTCATCCTTTGTCTTGTACTCCATACATACTAGCATGTACCCTGATTTAATGTATTTACAGTATTTTTGCTAAGGGTCTTCCAATCAGAGTGAATTAAGGTGGTTTTATAGTACTAATTGTAGGATGATCACTAGATATTAACATACCATAAAATGAAATGGGATGAACAGTTTTACAATATTATAACTCTAGAGGGATCCATCAAGATGCTGCTTGAAGAAATTTCTTATTTTCTCCTTGGGACAGTCTTGTGTTTAAGCTGTTCTGTTCCTGGCCCCCATCAGAAATTTAGTATGATGTTAGGCAAGCCATTTCATTCTGTGCCTCAGTTTCTCCATCTGTAATATAGGGATAATCTGACATCTGACAGGGCAGCATGAGAATTAATTAATAAGTGCAAGGGGCTTGGGTATTATGGTAATATAAAAAAAAGATATAACTAGAATGATAAACTATGCCTTTTCTGTTAAACACTAATCTTAGAGTGTTGTTTTCTCTAAGTAATCTTTGCATCAGAGTTGATCATTTTGCTTGCCATTTTAAACCTTTCTTATTTACCCTTCCTATTTGCTAAAGAGAGCTTATATGAATTCTAAAATATAAGAAAAATATAATTTTCTTTCAGAGAAATGTTGTAAAATAGTCTGGATGTACTAAATGATGTTCACATTTAGTAAACAAACTCTCAGTTTATGGAACAGATAGAGTAACTCATGAACCAATGAAACCTTCCATTCATCATATACCTAACTTGTTCTGGGACCAGAAATGTTGGTAATAAAATAAAATGTGCTGGGTTACTTGATCACCTTTTTTTTTTAATTATTATTATTAGTCTAGAGTAAAAAAAAAATTGAAGGGATCAAGAAATTTACAATATTTCCCAAGGGGAGAACTTTCTGCACCGATGTCATTCAAATAAAGTACATGAAATTGACTTTATATCTTCTCTGTCATCTTGTCACAGTAGTATATATTTTTAATCAATTATTAACCAGAGAGTACATGTTTTAAATGACCTCTTTCTATAAAGCCTGCCTATGATATATAATGCATTTAATTACTGGTGCACAATTAGATAAAAAGCTACTGTCATTTAAAAACTCTTTTTAATTCCTAAAATGCATACTTCATATTCTTAGTTATCTTTTGAACAATTATCATCAACCCCATAAAGACAAAGAAAAGAAAAAAGGGACTTTTGTGAGTGTTCAATATTTTATTTCCTGGTACTTCTATACAGATCTGGGATTTCAATTGGAACACTCCAGACCCAACAGATGCTCTATTTAGCACTCATATATTCTCTCCTTACTATGAAAACACATGAGATGGCATCAAATATGAAAACATCTCCCTCCAGATATTTTAAGGAAAAAACCAAAGATTTTAAACAGAATTAACTTTTAAAAATCTGCATATACTGGCATCATTTTAGACCACTAGAACTCAATATTATCTAGGTCCCTGACCCTCCTTCCTACCTCTCACATGCTATAATATGTGATAAACTATTCAGTTCTATCCATCTCCAGTTTATTAACAAACACAGGACACAACTGAATATTAGGCCCAATTCTTGAAGGCACTAAGAACATCCAACACCCATATGAGCGGAGCGCTCAGCACCTTGCAGGAACAGGCCAGACCCATTATGGTTAACTGTATTTTGACAAAGGGCCTGAATCCACTATAGCTGACTCCAATGGGAGTAGGCCCTAGCCCAACGTTTTGCTCATGGTTTTGGTTTTTTTAAATCTTCTGGATCACAGACCACTGCAACCCAAATGATGTTCTACCGTAAACTGACCAATGCTCTTCATTTCATGTAACCCCCGTGGCAACAACAACAAGCAGGAATAACTGGCAGTGCCCGTGGTCCACCCTCAGCGAAGGCTCTCCCCACCACCAATGCACACACGCCACCACGTACACATCCAACAGGCTAAACCACGTTTTCAACGGGAGACGTATTTGGTCAGTAACGTTTCCAGGACCTCGGAGCAGGCCTGAAGGCCAAGGGATGCGCCAACCCCAGGTCGGCGCGGGCATCCCTGCCCGCAGCATTAACAGCGCCACCGGGAGCGGCGTTTCATCCCGAGAGCCAGTTAACGAGCTTCCGGGGGGGCCCCGCCCGGCAGGGGCTCGCCGGGGTGCGACGCAAGGCCCCTGGCGCGGAGGCTCTGCTCAGCCGCGGATCCCCCAGCGCGCTACGGGGGGAGAGGCCCAGCCGGGCCCTCTTCATCTTCCCTCGCACCGCGGGAGCGGCGAGCCCAGGCCTCCCTGCCCCCACAGAGCGAAGGTCTCATAGGCCCGAAGCCTCCGGGCCCCCGAGCTCCCTCTGTCCAAGGCGGCCTCCCTCATTCGTGCCCCCGCCCCACTCCCTCCCCTCAGGTGGGGGGGGGGAGGGACCGGCTCTCCCAGGCCGCCGTCTAGCCCAGGCCTCTCTCCTTTCCCCAGCGGCGGGAGGAGCCGCCGCCTCCTGCCCGAGGCCCCGCGCTCCCTCCCCTGAGGCCCGGCCCGGGCGCGTGGTACCTTGTAGAAGGCCCCATTGGAGCCCCGCACCTCCACCACCAGCTCCTCCATGTTGTGCCGCGGCGGCTCGGCGCGGGATGCCCAGGCCCGGCGCCGCCTCTCTCTCTCCGCGGGAGGGGGGCCTCGGTTCGCTCCGTAGCCGGACGGGCGGGGGCGGGTCGGCTCCGTTCCTCGCCCGCGGCTGCCCGGAAATGAAAGCGAAACGGTCACCACCCGGCGGCGCGCGGGGAACAGGGGAGCGGGGCGCCCGCTTAGAATGTAAACATTAAACCCGCATCACGTGACGGGCTCCGCTGGAGAGGGGGAGGGGCGGGGAATTAACTCGCGCGAGCACGCCCCGCTCGCGGCCACCTAACGGCCAGCCGGCCGCACCCCGCCCTCACACACACACACACAGACAGCCGCGCTAGCGGCGGCACGCAACCGAACCTCACGGCGCTACGGCGTCCCACCCCCTCCGCCCGCGCTCTGAGCGACTGCACCGCTACCCAATGGCGGCACGCCATCGACGCGTGCGGCGGCCAATGGGAACGCCCGTCGGGGAGGCCCTGTGACTCGGGAAGGCGCGGGCTGCCATGGGCTTTCAAAGGGGCCCCTCAGCTCCGTGACCGGCCCGGCCCGGCCCGGCCCTCCAGGGGGGCCTTGGGTCGAAGGGTTGAGGCGGGGGGTGGGGCTTGTCCAGAGACATAACGGTGATGGCGGGGCCCGTGGGACGGGGGCCCGGAGCGGGGGAAGGCGGGGGGAGACGGTGGCTGAGGAAGGAGGCTTCCTGCAGCCTGGGGAGCCGCACGGCTGGTGCCGCGGGGCGGTCTGCGGGGGGCGCCAGGGCCTCGGTTCGCAGGTATTAAAGAAGGCCCCTTTGCAGCTGCGTGGTAAGCTGGGTCATCAGCTGACTCGCGCGGACTAACAGCGGGGTTTGCACTTCCTGTTTGGCCTGAATGTCAGACCTGGCAGCTGCTGAGATCTAACCCCATCTCCGTTCCTCATGCTGGGGGCGGGGGCAAATGGAGGGGGGGCCTTGGGTCTGGTCCCTGCCATTTCTCAGGAGCTGTTTCTCCTTCTGGAATATTTTAAATGTTCCGCAGATCCAATCTGCAAGAGATTTTCGGGAGCCCCTGTTACCTACAGGTGGCATTGTTGGGGAATAAAGTGTTGGTGGTATTAAGTAATTTCCACTCTCTTTGCTTGGACATTAGTCGAAAGCACCATGCAATACAACAAATAGATACGTTTCATACAAACGGCATCCGAAAATAGTATGTAAAAATGTATGCATACAGTTCAAGTGAAGTATTATCTATTGCTTCTGCACAGCTTGACTGTACACAGATGGTCTGGATGAATCTTCATGATTTATGGTATATGTTCTTGGTGTTGTTCAGTAATCCTACATCAAGGCACTCAGTCTTGATAGTACAGAAATTTCATGTTTTGCAAATGTTCCTTTTGATTCAATGGCTTCCTTTGAGAGTTACAGAAATACTGTCTCTATGTCTTTCTTAGGGCTGTATCTGATTTTACCTCCTACCAGCTGTAGGATTTATTTAAATGTGTAGTGTGTGCTGTTTAAATACATTATGTACAATAGAACCTCAGAGTTATGAACACCAGAGTTTCAGTCAACCACATGCCTAATTTGGAACTGAAAGTACAGGATCAGGCTGCAGCAGAGACCAAAAAAAAAAGGGGGGGGGAGGGGAATACACTACAGTACTGTGTTAAATGTAAGCTACTAACAAAAGGAAAAGTTTTAAAAAAGATTTGACAAGGTAAGGAAACTTTCGGTGCCTGTTTCATTTAAATTAAGATGATTAAGAGCAGCATTTTTATTCTGTATAGTAAAGTTTCAAAGCTGTATTAAGTCAATGTTCCATTGCAAACTTTTGAAAGAACAACCCTAATGTTTTGTTCAGAGTTACGAACAACCTCCATTCCCAAGAGTTTGTAACTGAGGTGCTACTGTACTGTGGATCTGCATGCACAATAGGGCCTGCAATTTGATTTATAAATATTAAATGAGACACTCCATGCACAGATATCCAGGGGAGAAGGGAGAACCCACAGCCAGAGAGGAAATAATTTGTTTTTTTCAGCAATTCACAGCTTGTGGGCTTAGTTTTAGAGTAGGTTGGGAAAGGCACCTGCTTGCAACCTGCTTTGGACATCATAGTAACAAAGGATCTAGTATTTTAAAAATAGGCTTTTAAGGATAATTAAATCAGAGCTATTAATATTAGCCTCCAGATACCATGACAATATAGGTGAACTACAAATAAATGATATAAAACTACATTAAAAGCACACTAAGATTGCTATGTAAAGCACTCAAAAGTTAGGAAATGCCAGTAGTAAGGTTGCATGTGTGTACACATTATGATAGTCTTATTATATTGATCACATACTATTTTGGGTCATACTGTTTTTTTCTGCTAAAACACAAGAAAAAGAGGGGGGAAAACCTCAACTATTTTGATAAGAGTTTTTTCCAAAAGTTATAAGTTTGTCATGGCCATGACTTCTGTGACAAAACTTTGACTCTCTCACAAGTTTTTGCACAAAAGTCATGCATTGAAATCCTAGCCCCTTTGAAATCAGTGATAAAACTGTTGATGTCTGTAGGTCCAGGATTTCACCCATTGTCTCTCTCATCTTAACCAGCCTGTTCTTGAACACAACACTTCCATGAGTGTTTACAAATGTCTTTGTGTATATACACAGTGTATTATGCAGGTAGGGGGTGGTTGTCGGAATTAAACATATAAATATTTTATTAAAAGTTTTAAACGAATTTTGATGTAAAAATGTTTAACATCTCATGAGAAACAATGTTCATCAGGATTTGTCTTTTAAACTAATTTGTTTTATCATGCTGTGATGGATTTGGAATTGTTTGCAATAATTTATGAATATTAGGTCATGACCTGGTTACTGTAATGTTTACTGTGTGCCTATATTGAAGGACTTTAAAAAGAACTCTCTGATAAGCTCATATCTCTCACCAACAGAAGTTGGTCCAATAAAAGATTACCTCACCCACCCTGTCTCTCTGCATATAATAATATTTCAGTAGCAGGATTGTTAGGAAATGCACCCAGGAAGGGAAATGCTTCCAGGAAATACTTGAGGGACAATGCAAGAGCCATTCACATTGATGCTGAGATTCAGCCCCTTCCTGATTTCCCTATGAGTAACTCTCGGGTATCAAACGATATAGGCAAATTGAAAGAGAATGCATGAGAGGTTTAGACCCATCGGGAAGATGGTTAGACTCTACGTAAGATACGCATGCATGTAGACTTTTTGTTATAAAATCCTTTTTCCCCTTTTGCTATGGTTTGTTCCTAAGATTTAATTAAGAAGACTTCTGTGTTAAGAAGGCTGTTTTGGGTCACTAAATCACTGATTATAGCCTCCTGAAAGGAAGAACTGCCAGTTTCTGAATCAGTTTGGACCTGTTTGGGTATGCAGTGTATTGTAGCCCAGGGCCTGGTCTGGGAATCATAAGAAGGGCCTACTGGGTCAGACCAAAGGTCCATCTAGCCCAGTATCCTGTCTTCCGACAGCCCCAGAGGGAATGAACAGAACAGGTAATCAAGTGATCCATCCCCTATCGCTCATTCCCAGCTTCTGGCAAACAGGCTTGGGACACCATGTGATTCTACCCCTTGAAAGGTAAAGGCACAAAGTCTAACACTTAAGCAGGTGCACTCAGAGACCAGAGAGGGATCAGAGGAGCAGCTAGCCCTGTAGACATTACACATGGATTTTCTCATCTCTGCCTTTCACAGACAATCAGCC
The DNA here is from genome assembly GCF_015237465.2 of Chelonia mydas. Lineage (NCBI taxonomy): Eukaryota > Metazoa > Chordata > Testudines > Cheloniidae > Chelonia > Chelonia mydas. Next base: position 91,728,891 of record NC_057855.1, read on the forward strand.
TCTGTCACTAAGGGCCAACTTCTGGCCTCATAAATGAGGCACAGTGGGACAAATATTTGACCTTTGTTTTAACTCTTATTTTAATAGTATAAATAAAAATTAGATGTTTATAAAGGCATTCTAAAATAAAGGTTCTTTTTCAGTGAGACCTAGGGGGAATACTACATATATTCATTTTGTGTTGCCTTAACATCAGGATTCCATGGAAAGAGCATCACATTGAGAGTCCTTAACTTTCAAGTTCAAAGTAACTTCTTATGATATGTATTTTGTGAAAGAACTGTATGTGCTTGGATTATAGTGTAAAAAAAAACTGCAATAGGTAGGTAGATATAGCACTGTATGATATCTTTTTCACTGCTGTCTTTTAATGCTGCCAGTCTGTTCACAAAAATGGACTGAAACAAAGCATGCATAGTTGGGAATAGGTTTTATGGGGTGTCTGAACTTTTGTGTTCGGCTAACTGTCACTTGCAAAGGGTAAATGTCAGGCCATAAAGACAAGAATGAGAAGTTTGTATTTACTTACAGTTGCATTACTGACTGTACTTGAACAGAGTTGGAATAAATTATTCACACTTAGTATTGGGAGGGAGATTTGTGTGTGTGAACATGTTTTCTGCATTTGACTGGTGATTTGATATGACTACATACTTATTCCCTTATTTGCTTTTCCACTAAAAAATGTGACTTCCTTTCAGATGTGAGGGGAGGAATCTATTTTATGAATATTGCTATTCATGGATGAACATGTGTGCAAACATTGAATTTTTGTGTGAATGAGTTTATTTGCATGATAAATGCTGTGAATCCATCCTTATGTATATACCCACTATTCCCTCTGAGCTTAATTATTACATATAGGACTCTGTCAAAAGAAAGTTGAAGCCAATAAAACTGGCTTGTCTTTCTTTGTTTAGGAAGCAGTCCAGGTATTTGGACCCTGTAGCCAATATCTGTACTACCTGTATAAAACAGGACAGGAAAAGATGTTGAAATGTCTTAAATTTCTAGTCCAGTTAATCTCCACCCACACTCTCTGAAGTGCTGCTGTGTCTACCAGAAATTCTTCCTTAACACTTGCTAGCCGATAAACGTATCCTCTTGCCTTGTGAGACGCTCTCTGGAAATTTCTCTTTTTTCTGCTTTTTACCACCTTTCTCAGAGAAAAGAAACTCTCCCTGCAGTTTGCAGAACACCAGCATAAGGAGCCCACCATCTTTCCCATTACTACAGAACATTCAGATTCCACTCTTCCATGTCTGTGAGGGCAGGTCTTCAGTTGCTATAGAACAGTCTAGTTCCAAAACATTCCCTCCCTTTTCTTGTTAAAGGTATATTGCCTAAAACATTCTGTTAGCATTTCCTTTACAATGAGGCTACCACCCCCTAATTAAACAGTAAACCATGTACATTGACATATGAAAGCATATCTTCAGAAAAAGTAAACGTGTATGTATCTAAAGATCTTTCAAGTTACTCTGGAAATGCACCATTCTGCTGCCTGTTTTGACTCCTGTTCTCAGTATTGGGTCTCAAGTGAGACATTTAAAAAATAGATGGAATGGTATAAGCCTTTAGGTGCAAGGACATCCTAATAAAGGTACCAGAATTTCTGAAAGACTTGGGAGAGGGATTCTCACTGATTGTAGTCTGTGTGGGAACAAGTGCTAGCAGCAAAGGAAGACTTGATATAATCAAACAATTACTTAAAGGACCTGTGAAGTAAACAAGAGGAGATAAATGTAGGTAATCTTTTCAGAGATTCTTCTGGTGTTAACTGTAAGCAAAGGAAGGAAGAATTTAATACAGAAATCACATCACAGCTTTCCTGTGTCTTTTAGGCCACCTTGGTTTAAAAAAAAAAAAAAAAAAAAAAAAACACACAACCCAAACCATGTTAGTCACAATGATTTTTGAAAGCAGCTGTCAGCTATGGTTCAGTTTAACATAGTTTGTGTTTCTGCCCTGCAGACCCTTGTTCAATAAATATGTGGTGGAGTTGATTTTTTTTTTTTTGCCTTAACCATCTGAATCACACAGTAAAAATGATTACACATGGCTAGTTGACAGATACACCTGTTCCTTATAAGAAAGGACAGACAGCCATTTGGATCCCAAACAGTCTGATTCTACAGCAGAGGGGGAAAACAATTATTGACTCCAAAATAGCTGGTTTCACAAACAAACGTTTTGTAATTCTGGGAGGGACTGCTGTCTCTTATGTAGCACCTATTGCATTGTCAGTGCTTAATAATTCCTTCTTTTGAGTTCACACCTCTAATTCATTGTTCCAGGCTGTGAACTCACAAAGAAAAGTGTATTTGATTACACTTGGTTTACGTGTTTTCTTCATAAACATGACAGCTAGAAACCTACTTTAAAAACGCATTTAGATTCTGTATAAGCTGTTTGTGGCACATGGGCCATGTAAATACATCAAGTAGGCTAGGTTGGGCTACGGGTTTGACACCCAGATTTAGAACAATGCTGATTGAAGCCTTTGGGTGTTATTACATTATTACTGGTTTCAGAGTAACAGCCGTGTTAGTCTGTATTCGCAAAAAGAAAAGGAGTATTTGTGGCACCTTAGAGACTAACCAATTTATTTGAGCATAAGCTTTCGTGAGCTACAGCTCACTTCATCGGATTCATCCGATGAAGTGAGCTGTAGCTCACGAAAGCTTATGCTCAAATAAATTGGTTAGTCTCTATGGTGCCACAAGTACTCCTTTTCTTTTTACATTATTACTGCTAGCCATAATTTATTAGTCTTCCTTTACCATGGTGGTATGGATTTTATTGTTTCTAAAGCATGCAGAATAGATCAATGTCTAATTTAGCTCTGACCATCACCCACAAATGATAATTTCACAACTTTCCTTGAGCTGGAACCTTGCTATACTAGTTATCTTCTTCCCGAATACACTAAAATTCATCACTACTTCTTCGGTCACCATTAACTAGTGAGAATATTTAATCCCTATCCTCTTTATAAGCCCAAATTGTATATTTGCAGACAGTTGGTTTAGTCTTATTTTTTTCAGATGACATCTCAACCTTTCCTCATAAATCTTATTTTCGAAATGGTCATTTTTTTTGCTCTTTTTGAACTGTCTCTACTTTGTCATTTTTTAAAATGTAATGGTCACAATAGATTAGCACTTTATCAAAACCACCTTTCAAAAGAAGACTGCTGTTTATTGACCCTTTTGAAACGTACCCATTACAAACGCACAGGGACTCTCTCAAAATAAATCTTTTACAATCATAGGGTAAAGAGTGCTTCTCCATTGACTTCTATATGTGAAGTATATTGTATGCAATGTTTTAAGTAAAATATATCCACACACTAAAGAAAGAAGTGGTAATATTTAATTAATTAAAATACACTATAGTACCCCTTTGCTTTCTGAATTCTTCCATAGCCTCTGGCAGTTTTCCAACTCATCTACCTACTCCAGATTATGGCTTAATCCTGCAAGGTTCCTCATCTTCCCTTCAAATTTGTGGATCTGACAGTCCTCACAGGAGGGCTCCACCCCTTGCAGGAATAAATTCTATATTATTTATAGCACAGCACATTTGGACTACCTTGCTCTCATCTGCAGGAATGATATAAAATACACTTGTTTTAAGGAACTTCTAAAGCACTTCTTGTTCAATGGTGTAATCTCAAAAGGAGTTCTTTAGTATGTGGTGTATGTGAGAAAAGTTTGTCTTTAACCTTGCCCTAGGTTGGTGATGAGCTAAAATGCTATTTATCTTCAGACTCTGCACCTTTCCCATCATTCTTACCCTGTGGTCTGTATCAAGAGACTTTTTCATGGATTCAGGGTAAATATGGAAGATGTAATATTACCCCCTTTGTTGTCATTCTGAAAAGCCAGTGTTGATAGTTAGATTTTAAAGTGTTTGTCCAGTGGACAAGTTACTATCTCTCACCTAAAGCAGAACCATTCAATAGTATCTCAAATATAAAAAATATTTGTAAAATTAGAAATAGAGAAATAAAGTTCATGGTAATGGCCATTCTCTTCCAGGAAAACTTTTAACAAAATGACTGGTACATGGAAAAATGATATGCAATAGATTTAGGTTTGGAAAAAATACTGTGGGTTCTTCATATATGGGCCAGAGTAGATCCCACTGTTGATGTGCACTTCTCTCATGCACGCACTATCAGATTAAAAAACATAATAGCAGTAGCCATTGGGGTTGCACACATGTCCTGTGTTGCCTCATGCTCCAGTGCAAAGGCACGAAGGGTGGAGTGGTCATAACCCTCCCTCAGTTCCTTCTTAGTGCCTGTGGCAGCAAGATAGAACACAGCAAGTGTCCAATGTGCTATTTTCTCCAACCTTCAAATGCATCTTCTCCTCTAGTTTTGTGGTGAAGGGAAAAAAAAAAACAAACCCACAACCCACTAATTTGGATGTTCCTTTAAAAAAAAAAAAAAAGGCCAAAAAACCCACATCCCCCACACACCCTGTACAGTGGGGCCTCATGCCAACTGCTATAGTGAACTCTTAAACCTGAGGGTTTAAATCCTATCTGAGCTGGGATTTACTCCTTCCCTCAGTTGATGGACATAATGATGTCTTTTTTGTCTGAGGGACAGCCCTATCCCCTAAGGCCCCTTTTGTTCTTGCTTGGGTTAATCTATTGCCTGGTATAGAGAATTTATTTTTAAAGGATCATGTCTAATGCCTAAGTATGACAAGAAGCCTGGCTTTGGTCTAGTTTGAGTGAAATGTTGTCTTAGTGACCTTGTTATTCTGTAGACTTGTTTATGACTGCTGTATAACCACAGGATGTGCTTAAGAGGGAGAATATTACATGGAATGGAGTTACTGGCAGACAATGGATACATAAAACATGATATCAAGAGGCAATTAGAGAAAAACAGGCAAAAAAGTTCCTATGCAGAGAAACAGGTCAAAGTGACCTGACCAAAATATGTTCAATGAGTGCATAAGCAGTGGTAATAAACCAATTTTTTTTAAAAAAAGAGAAATATTAATACGAATACACCAAAGACCAAAAAATTGTCATTTAAAGTTCACATGTGTCTTGTATGAGTTACATAATGGTGACTGGAAGAGAGTTAATGAATATCTAATTTGGATGTGCATAATATGTGGGAGATTGTAAGAGGCAGTTGGAGCTTCATAGGAGAAATTTATCATGACCCACTTATGCTCCAGGAGAAGGTAACAAGCCACTGCTCTTTTCCTCTATGTGTCATTTCTTAGTTTAATAAGAATTGTAATCACAAGGAATGCTTATGGTTAAAATCAAGGTTTGAATTAATAAACTGAGTGTCTCAGACCTGAGCGTGTGGCATTCTCACCCAAAACTAGTGAGAGATCTCAGGCTTTGTTTATTTACATTTATAACCCATTTTTTAAAATGCCCATCCAGAGCTTTAGTCATCTTTGCATTGTATTTTTAACCATGTCAAAGAGAGAAAACCAGGAGTTTCCTCTCATGAAACCAAATGCCAACAAGACCCTGCCTCAGTCACAAATGCCAGTCCTCATCACATTGCTCCCTGGGTAAAAAGATTAGCTTTGCAGTGTTCCCTGAAAGTCAACACCTTTAGGCAATTTTGGACCAATGTGGATAACGGGTCTCAAAACTGAGGGCTCTTCATAGAAGGGTCCCTTCCAGCAGCTCCCTCCTTTCACACCAAGGGGACTCAAGTTGGAGTGCTTCTGCTGACCACAACTATGAAAAGATACACCAGGTGATATGAGACCTGCTATATTCTGCACCAACTTCAGATGCTTTGTTTATTTGAAAAATGTTCCCAAATATAGTCTTTTGTAGTAATTTAATCTTGATACGACAAAGGCCTAGATTATAGTAGCAAGGTCAGCAATAAAGCCACTGCAGTCTCCAGGCCATATAAAATGTGGGGGTAGGAGGGAGCGTTCTTAGACACTTAGAATACGATTATCCAATAGTACCTGAACGTTCAACAGTATTGCATACTAGTCACACAACCTTACAGACAGACAGGAAGATACAGGGTCAAAAATATCTCCAAGTATCCCCAGGGCAGCACTAGACTCAAGCAGAGAAGATTTCCACATGTTGCCCTGTATGCAAATAAGACCATTCCATCCATGTCTGTTCAATCTTATCCTCCAGCCAGGTAACTTAAAACCTTTTTATACAGTATCTGACAAAATCCTAGTATAAGCACAAAAAGAGCAAAGGAAAGTTGCTAGAGTTAATCTAACCAACAATATCGAAAACAAAAATCCTACATACTCTATTTGACACATGGGTAATGATTTTGTGTTATCATTGCTCTAGGTACTCTTTAATTGAATGACTCATTGCTTCTCATGTCCACTTCTCGCCCATTTCATACAATTACTCCTTCAATAAACTGAGGATTGGGATGCACTGGCTAGGCTTTATTTTGCCACAAATCCTTTACTTGTATAAGCATTGCTTCCCACCAACCGTTTTCAGTCTTCTTCAGTGCGCTGGGTCTTCCTGATCCAGGTGGCTTTTTAGGAAATCCTTTTGGATTTAAAGCCACTTCTGTTCACTTTGCAGCTGCAGTTCGAGAGATTTCTCTCTTTCTGAAACTGAGCGAAGAAAGTCACAGTATGAGTCTAAGAGTCACAAGAGTACTGAATTCAGCAATTTATAGAAACAGTATCTTTTTAAAAAATATCCTGGAAAATACCTTGACTGTTGCCTAATCTCAAGGCTACTCAATTATCCTGTTTAAAAAAAAAATAATAAAAAATCATTCTGTCATGCTGTTTCCTTATGAAATAATTGTCTAGCTGTTTTCCTGCCTTTCTATTTGCTCTCCATGTGTTAGAATAATGGGTCTTAATAGTTATTTCCTTCTCACCCAACAATTTTAATATACTTCTCTGTTGATTCATTAACTCTGATTTCTGTTTTTGAAAGTTGGTGATAAGTATAACATTTAATTTTAAAAATATCACCCACCATTTTGCTGGTTCCTTCCATCTCTTGGATCATTAGTACATTAAGCCTGTGCGTTATATCCATAGCAAGCAGCATGTTGCTGTCACAAACTGGAGCCCTCTCTATACTAATAGCTAGTGTTCCTGCATTCAGATGTAAACTTTATGAGTTAATTATTCAGTTAATGAATAATGAACGTTCCATTAAAAATTAACTAAATAACGATTATATGGAAATGGTGATAGTTCACGTAGTTGTGTAGCATATGCCCATCAACAAGTAAAGTTTACTTTTCTTGCCAGGAGAAGTCAATTCCTCAGGTAATCTTCATAGCAAAGATACACTACTTCCCCCATAACAGTTATGAGAATTACACTGCAACTAAATATGACAGTGTGACGGGGTGATCTACTCACCGCAGGATGGCACCTCCTCCTGGCCATTCTGGGGATTAGCTCTGCATGGCCAATGCTCCTTCCTACAGTTTAACTCTTTTTTTCTCCCTCGCTCCAGGAACTGCAGCCTCTGCTTCATGACTAAGTCCTCCAGCCAGGTCACTGTGTGGTTTTCCCTTCCAGGGATGTGTATCAAAGTCCCTGCTCATAAGCAGTTTGAAGCAGTCCTCCCATTCACTGCCCCAGCCGCCACTCTCTCAGTGGCTGGCAGGGGAACCCAGGTCTGCCCTGTACCCTGGGTTCTGGATCAGGGACCCTCTAAAATTTAGAGTCTAAACAGCAGCCCAGGTGTGGTCCCCTCTTGCACCTTGCTGCCTTTCCCCGAGCCTCTTCCTTAACTACTGGCCCTCCCCATTCCTTTGGGTTTGCCAGCCTCTCAACTCCCTTCTCCCAGGGAGTAACCATGGGCTACTTGTCTCTATAGTTTCCCAAAACACCTCCCTCCTCCCAGGGAATGACTGCGATAGCCTCCTCTGCTTCCAATGTCCTGTCTTTATATAAATCCCACCTGTTCCCACACAGGTGAGATTCCCCTAATTAAGGTTTTCCTCCCAGGCCTAATTCTCCCAGATTGCAGCCCAATTCAGCTGTAGCAGGGACATTGTGGGGAGTACACTCCATCTGTGACAGGCATCCCGGGTTACAGCCTGCAACTGTGGGACCACTGTGCCCCTTTAACTCTCCAGCCTGGGCTTTAACCATGCTTTGCTAGTGGCAAGAGAAAACACCTCCAGGTGCTGTTTTCACTCAGCCACCAGCATACAGAGATACATGCAACCAAGTTGCATGTATGCTCTCTAAACTACTCATGAACTATACAGAGGGAGACACCAATAAACATGCCCAACCTCCAGCTTTGCACCCCTAGGTGCCGACTCGATGGGTGCTCCAGGGTTGGAGCACCCCCAGGGAAAAATTGGTGGGTGCTCTGCACCCACCGGCAGCTCCCTGCCCCAGCTCACTTCCGCTTCCTCCCCTGAGCATGCCACGTCCCCGCTTCTCCTCCCAGTGCTTGCCTCCGCGAAACAAGCTGGGGGGGGGGGGGAGGAGCCAGGGAGGGGATTTGGGGAAGGGGTCGGAATGGGGGCAGGCCCGGGGTGGAGTCGAGGCTGGGGGGGGGGAGGGTCGAGCACCCACTGGCACTACGAGAAGTTGGTGCCTATGCTTGCTGTTAGGGGGCTTATTCCTTCACCCACTCACTTCCCTGGTCCTTCTCGCATGAACAGAGAGCAACAATACCCTAAGTCCAAAGGTGCAAACAATTCGATGTTTATTGGGGTGAACTTCCAGCAAGCATGATTCCAGTTTCCTTCCTTAGTATCCTCCTTCCCAGCTCTGACACCACAGAGCCTTACACCTGTGTCCCTGTTCCCATTCCTGCCCTTAGCCAAACATTATTCCAATTTCCTTACTCCCATTCCCTGTTCCCATTTCCCCCTTTAGCAAAACATGGTTCCAATTTCCTTACCCCCATTCCCTGTTCCCATTTCCCCCACCCACACGCCCACGCACGCCCACTCACTTCCTCATTGACTACAGATTATATAGTAAAACTTGAGTTCTGCTTAGCTATACCTTAACCAATCATTTTCCTGAAATTTAACTAACCAATCCTAACATATTGTAACATGATTATGTAACCAATTATATCCCACCACCTTAATTAGTTTACACCCAGCAAAATTAATTATACAGCAGACAGGAACAATCAGAGAACCAGACAGAGATTATACAGACAAACAATAGCAAAGTGGGAACTATAATGACAAAACAATACAGAAGTGAGGATTTCACATCCCAGTATTGATAAGTGAGTTCTTGCCAGACAGGATGCTGTTTTCTTTTACATTTTCTAGGCACTTCCCTTTCTCTGGAGGTGATAGGCATTATCAGGACAGGATTGTATTCCTAACAGCCCAATAGCACCTTCTTTCAATGTGACTAGTTTGGAATGTGAGGATGTGACCGGTCGCCTCCTAGCTTATGGCTGCCTCTGCTGCTTAGCCAAAGGCCTTAGCCTAAGCACAGGGCCTCAGACTGTCACAGTAAGAGAAGGCCCTTACACCGGCAGACAGTGATTTTGATTCTTTCTTTTATACCTCTAGAACTAGCCAAGTGATAAGAATACACCTAAATTCTTAGAGTATAGGCCTTTACAGACAGGCCTGAATATCTATATCCTAACACTTGCACCCCAGAAATGTATTGTTTTACACTGCTCAAGACCTTCTCTTCAACAATGCAAGCTCACTAGTTAGTTCACCACTTCGTCAAAGGATAGTGGACATGCACCAACCTGTGTAATCTGAACAGATTCCCCAAGCACATCACACAAACTCACTGGTAAAGATACAACATTAAAATAAGTTCACTAATTACAGAAAGATGGATTTTAAGTTATTATAAGTGACAGGCAAAAAGGTCAGAGATAGTTACCTAAGAAAATAAAAAATGAAACCACAGTCTAAATACTAAATTTTATTAAACTAAGCAAGATTTGACTCAAATGGCTTTTCTCACCTCACTGGAGGTTACAGGCATGTTATAGTTCCTGAAGTTCCTTCTCAGCCTGGGACCAATCTCCTCAGTTCGAAGTCTTTGTCTTCCCAGCGTTCTTGTTGCCTTTAGCATAGGCGGGGGAGAAGAAAGGTGGTCTCATGATGCCACTGTCCCTTATTTTATACTCTCAATTCATGTTCCAGGAAAGATACTGGAACTGGCGCAGACGTGTCCTGGTGGGCCTTGTTGTGTCACAGAGTTGAGCAATCGCCGTTGTGTGGTGCTTGCACAACTGTGTCTTACAGAATTGTAAATCTTTTGTTTACAATTCCTCTGCTGGTCAATGGCTCGTGATGGTCGCTTAATGCCCATTTGGATATGGCTCATCATCTTTGTTGTCACTGGAGAGCTAGGCATCTTCCAAATTCACAACATATTTCAGAAACAGATAGAAAAGTCTCATAACTTCATACACACTAAGGAGATACGTATTTTGACAGAACAATGAGTTTCAGTATATGGTATTTTACATGGCATGCTTTGTATGAAATATCACAGCTATATACAAATGATGAATATGGGGGTTTATAGGATGCTACTTTGAGGTTCAGTGCATGACACCCACCACAGATAGGTTGTCACATTTCACTCCCTATTAAAAGCAGATAGAATCAGGAACATTTGTATTTCTGCACTAAATTGTTACAGGAAAGTTGTGATCTTATACTGTGGTTGTAGATAAAGAATATAAAGTAGAGTAAAGAACAAAAGAAGCAATCAAACTATTTAGGGTGCTTTTAGTCCCGATTTCAGTTTTGTTTTCAGCTACATTTAACACTCTTATTTTCAAAAACACAATTCTTGACATTTCAGTTACATGCTCATACACATATATTTATGCTGTAGATGTTTTGATCTATTTTGACCCTTCTGTGTTTTTGTGGTTTTCAAAAGCCACTTTATATGAACATTTATTTTCTGTAACTTTACAAACCACACATGAGGATTTGGAAGGTGGATCAATAGAATAGGTCCATAAAATCCATCCAGATTTTAAATGCAATAGTTGAGTCTTACCACAAGAGGACATCCAAAGACAGTTTGTCTTGTAATGTACTCACTAGGTAATGTGGAAAAATGAGGAAATACATATTTGGCTTCAGAGTGCCAATGCCTCCCATACCCATTCTAGAACATAATGAAGTGTAATATATTTTACTCTAATGTAGAATTAGCATATGATATGATGCCATAAAGGTTAGCTATAGACTTGTTTAGGACTAACAATGTTTGAGGCAGACCCCAAGTAATCTATAATCACTCCTAATGCCCTCTGCAGGAAATCTTTTCCCTGTTACATTGTGCTGGTGCATTTTTAAGCAGTATTATAATGGTTAAACATATATGAGTAATGGAAACTGTCCCAGAAACCAGGATCTAGATTGCTCTTTCATAGTACTCTTCAAGTCAGGTGAAGAATCAGAAAACTGTAAGTATATAAACACATACATTGAACCTTTACGGTGACTTATTAACCCTTAAAACAAACAACACTTGTGACTCTTTCACTTTAATGGATTTCTTTTTAATTCCCACAGAATTTCAAGACAGAGTCATATATTGAAAGTGGAACATAGGGCGTCACTTTCCTTTGTCCTAGTGAAAATTAGATTTAGCATTCCCTTTTCACAAGATTGGCTTTGATTCTATAATCACTTACTTCTCAAAGGTCTCGCTTTAATAATTCCCTTCGTTCTCCAATCAAACTATATTTTCAACAAAACTATCTGACACCAATTGAGACATTAGTCGGGAAGTTTTCAAAGCGACGATCTGGAATAACTTAATCTTGTATACAGCATTAAAAAAAGATTAATAATATTTTCACAGCATATAAGACTAGAAGGGACCATTGTGATCTTCTCGTCTGACCACCTGCAGAACAGGTCATGCTAACTCTCTGAACTAAAATCTTGTGTCCCAGGCAAGACTTGCACTCACAGCCTTGGCATTGCTCCACCCAGTACTGCTTTATAAGTTCATGGACTCACCGATTGTGCCGCTGGAGCACCCCTCAAGTATAGAGTAATATAGAATTGCCCAAACCCTTAATCTTCTTCATGTTGGAAGTGGAACAAGCCTATCTTTCCTTTCAAACAACAGAAAACACAAAGGCAAAGATTTTAAAATGTGGGCTGCTTAGTACTTAGTGCTTTTGAAAATCAGGCCACTTACTTAGGTCCTGGAATATAGATTTAGGAGCCTAACTTTAGGAAACTTTTTTTAAATCTGTCCCAAAATCCTAGAAACACCTTGCAAAAGAGTGAGCTGTCCCTGTGGCTCCCCTGTGGCCAAGTATGGCACTGCAGTTGAATCCTGCCTTACTTTTCCCAATTGGGCATCAGTAAATTCATGTTCACATATTGGAGCCATAAGGAACCAAAACAAAGTAATCAAAATAATTGTGTCTCCTTTAATAAACCCTCATGGAAGGAGAACTTGGAATAGCAGTGTCCAAAACCAAAATCTCTGCACTGGTCAAGCTAGTCTTCAGAGCAGGAGAGAGATCATCAACCCTTGCAAACTGGATGGCTTCTTCACTCTCCTTCCTGTTCCTGTTGAAATAGGCCATCGCTAGCGCAGAGTCAGAAGCCCTCTTAATTGCATCCAGGCTCCTTTGGTTGTGAGTCCCGGGCTCTCTTCCAAAGGGGCAGGACACTCCTTTATCAACCCAGCTTAGAACTTGGTTTCCAAAAGAACTAAATCTACCTGCATTTTAAGGGCCCAAAGCCCAGGTTATAAGTGTGCAGACAAAACTGGGGACTCTTACCAAGACTTCTCAGGCAGCACAAAAGTGTACATACTGTACAGTACCTGACATATCACTGAATGATGTTTCAACCAAATATAACTCCATAGAAATTAACAAAAAACATATTTTGATACCATAAAAAACTGCAACAATCCATTCAAATTTACAGTATCAAGAAAAACATATGTTCCACTATCACTGGAACATCAAATCCTCCTAGGCTTCTGTAACAGCACTATGGCCAAGAAAAGCCCTAGGCCTGATGACCTACTGGTAGAAATATACAAGCAATATTCTCAGGAACTTTGCAAACCATTTTTTAGTTATTATTACCTATGTATTCACCAAAAGCACCTTCCCCAAATCCTTTGATCTGGACATTAAAATATTAGCAATATATCCTTGCAGCTAGACTGCAATGATCATTTAACCACTGACACAAAAATACAATTAGCTAGATTATTCAGTATTAGTCCATATCCCTTTAGTAACCAGGATCATGAAAGATTAACCGCAGTCTCACTGTTATTCTCTATCCAGGAGAAATAATCATTGCAATATGAAAACAGATTGAACTGGTGAAAGCAATTGACCCCATTGAATGGTCTTTATTTTTTGCCATTTTGAAAAATGTGAAAGAACACTGCTGGAGCCAATTTAAATTTATCAAAATAACTTCCTTCCTTAATTACAATATTATACTTTAAGTGTACTCAGACCCAGCCTTTATATTTGCATCACCAAATAACAAAAATGCAGATATCCAAGTACCTGATTTGTAAGTTCATTTGCAAGCCCAAATTCAGTTATATGTTAGCATAAATTATTGCAAATGAAAAACTGCGAGAGCAAACACAAAATCTGTTCTTGAAAATGCAGCTTCAAAAATTGCTGCAGCACAATTGTTTGTTGTGTGACAGATTATCAATGATATGAGCATAATGTGATCTTGGAAATGTACTTCATTTGCAGATAGTGAAACCAGATAATATGTTAAATAACATTGATAATAGCTGGTTTCAGAGTAACAGCCGTGTTAGTCTGTATTCGCAAAAAGAAAAGGAGTACTTGTGGCACCTTAAATTGATTAGTCTCTAAGGTGCCACAAGTACTCCTTTTCTTTTTATTGATAATAGCTGTATATTTAGATTTGACACACCCAGCTCCATTATATTCCCCTTTCTTGTATATTTGACACCTTCTCTTTTTCTACTTAAGAAAATAACTTGTACTGTTAACAATTGTGTTGATCTTTAATAAAAATAGTATTTGAAATATTTGGCATATATCCGAATTGTAAAGAATGGTACGGCATTGTAAACACCATTATTGTTCTGGAAGATGTTTTTATTTACGTGGAGACAGAGAGGATTAAAAAAGGATTGTGAGAGATGGAGATTTCATTGTTGTCTTATAGGGTATGTCTACACTTCCTGCTGGGTGTATGATGGCCATGTCAAAGAGACATAAGTGTGCTAGCTCCCATTAAGCTAGTGCACTACAAATAGAATGTAGCCACAGCAGTACAAGCAGCGGGAGAGGGTAGCTGCCACTGGGCCACAAATCCATACCTACTCTCAGATGGGTACACACTTGGGGTGGCTAGCCCCTCCCAATGCTCATGCTTCCCCCATTACATTCTATTTGTAGCGCCCCAGCTAGCTAGCGCGAGTCTCCTTGAGCTGTCATACCTTTAGTTTGAGGTTACTGCATGTGGTAGCAAACCTCGTTTGTTTCTCTTCATAAAGCATCTTTTGCTTTTGTTCAAATCACTGTCAAAACATCCAGTCCTGCACTGGAGTTAGATTAGGGATTCACACCTTTGTAAAAGGCTTGGCAAGACTCAAGTGTTTTGATGTCAGACGTTACTATTGATTTTCCTTTGAAAACGATTCCTTGGAGAATCATTCTTCCCTTTGTACTTAACATTTTTCTGTACATTTACCCTTCTGTACTGAACAGAGATGTATGTGTGGAAAAACAAACACCTAAATTTATTTTCTGAATATTCTATTATTATTGTAGACTATTTTCATAATCATCCCTGTCCCTCGGGAAAACCAATGGAGGGTCACTTCCAAATTCTTCCAACAGGGGTAGGTGGAGGTGACAATTGAGCCCTGGGAAAAGCAGGTGGTTTAGTCCTCAAACTCATGCAATCTGCTGGACATACAAGGACATCAGGCAGAGATCTTGTGCTTCCCTTACCAGCTCCCTGCTGCCCCATCTCTTCTGCCCTCCTCGCAGCTTGGCACTATTTGACACTGCCCATCCTGAATGCACCGTGGGATGATGTTAGAGAGGACAGTCCACTAACTGTAGGTTCCCTGTCCTACGCACTAGATGATCCTGCATTGTGATCACGTGAGCAGACTAGTGCACCTGTACAAAGTTTTCAAGACTTTGACCTTTCCTCATGAGTCTCAGATTATAACTGTTGTAATGCTAAGGCTAATATCTGTGTGGTAGTTACAGTGCTGGGCTGAAATCCTGGCTCAATTGAAGTAAATGGGACTTTTGCCATTGATTTCAGTGGGGCCAGGATTTCACCCCAGGTGTCCATCACTTATGGTACAATCATGCTTCAGAGCACGTGTGCACCATTTGATGGGTCAAAAAGTAATCCCCTATGCAGTCAGTTTCCACTGAAGATTAAAAGGCCATATCTTCAGTAAAGAGAGTTAGGTGACAATCCTTGCCCTCTTTATTGAATCTTTAGCACACAGAGCAAAGCAGCTGGAGAATCAATTACAATACATCACTGGATTAGAAACCATGTCACCTGGAAGTAGGAAGAGTGTAAAAAAGTCATAAGGACCTACCACACTGACATTAAACAAGAAGAAGGGTATTGATGGAAAGTAGCTGATGCAGAGCAAGGAACAAGAAGGATTCAGTTAAGCAGAAGGAGAACTTAAACTTCAGAGAAAAAACTCCTTGCAGTAATATGAAAAAAAACTGTATGTGCAGTTACTGTACAAAATGTCTAAGGAAAAGGCAGGTGTCTCAGTCAGACTTGTAGGATGCCAATTGTTCTTATATGACATGATGATAGGCATTCTGACTCCTGAAAGAACCTGTTCTCAATGAAATAGACTGGCAGTTTCATATAGAGTATCTTCCACACTATAACTACATTCTATAAATTCACATGAGCTGAAACTCTGTTGGACTTGCTTTGTGCAGCAAAATAGCTGGAAAGATCAATCCCTCTTATTATATCACCTTAACAAAGAGGAAATCAGTGAATGTTTATAGCCAATCTGTGAGCAAGAAGGCTCAAAGAGGTTGTCTGCTTATCTTCTTGGCAAGAGGAAGAGTGGGGAGATTGTAGCTAACTGAAGACTGGAAAGGTTTTAAATGAGGTAAAAATGATATTGCTAATCAGTTCCTCACTTATGCCATTTGAGTGGAGTCAAAAATAACTCTGAGATTGTGGGCCCAAGTGATGGAGAGGATGGTATCGTTAACAAAAATAGTGAAGGAATTAGACAGAGAACATTTGTGAGAAAAGATAAAGACTTCTGTTCTGGACATATTAAGATTAAAATGATGACATGACATCCAAGAGGACATGTCATAGACACAGGTTATGGTGAACAGATAGATTTATGAGTCACCAACATAGAGAGATAGTCATCAACACAGCTCAACATGAAGCTGTGTGAGCTGATGAGGCATACCCTCTTTCCTTCCCATTCCAAGATAGGTTCTAAAGTAAGAAGAGCAAAGGGCCAAGGACAGGGCCCTGGGGAACCCCACAGAGAGTGAGAAAGAAGAGGAGGAAGTCCCACGTGAAAGATTCTGAAGGACAGGACAGAGAGGTAGTAGAAGAAACAGGATAGGACAATATCGCTAATCTCAGTGAGGATAAGATGCCAAGAAGAGGAGAAAGCTCTTCAGTATCAAAAGCAGCAGAGATATACTGAATGATTCTATTAGAATTCTTTGAGGGTGTCAACAAGCATGTGACTAGAGGTGATCCAGTTGATACAATGTCCTTGGACTTTCTGAATGCCTTTGACAAGATCCCACATAAAAGGCTCTTAAGCAAAAGTAATCAGCCATGGGATAAGAGGAAAGGTCCTCTTGGAACAGTAACTGGTTAAAAGATTAGGAAACCAAATGTAGGAACAAATGGTCAGTTTTCACAATAGAAAGAGGTAAATAGCAGGTTCTCCCAATCATCTGGCACAGGCCACTGTCAGAGGACAGAATACTGTGCTAAATGGACCATTTGTCTGACCCAGTGTGGTCATTCTTATGTTATTATGTTTTTAAGGTGAGGCGGGTGTAGAGGCCTTGCGATTTGGCCAGAAAGAGGTCATTAAGAACGTAAGAACAGCCATACTGAGTCAGACCAAAGGTCCATCTAGCCCAGTATCCTGTCTTCCGATAGTGGCCAATGCCAGGTGCCCCAGAGGGAATGAATAGAACAGGTTCTATCCCCTGTCACCCATTCCCAGCTTCTGGCAAACAGAGGCTAGGGACACCATCCCTACCCATCCTGGCATATAGCCATTGATGCACCTATCCTCCATAAATTTATCTCCATCTCCGCCATAGTTTCAGATGAAGTTATGAAGCTGCAACACTGATTTTCCCATCATCTGTGTGAAAACATGTAAATAACAAGTGATTATTCAATTTGGTTTTGCGTTTTCCCCAAAACCGTGGCATGAGCTCTCCAATCTTTAACTCAAGTCAAACAAACTATACCTTTCAGTAGATGCAGTGTTGAAGATGCTTTTGCCCTCTTTGAAAAGAGAAGGATGACTGATGCTTGAAGGTATTGCTATAGAGATGGCAGATGGACTTATGCAATTAATTGAAGATTTTTATGGAAAATTGCAATATTCAGTGCATCTAGGCATTTCTCATTGTGTCTCTATGAACTTTGGTAATAGGGATTAGTGGAATGTTTAACCCTATTAGGCTAATATAAAACATGCAAAACAGGGATCAGTTTATGTCCAGTAAATTGTGAGGTTTGGTTTCGTTCTGAACCACAGGCTATAATGATAATTACAAGGTAGAAAATTGTGTATTGCGTCATCTGCAGGAAATGTAATGAAATAGCTACCAGAGGAAATGTGTTCGGGATTATTGTATTGAACGTTTTATCTAAGATATGTTAGAGATTAGAAACAATAACATCTTGTCTCCTGTGGTAAAAATATGCTAATAAGGATGGTAACAACATTAATGGCATTGTTGCAGCCTGTCTTTGTTGTTGGAGTAGAACACATACTGCAAAGAAACAAAGGAGTTTCCTTTTAAATCTAAAAATCAAGATTCTCTCTTTTCACCATAAATTTACATTACAGTATTTGTTTGGTCATCCGGAGACTTTGTGAGGTCTCAGAATCTGGTATTGGGTAATCAATTGCTCTTACAAGAGGTGTCATAGGAATGTAATCAGGGGTGAAAGTAGGTTAGAGGACTTACCGGTATGCCGGAATACTGAGCAGGGGGAGTGGCCTCAACCAGAAGAGGCAGGGCCTTAAATCCCTGGGCCCTTCAAATCTTGATTTAAAGGGCCAGGACTCCAGCTGCGGTAGTGGCGGCTGGGAGCCCGGGGCCCTTTAAATCACCCCCAAGCTGCCAGCGGCAGAGGCGACTGGGAGCCCCAGGTCTTCGGGGCGATTTAAAGGGCTCAGGGCTCCAGCTGCCTCTACTGCAGTGACGCCCCGGGCCCTTTAAATCACTGAGGAGCCCTGGCGGCTCCCGGCTGCCACCACTACCGCCCCGACCCTTTAAATCCCCTCTGGAGCCCCGCCGCCACTACCCCAGGGCTCGGGCAGCAGGGCTCAGGCCAGGATTTAAAGGGCCCCAGGGCAGTAGCAGCGGCTGGAGCTCTGGGGCCCTTTAAATCCCTGCCGCAGCCCCGCCGCCACTACCCCAGGGCTTTAAATTGCCCTCTGGGAAAGCCGGTCCTGGTACGGCACACCGGCTCCTACTGGTACACCGTACCGGGGCGTACCGGCTTACTTTCACCTCTGAATGTAATGTTCTACCCTCCTGTTCAGTGTGCATAAGAGACCACGAGGGGAGACAGTGATTGGATTTGTGTCACAGTGCCATGATATATGCGGATAACACTAAGCTCTATAGGCTAACTGCCACTTTAGGTGCCTAAGTCCCCCCTTCTGAATCTAGCCCTTTGCTTGTTTCATTTCACCATATCTGGTTGAGAGTGCAGCTTGGATGAGACTAAGTTGACTGAAGCCCAGTATAGAACAAACCAGAGCTAGTTCTTCTTGGTTTGGGGGAAAGCAGCCAGAAGAAACAGCGTTTTTGACTGCTTTTGCACATTGAGCAGATGTTTTCAGAGAGCTATCCACAATGACTCCAAGATCTCTTTCTTGAGTCATAATAGCTAATTTAGACCCATCACTTTGTACGTATAGCTCAGATGATGTTTTCCCAATGTGCATTACTTTGCATTTATCAACACTGAATTTCATCTGCCATTTTGTTGCCCACTCACTGCAGTCTGCTTTGGACTTAACTATCTGGAGTCATTCTGTATTATCTGTAAACTTTGCTGCCTCACTGTTTACCCCTTTTTCCATCATTTATGAATATGTTAAACAGCACTGGTCCCAGGACAGAGCCCTGGGGGAACACCCCTATTTACCTCTCTCCCTTGGGAAAACTGACCATTTATTCTTACCCTTTGTTTCCTATCTTTTAACCAGTTACTGATCCATGGGATAAGAGGGACGATCCTCTGTCTGCTTAAGAGCCTTTGATGAGGGACCTTGTCAAAGGCATTCTGAAAGTCCAAGTACCGTATATTGACTGGCTCACCCTTTTCCAAGTTTGTTGACCCCCCCCCCCCCAAAGAATTCTAATAGATTGGTGAAGCATGATTTCCCTTTACAAAAGCCGTGTTGACTCTTCCCCTACAAATCGTGTTTCTCTATTTGTCTGATAATTCTGTTCCTACAATAGTTTCAATCAATTTGCCTGCATAAATTAGTACAAAGTGTTTTACACAGGGTTACCCTGGAAGAAGCGTTGTAAAATTCAGCAGCCATAATGCCAAATGCACTGTCCTTTCTGAATGACACACATTACACTTCTTTTCTCCGTAGCCTGCATTGACTTCCAATTCATTTCCAGGTACATTTCAAGATTGGGGTTTTGTCCCTTCATCTTCTACCACTGCAGCTGATCAGCTGAGATGCTTCTGCTTACATTCCCCAGTTTATTATTTCTAGAAGGGTTCAAAAGATTCTCTACTGAGGGCCCTCAACACTGATATTCACTTCGTTCACCTCCTACACATATGCTTGCTCCAAAAGTATTCAGATTTGCTGACCTTCAGGGACCATAGGAAAGTCTGTTTACTCAGGTTCTCTCTGAGGTGGGCTGAACAGAAAGGGTTTTAGTTTTTACAATTTTAGCAGTTTTTGGTGGTCTTGTCACTGTGTCAACTCTGATATATTTTGTAAAATGTTTGTAATATGGATTGTGTATGCACTTAAGAGTTTCATGAACGGTGCAGTGTGTAAACACACACAAAACTTGTCAAAAAGCAGTCTGTAATTGACTTCTGAAGTTTGAGTGTTTATAGTGTGTGGCTCCCAACTTTAGGGATGTACATTTTGGAGAGCAACTGATGTTTGTGATGCAAATTAGGTTGACCTCTGCATAACTGATCTGCACATGCAAAAATTTGTACTTGAAAATTGTTTGAGCATTAAAAATGCAGATGTCTAAAATTAAGATAAAAAATGTTTTTCATGAAGTCCTAAGCAGTGATTGCTGTCTCAGAGCAGCTACCTGAGCCTGGCTAGGTACTTTGCCCAGCTAAGCTTAGCTAGATATTGTGCCCAGCTGTCTCCAATTCACCCTATGGTCACGTTTTCTGAAGTGGCCGCTAATTTTGTAATATACAAAGGAATGTTCAATTGTTCACATCTTCCTAGGTGAAGATAAATTAAATATGCATTTGATTAATTGTGGTGCTTTCATGCTATATACAAATCACATGTAAAATATCTAGCTTAAATAGTTACCTTTTTATTGAAAGAAAGATGAAGGACAAGCATTGTAAATGGTCTTTTCTGGCAGTTTTGTTGGAAGACAGATTGCAGTTTCTATTTCCATTTTTAAAAAAAGAACTGTAATTAGAATAAATAGGAATTATCAGCGGTGGATTAAGTCTGGAACATCTGCAGAGAGTCTCAAATTTCCAACAAATATGTTGATTTTATGATGCAATATTTCTGTTTTATTTCCCATCTAAGTTTCTTTTGGACTCCTTGGTTAAAGTGCTGTGCAGCTGTAATTTCTATTGCTGCTTTTGGCCCTCCATTCATCTATTACTTTATTTTTCTTTTAACGAAAGAAATGGATCCAAGACTCCTTTCAGCCTTATCCCCAAATAACTTCAGTTATTCTTCCCTTTTGATTTTAGTTTTGCAGCAAATCAACTTCTTTGTGTCTCTCACTTTAGGCTGTTATTAGTATTAATCATGTTTATTATGGTAATGCCTAGGGACCCATTGTGCCAGACACTGTACAGAATAGTAGACAGTCCTTTCCCCGAAAAACATACAGTCTGAATAGACAGGACAGAAACAGCATAGGGGAAAGGGGTAGAACGCAAGAGGAGTGACCAATGTGATGACAGTAAAAGTCATGTTGGTTTTACAATTTTTTGTGTGCGGGGGTGGGAGGGGAAGGAGACGGTGTCGGGGGGAGGGGT
Organism: Chelonia mydas; assembly: GCF_015237465.2. Taxonomy (NCBI): domain Eukaryota; kingdom Metazoa; phylum Chordata; order Testudines; family Cheloniidae; genus Chelonia; species Chelonia mydas. The sequence goes on from NC_057855.1 coordinate 91,750,336, forward strand.
TTGAGCTGAGAGGGGATAGCAGATTTTTTTTTGCTGGGAGGGTTTGAGAGGTGGTTTGAGTTGAAAGGGGATAAACTAAATGGAAAGAAACGTGAAGGGAGAGGGGATTAGAGGGCTAAACCTACTCCGTACCCTTTTTTCAGCAAATTGCTTCCAGACGTGGGGGGCAACTCTGTAGCAGTCCCACGCATAGGGACAGTAATTATGCCTGGCCCTTATGTGAACTGTGCATGGTGGGAGAGGAGCCCCCTTGCTACCTCTTCCTGCTGCATTGTATCAGGACTGGCCATGATCTTGCCTTTAATAGGTCTTAATCATTTATCTCCTCCTTTCTAATGACCACAATCCAGTTTTCTATCCCCTCCACATGCCTACATTATACAGTAGGCCCTAGAACTCTTACATCCCACTTCCTCTCCTCAGTATCACTTCATCAATGTACTTTCTGTAACGTGAACCAAATATGCATGCAAAACTCCAGGCATTTCCTCTCCAGCCTTTTACACAGAGCCTATCCCAGATAGTACTCGGGTACTGGAGGATAAATGTGATTTCCAGGGAATAGAAGACATTTGTTTCCCTAAAACAGATTTTTTGTAATGGTGCCTAGTAAAGCGTTAATAGACTGCGGCTGATATACAGATTGGAAGAAGCCGTATTTTAGAAAGAGAAAATCAGTGTGCCATTCAAGGAACAAAGACTTTCCTAGCCAACAAAGTATTTTCCCACCATTTATGACTTCAGATATTATCAAAAGGAATAAGGAAAATGAATATTTATATAAACCACTTTCCACTTATGGATTTCAGAATTCACTAAAACATCAACTGTTTGCTTCATAATAGAATGACAAAGGGAAATACTATTACCTCCATTTACAAATGGGGAAATGGAGACACAGGCTAAAAGCTGTGTTTGCAAGTGTGGCCACTGATTGTGTGTGCCCACCTTGAGACATTTAGGGACAGCTTTTCAGGTATTCTGAGCACCCGCAGCTCCTACTTCAAATTGTTATTGGTGTTCGACATCTCTAAATATCACAAACTAGGTGTCTCAAGTTGGATGCCCAACAACTGAGATAACCATAGTCAATAAACCCTTTGGAAAACTTTGTAGAACTTTGTCTAAGGTAACCCAGGAAGTCGGTAGCACAACTAGGAAGAGAACCCATGTCTTAGGACTGTTAGGCCTGTATTTGAGCAGACCACCATTTCCTCTGTGTTCCCTTCTTCACCTGTAGTTAAAACATATGCTGTCTGTAAAGTATCACTAATTAGAAGCAGTATAGTATTAGAGAGAGATAATAAGAGTGGGTAGCAAAAACATTTTGGCCTTGTTGCTACATTTATCTCAGAACTGGAAGCCACAAGGCGGCGTAATAAAATTAGGAAGTCTGTTAGATTCTCTGCTCATGAAGATCCAGATTCAAATGCAACAAGTCAGGCTGGCAGTTTATTTCTGGTGCTGAGTGATATGTTTTGAAATTTTCACTGTGCTGGGATAGGGGTAAGGAAAAGAAGCGGACTAAAGAGTTCCCATTGACCTATAATGCAAACAAGATTTCAAACACTAAATGGCTTGCTGATTTGCGAAGCTAAAAGCTCTCCTTCTGGGTGCAACTTCAGATGAGTTCAAAAGAGTAGACTACCTGCTGCACATTTAATCAATAGGTGTCAATGTGATTGACTATAATTGTCTATCATAATAGTTCTCCCAGGCCAGATTAGGATAAAAAGCAGCAAGGGTGAGATCCTCAGCAATCTGAAGCCAAAGAAGCTATGCTGATTTACGCCAGCTGAAAAATCTGGCCCAATCTACCCAACTGATATATGGAAGAGCTGGTTTTCTCACTGTATTTTTCTATTTTTGCACTATGCTTCTGCCTGAAAATGTTCTTTTCCATGAGAACCATAAAACATGATCGCACAGTCATCAGAGAAAGCATGGAAATAGACAAACAGGAACATACATCCAGGAGAAACTCTACAGCCTAATCCCCCACGAACCCACCCCAGAAACCTTCTACATCTTCCCACGATACACAAACAAGGGAACCCAGGCAGACCTATCGTATCTGGCCATGGCACCCTTATTGAAAGAATATCAGGGCTTGTGGAAACCATCTACAAACCACTCTCCACAAAAAGGGCCAGCTTCCTCCAGAAACTCTGCAATATTAACACACTCCATCAGAACACTATCTTTGCCTAGATGGATGTCACCTCCCTATACACCAACATCCCTCACAATGATGGGATTGCTGCCTGCCTCAAATATCTACAAGAAATGGACAACACTCAGATATCCATTTCATCCTCATTCATAAAAGTTTATATTCAACAGCATGCACTTTGTCCAAATTGTGGGAACAGTCATGGGCACTAGGATGGCTCCCCAACATGCCAACCTCTTCATGGGCCACCTACAATCGGCTTCAACAATGGAATCCAACAGACAACTATGTCTAAGAAACCCACGGATCACCACACCTACCTTTGCAGATCCAGTAAGCACCCCAAACACACCAAGAATTCTGTTACTTATAGCCAGGCACGCTGCTACCACAGAATATGCTCTGAGGAGAAAGTCCAGGGTACGCATCTTAACACTTTTTACACTTGTCACTTATCACCCTGCATTGGAACCCATAAGGGGTATTACACAATTACAACTCACATTTGATGGGATCACACCCTAAAAGGAATCTTTCCTGAAGCCCCTCTTTTAGCCTTCAACTCCCTCCCAACCTCAAAAGCAAGCTCCCCACAGACCAGGACCCACCAACTCAAAGTGGCACCAGACCCTGCCAGAACACCAGATGCAAAACCTGCAGACATATCTCCACTGCCACAATGATCAACACTCCGCCCACCAGACACTTTCAAGAGCCATGGGTCTTACACATGCCCATCACAACAACATGTGGTGTACCTCATCCACTGAACTAAATGCCCCAACAACAACTATGTGGGTGAAACCAGACAAATCACTACACTCTCAAATGAATGCACACAGGAAAATGATAAGACAAAAACACCATGTCACCTGTAGGTGAACACTTTCATAAAGTGATCACTCTATATCTGACCTCAGTCCTCATCTTCAGAGGAAATCTACACAACCCCTTCAAAAGATAACCTGGGAGCTTAAACTCATAACTTTGCTAGACACTAAAAATTATGGTCTAAAGACACTGGATTTATGTCTTATTACAACACTTTGTAACCCATTAACTCCCCCTTTGTCCTGTGACTGCAGATGTGTTAATCGGCCACTTCACCTTGAATGGTCTTAGAATGTGTGTTAACTCCTTCTGCTAAACAATCTGTCCCACCTTGTATTTAGCTGTGAACTCTGAGTATGTTTCCCAGACCTGAAGAAGAGCTGCGTGTTGCTCAAAAGCTTCTTGCACTAGCAGAAGTTGGTCCAAGATACTACCTCACCCACCTTGTGTCCCTAAACAGGCCAAATCTCTGTCCTGTTCTCCATTTCACAGCCCATCATACTCACCCCTATTCCATTCCCATGGAGCACAGCTTGGAGAGCAAATCCAGATGGAGCACCACGCAGTTTCACTATTCTCCAGGCACAGTGGGCTAGAACCACTAAGGTTACTTGCTTTGGCATTGTCTCTTAGGATGCGTCTACACTGTAATAAAAACACCTGCAGCATCCTGTCTCAGAGCCCAGGTCAGCGGGGCCAAAAGTAGCAGTATAGACATTTGTGCTTGGGTTGGAGCCTGGACTTGGAGACCTTCCTCCATTGTGAGATCTCAGAGCTCGGGCTGCAACCTGAGTCTAAACATCTACACAGCAGTTTTATATCCCTTCAGCCCCAGGCCTGCTGTGGTGGTGCCATGGATCTTTTATTGCCGTGTAGATGTAACCACTAACATTTAGGAGGCCTTTCGGGTGAACGTCTAATAGAATGGGCCTTCTCCCTCTTTCCCTAGATAGTCAGGCTCTGCTACCCAGTCAGAACCCTAGCGTTGGCTATCCATTCTGATATACGGTACAGAAACATCAGCTAGAGCCAGATCCAGCACAGTATTAAATCATTAAGGAACAACCCCACAGTTATCATAAGGATTAGAAACACTAATTGTATTAATTCATTCTTCATGTAACATGCGTAACCATGAATACACACGGGCGCTGTATGTAAATACAAGGAATACATTAAATGTTTCCGTTTATGTTAAACACCACAGACTTTTTCCTGTTCTCTCCAGAAAATGCCATTATTCACACCAAAATGATTTTCAGTTTAAAATGTGCCAGAACCAAATCATTCGTTCTCTCTTTATACTGGTCTAACTTTATGCTCCCACAGAACTATCATTGACATCTTTGTCTCAGTTCAACATTGATCCTCACGGGGGTGCTCTCTCACCTTAAATAAATTTTATGGCATTATATCATACTCTGAGTGCCTCGGTAGATTAGAATAAAATTGTGACATACCTTGTAAGAAGAAGTTTGCTTTCCTCTTTCTTTCCAGCATGTTCTGTTACTTTATTTCCCATAGGATCTTATGAACATTCTATAAGAAACTTGACAACTTAGGATGTCTTCTGCCAAAGAAATCCTCAAATAAAAATTAAAAAAAAAAAAAGAAAAAAAAAAGATTTTTTGGCAGAAGTAATTTGAGACCTTTACTTGCTGCAAATTTTAAGTAAAGGCGACTTTGATTCTGGTGTACAATATAATTTTTATGCCACAAAACTTCTTAAAAAAAAAGCATATTTTGGGTGGCAAAGTCTGAATGTTGCAAATACAGATTTATATAAATGATTCAGTCTTCTTCAGGTTTCATTAAAGGAAAACACAAACAATATACTGTAAGGAGCAGAGTTACACCTGCATGAGTGCAGAGTGCACCGATTTCCATGGGGTTACTACAGATTTATACTTACCTGGGTAACTGAAATAAGCAGCTGGCTCCAAGAGCACAGAGTGAGGCTTCCTGTTTCCAAAAGCTGACTCCATAGTTTCTGACTAAGGCAGCATTACTTGTCTGAAGTCCTTTTCCTGATTTGCCGTTGACGCCACAACCTCTGAGTTTCCCACGTTTGCAACCAGCTGCTAAATATGGAGACCCATAAAACAACAATCATAACAATTCTTAGGGCACATAATTCATCTTCAAAGTACTATAAAGAACAGAGGATAAATATCCGAGTTATTTCCATGTTTTCCTTCACCTTTCTCACTGTCCAGGAAAGAATGTAAGCACATTGTTAGTGTAGCTTACATTTCCTGCACTATTTATGGATCTTCTTTGTTTCTCTGTGCAACTTCAGCAGGAGTGTGACAGGGTTGGGACTCACCATCGCGACTCCTCCGGTTGGTAGCTCCAGGAATTAGCTCAGTCCATGTGGAGCGCCCTCCGCTGGTGGTGTCCCGTCTGTCTCCTGCCCTCTGTTGGTGTCTGGACCCGCATTGCTCCCTTCTCGCGGCATCCTCTTCAGGACACTGCCCTCTGGCAGTGCCCACTAGTCCATCCTTACTCTCTTTTAGGGTGGGGGGTGGTGGTGGTGTTAACAGCAGTCTTTCTGCTTCGCCCAGCCGCAGTGGCCAACCACACCCCCAAAGTTTAACCCCTTCTGTTAGGGGTCGGGTGCAGTTCATTATGGCCACTTCTAACGGCTGGGTGTAATACAAGGGGGAAGAGGAGGACCCAGGCCCGCCCTCTACTCTGGGTCCCGGCCCGGGACCCTCTGGTGGCAGCCTCCCTGCCCTCCTTCACTCCCCTTGTCCACTTCTCCTCCCTGGGCCGCTTCCCCTTTGGCCCCATTGAACCTTGTGGGACCTTCTATCAGGGCCTGCAGCCTGTCAGGTACCAGGCTGGAATCCCCTTCTGTTCCCCCGAGCCTTCCCAGCACTGCGCTGTCCCAAGTTGGCGTACGCCAACGATGTTCTCCTCGTGGTCCAGGACCCGGGCGACTTGGCGCTGGTGGAGGCTTGCCAGGCCGTTTACTCGGCAGCCTCCTCTGCCCGGGTCAACTGGGTCAAGAGCTCTGGCTTGGTGGTAGGGAACTGGTGGCAGGTGAGCTCCCTCCCACCTGCGCTTCAGGCCATCCGGTGGAGTGCGGGTCCGCTGCTCTATCTCGGCATTTAACTTTCTGCCACGCATCCATCTCCGCCGGAGAACTGGCACGGTTTAGAGGGCAGGGTGGTAGAGCAGCTCTGGAGATGGACAGGACTACTCTGGTGTCTCTCCCTTTGAGGGAGGGCACTGGTGCTTAATCAATTAGTCCAGTCCATGCTCTAGTACCGGCTCAACACCCTGGTCCCAGCCTCGGGTTTCCTGGCCAACCTCTGGACGGCGATTCTGGAGTTCTTCTGGTCAGGACTGCACTGGGTCTCTGCAGGGGTTCTCCATCTACCCCTGGAGGAGGGAGGGCAGGGCCTGAAGTGTCTCCGCACTCAGGTCCATGTCTTCCGCCTCCAGGCCCTGCAGAGGCTCCTTTATGGTACAGGTAGTCCGGCGTGGAGCTTACTGGCACACGCCTTCCTGCGCAGCTTCCAGGGGCTCCGATATGACCGGCAGCTCCTTTATCTCCATCCGAGCGGTCTTCCAAGAGACCTCTCCGGGCTGCCGGTCTTCTACGAGGACTTCCTCCGGATGGAAACTGTTCACAGCGACCAGGTCCGTGGCGGCCTCCGTGGGGGAAGATCTCCTCGAGGAGCCCCTGCTACACAACCCCCAGCTCCGTGTGCAGGTGGCGGAGTCCCCCTCGGTGCGCCAGAGGTTGGTCCTGGCAGAATCACCAGATTCGGAGACCTCCTGGACTACGACCGGGGAGACTGGCTGGATCCCCTGACGCTCGCTCAGCGCATGGGGCTCTCCAGACCTTGTATTCCCCTGCGCTTACTTCAGGAGGTGAGGGCCGCTTTGCCGCCCGCTGCTTGGGTTTACCTCGACCGGGTCCTAAGGGAGGGCGTGCCCCGCCCACCCTCCATGCCAGGCCCTCCTGACCTTTTCATCGGGCCCCTACCCCGTGGACCAGACCGACCCTCCTGCCCCTTCACTGTGAGCCGGCTACACGAGCTGCCACGCCAAGGAAACATCTATACACGCTCGTGCTCCACACCCTTCACGTCCTCACCCTCGTGTCCCGCCCCGACACAAAGTGGGGGGACCTCCTGCCACCTCTAGAGGGTGAGGAGCCCCGGTGGGCCGGCCTATATTCCACCTTGGTCCCGAGGCCCGCCGGGGATATCAGTTGGCGGCTCCTTCACGGGGCCATGAGCAGGGGCGTGTACTTGGTGCGGTTCACCCCAATCCCGGACAAATGCCCCTTTTGCGGCGTGAGGGAAACCCTGGCACATGTCTACCTGGAGTGCACCAGGCTGCAGCCCCTATTCCGGCTCCTCAGGAATCTTTTGTTAAGATTTTGGTTGCACTTTTCCCCTCATCTCCTTATCTATGCACTCCCTGTCCATGGCCCCACTAAGTTACGGGACCTCCTGGTCAACCACATCCTGGCCCTGGCTAAAGTGGCCATCTATAAAACCAGGGTGAGGAGGTTGGCCGATGGAGTCTCCTGTGACTGTGCGGCCTATTTCCGATCCTCCGTCTGTTCACACCTCTAGGCAGGGTTCCTCTGGGCAGCGTCCACTGACTTCCTTGATGCCTTTGAGGAGCAGTGGGTGCTGTCTGGGGTTCTCTGCTCGGTGTCCCCATCTGGTTCCCTTCGTTTGACCCTTTGACCACACTCCTGTCCCTGTTGTTCATTAGTTGTCCCCCATAATTATTTGGTTTTCCAGGTCTTGTGGACCCCTCTCTTAGGCTGGGGGGGATCCTTTAGCAGGGGGTGGGCTTTGCCCACCCACTTCCTGGATCCCAATAAGACTGTGCTGTCCCAGGTTCTGGTCTCCTCACTCAGGAGACAGACCTTCCCCTTTGAAGGTCTGGGAGAGACTGACTGCCTTTCGCCTGGGCAGCCTTTATATAGGGCCTAGCCTGGCCCTGATTGGCTGCCTCTTGCTCAGCCCTGACTGGCTCTCTAACAGGCCCTCCCTGATTGGTTGCCACCCTGCGCAGCTGCTCTGGCCTGCTGTAGCCCAATCTGGCATGGCAGTGGGGTTAGTTGGGTAAGGCAAAGCCCCTAATATTGGGACAATCCCAGTAATATCAGGATGTCTGGTCACCCTAAGTTAAGGTTTTGTGCACACATTTATTAACACCCTCCGTGCTGTCTCAGAAACATTCCTTTTGGAATGAAATTTACTACGCCCGAAGATGCATTTGTTTTAGAAGGCTTGAGGCACGTTCGCTTAGTGACTTTGGAACCCTGGGAGCGTTCAGAGGAAATACGGAAGTGAAGGTCGAGGAGGGGAAGGATGTTTTGCAGCTGTTACAAAACGGAAGATTTGTTTTCATGCTCTGGAAACCCCAAAATGGCTCAGGAAAAAAAGGATTCCAAAACAACTTCTGAAGCTGGCATGTGGTTAAGAATCTCTGCTAAGTTAGAAAAAGAAAATGTGTTTGAAGCGTCATTTCAAAGCATGATCATTGGCATCTGCTAAGATTTTAGCAGAGACTAGGCAAGGCCCGCTTTCTCTATCATGTCACTAGGGGCTTCTTCAGATTTCTCCCTCCCCCAGCCTGACGCAGACAAGGGTTGCTAAGTTACAGGCTGCTCCTCTGACAATGGGAAAATATCTTCATCCAACGCACACAGCAAAATCCTTCAAAAGTGCCTGAGCAACACTGTGAGGAGAAAACTGCCGGTGGGAAAACAAAGAAAAACGTGCAGCTCCAACAGGGCATAGGCCTCCTTCGGCAACTTGCGCTGCAATAGGCAAGTTTTACAATTTCTAAATTTCAGCTTAAAAAATTAAGGGCCATTCACGTCAGAGCTGCAGTAATTTAAAGCTGCTAAGGATCTGGGGTCAAATTTTCAAAAGCACCTATGTGATTTAGAAGCCTAAATCTCTTTGAAAGCCAATGGGATTTAGGTTCACGAGAGCATATGTAACTTTTGAAAATGGGATTTTAGTGCTTTTGAAAATTCTAGACATGGCCTTAAGTTTCTCTTTCTGCTGGGGATACACTGTTATAAGCCCTATTCTCTTCTACTCCCTCTAGCGGGGGTTTCCACGAGGTTAGAAAACACCTGGCACTGAGACAATCCTAGTGGCTATCTCAGCACAGGGTTAAGGAGTGTCTGTGCTTGGACCTTGATCTAGCCTTTCACTCAGAGATGTGGTCCCACTAGTCAGGGTGAGATACATTGGGAAGACTCTGCACGGTGTGAAGAACGAAGTATTCGGTTGAACCACAGAAGAATCATGCCATGGGCAGTGGTAGCACAGTCAACCTGTAGACTTTGTTGCACTGGGATGTCGTGAAGGCCAAAAGTATAACGGGGTTAAAAAAGAATTAGATCTGTCCTCCATGAACATATCCATCAATGGCTATTAGCCAAGAGGATCAGGTCCGCAACCCCACGCTAGGGGTATCCCTAAACATCCGACTGCCAGAAGCTGGGACTAGATGATAGGGGATGGATCTCTCGAAATCAGTTCATTCCCTCTGAAGTATCTGGCACCAGCCACTCTCAGAAGACAGGATATGGGCAAGACAGACCATGCGTCTAACCCAGCATGCCCTTTATGTTCTTATTCTCTAGGGCTTTCAATATGGTGCTTCTTCAAAGTAATAAAATCGGTCTCTGTCATTCACCCCCCCCTTAAGGTTTTTTTAAAAAATGTATACATCATGAGCCAGATACTAGGTGTAAATCAGCATTGACTTCAGTACAGCTACTGTAATGTAATTTATGCCAGTCAAAAATCTGGCTGCATAGGTATGAAATGCCAGTTCTTCAATAGCCTGACACCAGTTTACCTAATTTGTTCTGCACATAATACTTACCAGTTTTATTTGCTTTTCTGTAACAGGATGGTTACAGATAGATACCAGATGGTGTCCCCATCAAGCGTATCCAACAGTTCTGTATTTTCACTTTGGCCTCAGCTACATGAGCTTAATCCTAAAAGGAAAAAAGAATATCTAATGATGATGGTCCAGCAAAATTCAAATATGGTAGTTATGTCTGGAAGCGGGGAAAAGACACCTCAGAGAAACAAAAAAGAATTCAAATGAGTTTTAATAAAGTCTAGATCAGCAATTACTGGCCTCTAAAAAACATAAATATAGTCACATTAAATATAGTTACATAAAAGACGGCAGAAACTCCAGAGAGTTTCTCTGGTTACTTGAAAGTATTTGGATTTCACCCTGAAAATCCTTGACCTTTGCAAGACACTGATGCAAATTAAATATCCATTTTTATGAAGTTTTCCCCTTCACGCCATTATAAATCTTGCACTCCTGTAATAAAGCCACGGGAGAGTGCTGGGTCAAAAAAAGAAAAAAAAAAAGATAAGTGACTTTATATTTCACATGTGGCAATGGCCCTACAGCCTCCATAAGTTATTTGTTTTCTGATTGTTCATCCCCAGAAATATACGGTGGCTCTTCTGGACATTGGTACTAAGACCCAAAGGGCTCTGGGGATCACAACATTTCAGCCCAATTTTTAAAAGCCCTGAGCAAATGCACATTTCTGAAAACTATTAGTTGCTTTCCTTCATCTTCCCAGGAAAGCAATAGCAGTATTAGTTTTTTGTTGTCTACTTCTTTGTTTCCCAGTCTTCTACTCTGTTCTTTTAAAAAAATTGGCTCTCCTCCGTTGTTGGAATCCTATCAATAAAATAGCTTTTTTGCAGGGGGTGCACCAGCACAGAATGTGAAATGTCGTGCACTTTGGCATGCAGTGCTCCTCTTTTCAGAGACCAGTTTTGTCAATGGAGTCTTCTAGATTCCATGTTCAGAGAAAATTACAAGTGTGACTACAGCTTTCTCCTTTCCCCATAAAAGCACCAGGTTCAGGGAGGCTGTAGCAGTTAGAGTGATACTGTTCAGTTTTATCCCTTTTTGCATTCTTGTTAGGAACACAGGATTTGACATACTGGCTTAGACCATTTGTCTATCAAATCTTGTACCCTGCCTGGGGAAGTATGAATACTTTCCTTCAGAGGAAGACAACTCTCCCCACCCCAGTTCACCTACCCAGTTGGGCTATGCTATAGGTGGGGAGGAAGAAAGCCCTTTTTTTGGCCTCTGTATGAGGAGCTCGTTCCCAGAAGCACCAGCTTCTGTGCAGAATGGAATTACAGTTAATCCAGAAAGATTACCAGGCAGATTGATTATACTTAATGTGTACAGTGCTTTGAAGTTCTAACAGGTGAAGGTATTACTAGAGATGGGTTTGAGCTGCCAAGTTTGGCTCAGGTTCCAGATTTGAACTCTCTCAAAGAAAGAGGCATTCGGATCCAGGGTTCTGGTTCAGGATCTGTAAATAGAAAGGTGAATAGGCTGTGAAGTTTGAAAACAGCTACTGGAAAAGTTGAGGGGGAGAGTTAGGTTTGGGATGTGGATGTCTGGTTCTTACCCATCCCTAATTATTATTAGACATAAGCTTGAGCCCAAACGTTCGCAGTGCAGCTATTGGTGGGTATTGAGATCCAGGGATTGGTGCTGCCCTTCATAAAGGGTGGCTGTTTGGAAAATGCAGATACAAATCCAGGTCCACTTAAAAGACGGGGTATGTTGGGGCCTGGGCTTTTGATTCTAGTTCATCTAATTATTCCTTTTTTATGTTCAGCAGATTCAGAAATGGAGTGGTAGCAGTGGGCTCACTACAACATGCTTTACCAGCAGCTTGTTCTCAGGTGCTGCCTTCTCTCATCCACCCATTTCACCAAAGCCCTGCTCTTGTGCTGAAATTCTTTGGAAAATATCTGCTTAGCAGGTTCAAACGCTAGGGTGGTTCGAAGGCCAACATTCTAAATATGCTCCCTGGTAACCCTGCAAGAGGAAAGTGGTTTCCCTGAAGGAATTTTCTCTGGTAACCCTTAGGGCTCAATAGAGACACCTATTCTATTGACTCCCCTCCCATCCGCGATATGCCTTGGGAAAAGACTGCAGAGAGGAGCCAATCAGTGACTGCAGAAGCAGCCAAAACAGGGACTTTGGGACATTCAGAGAACCTTCTACATTTTTGTATGGACTTCTTTGTCCTGTGCTGATTGGCTGTTTGTTCCCCCCAGACTCTTCACCTCAGCTTTACTCCATGCCTGCTCCTCTCCTCCCCTGCTCTGTCCCCCCATAGCCCCTTCCTTTTTCTTTCCATTTAGCTGAGCCCCTTCCAAGTAAACCCAATTCCCCTCCTCCCCATGAAATTGTGGAACTGACATGACATTTTCTACCATCACATGGTTCACAATGGATGCTCTACCTCCTCCCCCACAATGTGTCAGTCTTATCTATTTAGATTGTAAGCTTTTCAGGGCAGGGACTTCTTGCTACTCTGTTTGTACAGCACCTAGCACAATGGGGCTGCATTCTTGGTTGGCCCTTATTAACTGCTGTAATCAACATGATTAATAAAAACCAGCAAGATGGTAGCCAGCAAAAGTATTAGGCAGCTTAATCTGAAGTTGTATTGCTATTCAGGGGACATCAGAGTCTGTCTATTTCTTCCCTCCTCAACAAGTATGGCAGTTTCTGTGCTTTTTAAGGCCTCAATCCTTAAAACACTTACGCCAGTCCTTAATTTTACTTGACTGAGTAGTGCTATTATGATCAATGGGTCTGTTCATGGTAACAAAGTTCAGCACATGTGTACTTGCGGGACTGGGGCCCAGGTGTCTGCTTGGAAGTCATTATGCAACTAGCTATGGCTGAATCCACCTCACCCAGAGTTGCTCCTTGGCACTTAGAAAAATACAAGAAGGTCCTTGAGTCTGCAGTTTGATGAGAGGACAATACATTGTTAGTAAAACCTTGAATGTCTTGGGGTTAATTTTGATCCTGTGCTTTCTTTTGCTCAGCATATGGCAGCGGCACTTGGGTCAGCTTTTTATCATCTAAAAAAAAATATTGCCAGCAAAAATGGGATTCACTCAGCATGGCTGACTCTGCAACTCTCACCCAGGGTTGATTATCACAATCTTTGCCCGTCGACATATGCTCTGTGCTCCTGTCAGCCAGACTTCTGCCTAGGACACATCAGACCTGTCCTGCTCTCTTCACTAATTTCCATTTCACAAGCACATTATGTTTCAAATCTTGATCCATTACTACCGGTATGTTGTGAAATGAATTGTGATCTCACAACCATGATCAATACCCCCTCCAAATACCCCCAATACCAAAACGCACCTCTTAGGATCCAGGGGTCATACACATGCCTATCACAACATGTAGTGTACCCCATCCAGAGCATGAAAGCGCCAGTAACAACTGTGGGGGTGAAGCCCAGACAATCACTATCCTCTCAAATGATCTCACACAGAAAAATGATAAAAGATGAAGACACCGTATCACCTGTGAATGAACACATTTCACAAATCGATTACAGTACTCCGTGTCTGGTCTTTCAATACTTGTTCTCAAGGGAAACCTGCACAATGCCTTCCAAAAGCAAGCCCAGGAACTGAAATTTGTAACTCTGCTAGACACCAAAAGCCATGGACTTAACAAGGAAACTAGTTTTGTGGCTCATTACAACAATCTGTAACACACCACACTGCCTGCTACCTTTAACCGTCCCTTTCTAACCTTTATGCATAACAATTTAACCCTAATTGACCACCTCCAACATGTGTTACCTCTTCTGCTTAGCAATCTCTCCCAATTTTTATTTAAGTCAGACTCTCTGCTTCCTTCCCCAGACCTGAAGAAGCACCCTGTATAGCTCAAAAGCTTGTACCTTCCACCAACAGAAGTTGGTCCAATAAAACATATTACCTCGCCCACCTGGTCTCTCTCATATCCACTAACCAACACGACAGCACCTTATTTATCAGTCCTGTATCTTTATGACCTTTAGGTCCTTTCTATTTCTGGGTTCCTACCTGTCCCAACATCCTGGTTTTGCTTAACCAATCATTTAGGGATTTGCTCACAGTTGGCTTGATCCTGTAAGCATCTAGTCTTGCTATGGACTCTTTGCACAAGGACTAATCTAAGTAGGATTGAAATCTGTGCCCCTCTCTCCAGAATCCTTTGCTCTTGGAACCTAGGAGAAACATTGCAGTATAGAGCACATGCTGATGTAGTTGCAAGCCAAAGCTGGGTGTTCAGTTTGGCTTATTTCTTTTGCAAGGTTTTGGTAACATGCCAAGATACACAGGTGGCTTGAAGATGGAGATTCTAAAAAGAAGCTTTTCATTTCAAAAAATATTTCAAAAGAAAGTATTGTTCCACTTTCCACAGCACTGTATCTGACTGAAGCTTGAGCCCTTCGCTATGTGAGTAATCACGACAGAAGGTAGGCCCTTACATCAAGCCATTGGGACGATAGCAACATGCGCTAGGTACCTTTCAGAGCATGCCAGAAGGGTCTACTTGGGGCAAAGTGCAACACAATAAAATTTCTCCTAAACAAAAATCTGCTTTTTGTCCAAAAGGTTCTAGTTTTTGTGGAAAAAACAGAGAAAACAAATTTCCCTCCCCGACCAAACACACTTTTTGGGAGTGGAACACCAAATGTTTTCAATTTTCTGCAACTGAGAAAAAAACCCCTTTTTTTAAGTTTAAAATTCAATAATGTTTGCTTTTTGGTTACTTTATGAACATGGAAAAATTCAAAGACAAATAGTCATCTCTACTTGGAAGGGTACTCCAAACCTAGGACCTGCTGCTTAAAAGGCTCCACTTCCAGCTGCATCAAGACCTCTACCTAAACTCCGGTAGTTACAGTGGGCAGGATGGTTGCTGCTTCCCTGGTGAGCCCTGGAAGAAGACATTATCCTGGGCATCCCAGGGGTTTTATCTTGTTAAAGGCTTGCACCAGAACCTTGTCATGCATCAGATTGTGGCTGAAGAGCCGGAGAAGGTTGCAGGTACTTATGTAATATATTCCCCTTGGCTTGTCCTACATGGGAACTGCGGTGCAATCTCATGTAGGTAGGGTAGTCCAGTGGTTACAGCACTATTTTAGGACTTGATGCCTAAGGTCAATTCCCAGACCTGCCACAGCCTTTCTGTGTGACTTTGGACAAGTCACTTAGCCTCTATGTGCCTCAGTTCCCCATCTGTAAAATGGGGACAATAGCATTGATCTAGCTCACTTATTTGTGAGGCTAAATATGTTCAAGACCTTGAGATGCATTGAAGACTGTGAGGTGCTCAGATTAAATGGCTTCCCCCACCCTGGCCATCATCACTGTATCTACTTCAGGTACAGTAAATTCAAATAATCCAGACACAAGGTCACAGACACATGGACTGCTGTAGCCTGGCATTAGAGGAGATGAAAGGGGAGAATCTCCAAGTCTCAGATAGAAGACTTTTCTTCTTTTAAATAACTTTTGAAATAAATTTGCTGCTCCTGAGAGATGTGGGCCTGATGGCTGTGGAATAGAGGATTCCCTCTGTTTGTCACAATACAGGTATCTGCATGGTGCAGTCCCAGCCTGCCCTCCTCTGGGGGAGGATCTCGGAGGAGGTGGGGGCAGGAAAGAGTAGCAGCTCCAATGGTGCAGAGAAGTGCAAGCTGCACCCCAACAAGCAGTGACTTGAGCCCCCTATCCGTTGACGAGGGTGGAGGGAAACCTTGTGAAATCAGTTGCTTATTTATTTTTTATATTCTGAACACAAGCAAAAAATCTGATGCATGAATAAGAATGAACTTTGGAGATATCCTGAAGCTGCATTTGCACAAGGCTGAACTGTGCTGACTCCCGCCGAACTGAATGACCACCAGAAACAGGTAACAGCTGGGGAACATCTGCTCATCTATCTCCACAGCTGAATATTCAAGCCTATGCATCATGTACCAGGGACAAGTGATGGAATCAAGTGTTGAGACACAATAAATATTCAGATGAAATTATCTAAATCCTTAGAGACAGCAGGTTAGATAACTATGTTCTCGTTCTCTTTTTATTGGAACAAAGTGAGCAGTTAAGAATGTAATCAAAGGGCCCGGACATACATTTGATACAATGTCTTTTGTAGATTGATGCATTTTTACAGCTACAGAGCTGACAGCTGTCGAAAGCAAGGGAGTGAGAGTACTATGTGGAAAGAGGGCAAGAGGACCTGCCAACAAATAGGGATTTCGGAGCACTCAAGAAGATGGCATGGAAGATTGTGAGAGGGAGGACACAGCGAACAAAAGTATCCTACCACGGGGGCTGGGGGGGGAAGCTTCCTCGATCTAATTGAGCTTCTATTCATTTCACCTTTTTAGAAAAAAAAAGAAAGGTGCTATACTCATTGTACCTAGGATGAACTCAGGGATATTTAAGGCCGGATCTTGATCCCACTCAAGTCAATTGTAAAACTCCCGTGAGCTGCATTGATATTAGCATAACCCCTGCTAACACGGTGTGGCCCTTTGTTCCCTCTAGTAGCTAGGCCATGCGAAGAGGTTTGAGAGTCTGCTTCTGCCTTCAAGCTAAAGGAGCTCATCTTTTAGCTCCGGTAGTAAAGGCTCAGATGTTCAGCTCCAAGGGTTAGGAGTTCATTGCCCCCAGATGTACCAGCCAGGGGCACTGTGATGACGGGGCGCTGTGTTTGTGCAGGTTACAGTAGGAGTTAGCCTGATTTTTTTTTTTTTTTTTACAATAACAATTTGTAATTGTCTTTGATCACATCAGCTACCAATAACCAGAGCTGAGAGCAGGGCCGCTCAAGGGGTTTGAAGTGTTAGCACTCTTCAGAGCGTAGACTATGGTCAGTGAAGTGACAAGAGCGACAGACTCCTAGTCAATCAGGTGGGATGCGGTAGAAGGAGCTACGAACTTGCATTTATGTAGTTCAAGTCACTAAGCAATTATTTAACTGAGCCCCACAGCACCATTACAAGGTATGTATTTCTTTGTCTATTTTACAGATAAACTAACCAAGCCATAGATAACACAAGACTGGGATTCTCGAGGGAGCCTAAGGGAGTCATGTCTCGCTCACATTGAAGTTCAGAATGAACAGATGAGAAGGAGAATGTCTCCTGACTCCTTTAGGCTCCAGGTCACACAACAAGTCAGAAGGAGAAGCATGCATAGAACAAAGACGTCCTGACTCCCAGTTTTGTATTCTAACCAACAGATCACACCGCCCTTCCCTTAATACTTGATATCTGTTGAGATTTCTCTCTCACCTTCTGTATTGTTCTCATAGCCCACATGTCCCTTTCCATCTCCTACTCTTTCCCCATAAAACAAAAACAGAAATAATTTAGCATGGCACATGGATTTTATTTGTCATTGAATATTTCTCCAGATGCAGTCACTGCCAAGACATTCTCTTTGAATCACGAAGCATTTGCTGACTAAGACTGAGCCCTAGCAACACAAGAAACAGAATGTGATCTTATTCTACCATTCCAATCATAGACTATGTCTATACTACCACTTATGTGGGTATAACTTATTTTGCTCACGAATGTGAATAAGCCACCCCACTGAGCAAAATAAGTTACACTGACCTAAGCACTGGTTTGGATGGTGCTAGGTCATGCTGACATAGCTACTGCCATTTGTTGGGGGTGGACTGAGTCAATGGAAGAGTTCCCTCCCATCAGCTTAGAGTGGCTAAACTAGAGAGCTTACGGTGTGCCATAGCCTGATGCACATCTTGCATTTTCCCTTAGAAAAAGAACTTGGGCCCCAATTTTCAAGTACATCCAACAGCCAGCAGGTTCCATGGTTCTATGATGGAGCTGCTGGGTGCCGAGAGTTGTAGGAAAAGTGTTGCCACTTCTTATATATGCCTTTCTGGCTGCAGAGAAGTTCTGAAAATTGACCCTCAGTCTATTTTTGCTCACAAAATCTGCTAAAACCCCCAAATTAAAGCTCTAAAAAACAAAATTAGAAAGGCCAAGGCACAAAAGAAGATTAAACTTGCTAGAGACATAAAGGGTAACAAGAAAACTCATTCTACAAATACATTATAAGCAAGAGAAAGACCAAGAACGGGGTAGGCCCGTTACTCAGTGTGGGGGAGGAGAGAAAAACAGTAACAGAAAATGTGGAAATGGCAGAAGTGTTAAATGATTTTTGTGTTTCAGTTTTCACTAAAAAGCTTGGTAGCGATTGGGTGTCTAACAGTGACCATCAGTGAAAATGAGGTAGGATCAGAGGCTAAAATAGGAAAAGAATAAGTTAAAAACTACTTAGAGAAGTTAGATATCTTCAAGTGACTAAGAAGTGATGAAATACATCCTAGAATACTCAAGGAGCTGACTGAGGAGATATTTGAGCCATTAGCGATTATTTTCGAAGAGTCAGGGAGATGGGAGATATTCCAGAGAATTGGAAAAGGGCAAATATAGTGCCGATCTTTAAAAAAGGAAAATAAAGACAATCTGGGGAACTATAGACCAGTCAGCTTAACTTCAGTACGGGGAAAGATAGTAGAGCAATCAATTTGCAAATACATAGAAGATAAGGTAATAAGTAACAGTCAGCATTGATTTGTCAATAACAAATTGCGTCAAACCAACCTGATAGCTTTCTTTGACAGGATAACAAGCCTTGTTAATGGCGGGGGGAGGAGGGACGGGGGAGAGAGTGCAGTAGATGTGGTATATCTTGACTTTAGTAAGGCTTTTGATACTGTTTCGCATGAACTTCTCAAACAAAATTAGGGAAATACAATCTAGATGGAGCTACTATTAGATGGGTGCATACCTGGTTGGAAAACCCGTCCCAGAGAGTAGTTATCAGTGGTTTGCCGTCAAGCTGAAAGGGTATGTCGAATGGGGTCCCGCAGGGATCAGTTCTGTTCAACAGCTTCATCAATGATTCAGATAATGGCATAGAGAGTACACTTATAAAGTTTGTGGACGATACCAAGCTGGGAAGGGTTGCCAGTGCTTTGGAGGATAGGATTAAAATTCAAAATGATCTGGCTAAACTGGAGAAATGGTCTGAATAGGACAATTCAATAAGGACAAATGCAAAGTACTCCACTTAGGAAGGAACAATCAGTTGCACACTGAAATGACTGCCTAGGAAGGAGTACTGTAGAAAGGGATCTGGGGGCCACAGTGGATCACAAGCTAAATGAGAGTCAGCATAACACTGTTGCAAAAAAACAAACAAACAAAAAAACCCCACACAAACCTAATTCTGGGATGTATTAGCAGGAGTGTTGTAAGCAAGACACATAATAATTCCATCCCTGGCAGTGAGTGGCGAGCCTGGATTGGATTTCTTCCCTCCCCCGACATCTGGGGGTGAATCCTTCCTCCAGCACAATTGCTTCCAAGGGTGCAAGGGAAGGCAGACTGCACTACGCTGCCCCCGCCAGAGAGTGGATCTGACCCATAAAATGATCATCCAGAAACTCAAACAGCGCAGATTACAGTCATTCACTGTCAGTGGTAAAAGCTTTATTACTCTACTTAGAGTCAGAGGACTTGCCAAAATATTAAAATAGAACATAATACATCTGCAGCAAAGCTTTCCAACATTAACGAAACGTATTGGCATTGACAGAACAATTAGATTGATTCACCTCTTACAGGTAAACTGCATGAACTGACTCATCTCAAAGGGCGTTAAACTGTTCAGCTAAACCATTAATCTCTAGAGGCCTGACATCAGACATTAGATTCACTTTTACATTTGTCATTGTGTTTTAACATTATTATTAAAGTACCAAAAAAAGGCAGTTCTCAAGAATAATTTATAATAATCTAAGCCCATCATTCACAATAGCATCCTAAAATTTACAAGAAAGCTTTAACAGCATTAAGGGACATCATTTCTATAGTGCCATCTGTTAAGACTTGCATTGCCCAGGTACGTAGCATATAGAAAGTGGCTGTTACCAGATAGTTTTATATAAAGAACCCATGATGCCAGACTTTTTTCATAAACGAGTCTAATAATCTGAGTTTCTATTGGGGCTACACGACAAAGTTTGAGGCACTGATCAAATATAACGAGGATTATGTTAGGCATACAGTTTAATTGAGCCTTTTTCGGGAAGTTTTTTCCCCAGATGATGCTGATCTTTATTTAGCGTTGTGAATATAAATGGCCTTTTTTCAAATAATAAAAAGTCTTCATAATTGGCTAATATAATATGTAAAAAAAGAGACTGAGGATTTCCTAATGTGAATGCACTAAAGCAAAGTGCATCAGAGCACACGAGTGAGCTACGCTCCAAACCTGCCAAAGTTAAGGGTTTTTAAGGTGTCACTTTATCCTTGTAAGCAGGCTCCAAGTCTGATACCTACCTTCAAAGTCACCCTTCTGTAAACAGATGGTTTTATTTGTCCTCCCCAGATATCAAAAAAGGTATATCAAACTGGGGCTTTGAGGACTGCACAGTACTATGGCCACATAGAAACAGGTAGCACCGGGCATAGGGAATTGGACCTCACTGAAAATCAACAAAATGCGGAGAGTGGGACCAACATAACCCAGCTAGTTAGTGTTTTTATAAAGTACGAGTTGTATCTTCAAAATTCTGATTAAGATGCAAGTGAAAAGGAGGTTAGTAGTCTCACTTTAATCCCCCCAGTGGCCACTGGTTCACATATTTGTATATCTGCACAATAAAAGCTTGCTATGTCTGCCAGTCCCTGCTCATCAGCCATCCAAAACTTGGTATGTCAGAGGTGCTACAGGTCAGGAGCAAGCTGCAATAGCAGAGCCGTACGTAGCAATCCCCATGTCCATGGCACGTGCCTTCATTATACCTCCCTCCAGCCAGTGCTCTTTGTTTCCTATCTTTAAAAAAAAAAAAAAACAACATCCCAGAATTAGGTTTGTGTGGGGTTTTTTTGTTTGTTTTTTTTGCAACAGTGTTACGCTGACTCTCGTTTAGCTCGTGTTCCACTATGGCACCCAGATCCCTTTCTGCAGTACTCCTTCCTAGGCAGTCATTTCACATTTTTTATGTGTGCAACTGATTGTTCCTTCCAAAGTGGAGTACTTTGCACTTGTCCTTATTGAATTGTCCTATTCAGACCATTTCTCCAGTTTAGCCAGATCATTTTGAATTTTAATCCTATCCTCCAAAGCACTGGCAACCCCTCCCAGCTTGGTATCATCCACAGACTTTATAAGTGTACTCTCTATGCCATTATCTGAATCATTGATGAAGCTGTTGAACAGAACTGATCCCTGGGGGACCCCATTCAACATATCCCAATGAAAAGGGAAAATGAAGAAAAGATTGAGACATTTCTGTAGGTAATGACTAGCCTATGCAGACGGGACAAATTCTCATGCAAGAATGGGTAAGTGCACTAACCTGAGGCATCGGAACTACGGGACAGATTGTGCCTGACCATAACAGGGTCATGCATAAAAACAAGGGGTGTAAGAACCCCCAGGTCCCCAGTGTGAATGCATTAGCACTGCCTGGAACTTGGGGCGAAGCATGAGGGAGAGAGAAGGGATTTGGTGCTGTCCTCCTTTCTAGTAGGTGGGTGCAGAGGGAATTGCAGAGCGGTCTGTTGCCCATCATGGTGGTACCTAAGCACCTTGCAAAAATAAGTTGTGTAATGAACTATCCCTGCTTCTCTCCCCCACCCCTGGGCAGCGGGAGGGTCAATATATACTTACTATGGAGGAGGGATGGAGTCACAGTGGTTGAGGCTCCACTTCCCCTCTCCCCCGAAAGGGGCAGAGCCAGAAGCAGAGGGTGAGAAGCAGGAATAATAAATGATCCAGCGAGTTAAATCTGCTTCCCGAAGCATTATCTCTTAGTCCTTTCTGCAGCTGCTAATGCTCAGCTGTGGGGAGAGGGATCCTAGAGCTGGTCCATGGCATGTAGACCCTCCGGCAGTGCAGAAAGCAGCTCATCCACATGGAAGCTCCAGGATGGGAATAGAGTTTGGGGATGACCTTCACAGTTCATGGACTACCCCTTAGCTCCTCCCCATGAGGACAGCACCAAACAGAAGCTCTCCTATCGACTGGGAAAGCGAGCAGTGCTTTAGTACATATTAGTCAGTTAACCCTAACGGGGACCCTTCGAATGACCACAGTCAGCTAATCTGTTTGTACACATCACTAACTTGGTCTACAAGGTACAACATGATGTTTAAAAACATGCAAACACGACCTATTTTCCTAGTCTAGACATGTCCTGAAAGGTCTGTTTCCTTGGTCCTCTGCTCCACTCCCCTTGGTTTTCTTTGAGACTGTCCAATGTGCCATTACTCTGCATCATTTTCTCATGGCCATGCTGAATATACACAAAGAAACCCATTAGTCACAACTCCTTCTCACTAGAAGTGCTATTGAGAACAAAAAAGTAATTGCATTGTGGCTGTTATACTGTGTTCTCTTACAATAAATTCACCCCTGTGCAGAGAGCCAGTACAAACCTATGCACCACTTAAGACCATTTTGAATCTTCAAACCAAGGCTGAAGTGGTATATAGATCTTGTGCTGGCCCTCTGGATAGGGATGAGTTTCATCCTTATTGACTATCTGTGTGAAAGTTATTGATCCTATTAGTGCTAATGGAAAAATATCTAAAATGCAAGTCATTTTCTATAAATATTAGATTGAAGACCTACAGCTGGAATATCTATGATTAATGTTTTACTGAAGCATGTGAAATGTTTTGGCACTTTCCCTTCATAAAACTGAAATTGAAACCAGCTTCAGGGTACATGACCAAAACAAAAACAGCTGTCAAAGAACCAAGTAGCAGTCCAAAAAGCTAAACACCATATACAGATGTCCATACAACTAGAAGAAAAAAAAGTATATTTTAGCATGTTAAGCAACTAGATTTGCCTTAAAATGTGGGCTCTTACTAAAAATGTTGTGTTAAAACAATTATGCCATTTTCCAAATCACCCACCTTAAGAAAAACAGAGTAGTAATCTAGCATAAAGATGCCAGAGAGATTAAAAATCAATTTGCACATTTTAAACCAGAAACTGGATGATTTCTATTTTAAAATTTCAAATTAAGAGATTGAGGATTTTCTAAGCTTTGAAATGAACAGGTCTTGTTTCCTATAATGCAGATGAAGGTTCTGATGCTGCAATGCTTTTGTCAGATGAGGAGTCCCATTAACTAATCACACAAATCAAGGCTTGCAAGGTGCAGACAAGCTGTTCTATCTGTTGTGTGTTATTCTGCAAATGAAATAAAGAAGGTCAGTTTACCCATAGTCATTTGATTCACAGAACTGTTATGGGATGTGGCTTAAGTAACTAACAAGTGCAAACAGCTACTGTTGCAGACATATGCCAATGGAATTCAAGATCGACTTTAAAACTACCAACGCCCAAATCCTACTTGCGTTATCAGTTGGATGGAATTATGCAGGTGATTAAGGTGAGCAGATTTGGCCCTTCCAAGGAAATCACATTGGTTCCCAAGGAGAACTGTAACAATGGGCCAAATTCTGTCCTCAGTTATGCTAATGCCACTTTATTGACTACATTTTCTTTTGCACAGGTGTAAAAGAGGGCAACATATGTCCCAGTATTAGGGATACAAGTATCCCTATCACTGGTAGCTGACCCTGTATAAAGTGAAAAGAAATATGTTTGAATTTCATTCATATGCAAAACAGAACATTCATAAACAGAACAGGTATTAACTTGAAGCTACCAGGAAGTAAAGGCTGACTTCTAGCAACCTGAGTGCTGTCTCAGTTCAGAGCAACTGCCCCTTTTTTTTCCTCTCAGTGGTCCAGCAAGGACACCCACTCTCAGGCTTCCAACTCTTGACATTGCCTCTCTTGGCTGGAGACCTGCGTCTCACTCCCTTCTGACTGGAGTGTCTCCAGGCTGTACAGTTTCCTGCCTTCCTTGTGTTATTCCCAGTAGAGCCAGGTGTGGTGTTCAGATGTTGCTTGTAAGTATTAGAATTGGGAGCACTGGCTGCTGGGAGTCTGAAAGGACAGGAAACAGGAAGGAGGGGGGAGGAGTTGAAGAGGCTGGGGGAAAGCTACTGAGGGTACAGCAGCAGCTTGGAAAAGAGGTTTCCACTTTAAAAAATAAAGCCCTGGTGAAGTTTGTTAGTACGTTGCCTGGCTACTACAACATTTTGGCAACGAGGATGGATCTTCTGCCTCTGAACCCACCTGCACCCTTTCTACAAAGCCCAGGTGAGCCTCCAATTGCATTTACTGCCTGGATCCATATGTTTGAGACTTATCTGCTTGCAATCAGTGCTACAGAGATTTCTGAAGTAAGAAAGCGTGCTCTGCTAATCCACTGCCTTGGAGCAGAAGGGCAGAATATATTTTTACACCTTTCCCCTTGCAGGCGATAAATATGAGACTGCACTCACTGCATTAAAGAACTTTTTTGTACCAAAAGTGAATGTGGTAGCTAATCGCTACAGATTTCGCCAGTGTGAGGAGAAACCAGGGGAGACTATTATGCAGTATATTGCTTCCCTGAGGAGTCTGGTTGTAACTTGTGACTTTGGGAATAGGGCAGATGAGATGATTAGAAACCAGATCATTGAGAAAACAACCATGCTTCATGTAAGAGAACGTTTACTTCTAGAACCACAACTTACACTAGAAAAAGCAATAACCATTGCTACCCAGATTGAGTCAGCTACAGCTGAAACCAAAATAATGAGCATGGATACAGGAGGCACAGTCCAGGCTGTGACTCCTTTGCAGAAAAGTTCACTATCGCTGCAGACAAACAATTACAAGAGGAAAACTAATGAAAAACCACCAAATCAGCAAATTCAGAATACAGTAAAAGCATGCTTTCGCTGTGGATCCCCACAACACCTTGCAAGCTACACAGGATGTCCGGCAAAAGGAGCTCAGTGCAATCATTGCAAAAAGATTGGGTATTTGCTAAAGTATGTCGCAGCAGACAGTTCAATCAACAGATGCATGCAGTTACAATACCAGATGTTACTGTGCTGAGCGTGGACAAAATCACTACTGTACATATTCCAGAACAAATAAAATGCATGGTAAATGTTTCCGCCATACCCTCAGGCAAATCACACTCTATTCAGCTAATGTTGGACACTGGCTCAGCCGTATTTATTCTACCTGATTCCATCTATTTACATTACTTTAAAGATGTGCCTCTCACTGAACCCAAGCTTCATTTGGTGTGCTATTTGAAAAACCATATTCCAGTATGTGGCTGCCTGCCAGCAATAGTTACTTTTGGTGATTGCTGTGTAACTGCAGAGTTCTACATTGTCCACAAAGGCACTTCTATTCTTGGCAGAGATTTATTGGCTGCTTTAAATCTTAGGATAGTTAAATGGATGAATTGATCTTCCTCAGCAAAGCACTTTTGCGGTACACATACCAGTTTCAGCTGGGACCCAACATCTGGTTGAGGAGAAACTCGGCTGTGCTTATGGGTTTCTGCATAAAGTTAAAATGCGGAATAATGTGATGCCTGTACGACAGAAATTACAGCGCTTACCATTTTCAGTCAGGGAAGCTGTTTCAGAGGAACTTAGAAAACTTGTTCAAGAGGATATTATTAACTCCTCGGAATGGGTTTCACCTATAATAGTGACGCAGAAGAAGGGTGGAGGCATTTGCCTTTGTGTGGACTTAAGGGAGCCAAATAAAGCTATTGTGATTGACAGCCATCCTCTTCCTCACATAAAAGAAGTATTTGCAGAACTCCGTGGAGCAAAGATGTTTTCTACTCTTGATTTGCAGAGCGCAAACCACCAGGTTATGTTGCATGAAGATAGCAGAGACCTCACCGCATTTATTACACATGCAGGACTATTCCGTTTTAAACGTGTTCCATATGGTCTCACATCAGCCCCAAGTGCCTTCGAAAAATGATGTAATTGATTTTGAAGACTCAACATGGAGTTCAGTGCTATTTGGATGATATTATCATGTTTGGAAATACTTTGGAGGAGCATAACAACAACCTGCAGTCTGTACTAAACTGCATCAGCAAAGCAGGCCGCAAGCTCAATAGGTCCAAATGCAAATTTAGACAAACTGAACTCTCCTTTCTGGGGCATACAATTTCACAGGCTGGACTAAAACCTGATCCGGCTCATATCCTGGCAATTTCAAATGCTCCTCCTCCAACAGATTTGCAAACCTTACATTGCTTCTTGGGTCTTACCTCCTGGTATACAAAATTCATTCCCAGTTATGCTTCTGTCATTGAACCGTTATGAGAATTACTACGGGGAAGTTCAACCTTAGTGTGGACAACAAATGCACAAGCTAGTTTCAAAACGGTGAAAGACTTGATTGTACATAGTCCAGTACTTGCACTATTCAGTCCTGCTTTGCCCACAACTGTAACTACTGATGCTTCTGATTATGGACTTGGGGCTGTCCTCACACAACTTCATGAGGACAACACAGAGAGGACTGTTGCATTTGCTTCAAGGACACTAAGTAATGCTGAGAGGAAATATTCTACAGTTGAAAAAGAAGCACTTGCTTGTATCTGGGCTACTGAAAAATGGAGAACTTACCTGTGGGGCCGCACATTCAAGTTGCGCACAGACCACAGCCCTTTGACAATGTTGCTCACCACTAAAGAACTGGGAAGAGCAGGATACTGTATTGCTAGATGGTCTGCAAGACTACTTTCTTTCAATTATGAACTGGAATATAAGCCTGAAAACCAAAATGTGGTAGCCGATTGCCTTTCTCACCTGCCTTTGCCTTCACCAGATGGTCCACCGGAGGATGAGGATGTAGTAGTTGCGCTTATTACAAGCAGTCTCACTGCAGTTACAAGAGAACAATTCCAAGCTGCTTGTTCAGCGTGTCCAATTCAACAAAAACTATGGGAATTTCTGACAAAGAGATGGCCCAGTAACCCTAAAAACCTTGACCCAGTTTTGCTGCCTTATTTTAGAGTTCGGGATGAACTTTCTTTGCTCGATAGCTGTGTGCTACGAGGTACACACCGACTATTTGTGCCAGAAGAATTAAAGTCAAAACTCATACACCTGGCACACGATACTCATCAAGGACTACGGACCAAACAACGACTACGGGATCCGTACTGGTGGCCAGGGATGGACTCTCAAACTGAAGCACTCATAAAATCCTGTGTCACTTGCCAAATGCATGATAAGAAAGCAGTGACATGTACCCCTCCATTACAGCCTGTTCCTCTTCCTGAATCTGCATGGGAAAAAGTGGCGATTGACATTGTAGGACCCTTTGATAGTTCTTCAATTGACTGTCGTTATGCCATCACCTTAATAGACTATTTCAGTAAATGGCCTGAGCTAGCGTTTACATTGCAAATCTCTTCTGCTACAGTAATTAAGTTCCTCTCTTCAGTTTTTAGCAGGGAAGGTAACCCCAAAGAACTGGTTTCAGATAATGGTAGTCAATTTACTTCCCTGGAGTTTGAAACTTTTTTAGCAGAGAGGAACATTTTACACAGAAGGTCATCCCTATACTACCCTCAAGCCATTGGGGAAATCAAATGGTTTAACAGAAGTTTGAAAGAGAGTTTGCTTTCTGGAACTGGAAGGGCGATTGTAGATAACCTTCACTACTGATTTCTTGCAAGCATACCGGGCTACACGACATGCCACAATGCAAAGATCACCTGCAGAGTTACTGCATAGGAAACAGATGAATGCTAAAATGAACATTGCTGGATTGTTAAAGGCACGACCTGAGGCCCCAACCGAGCATGATGTGAGAAAAACAGTTGAACAGAACCAAGGAAAGTATAAGGCTTTCACAGACAAGGGGCGGGGTGCTGAGGAACCAAAGTTTCAGTGTGGTTCCTTTGTTAGAATATGAAAACCTGGAATTTTACGCAAAGGGGACCGTAAATTCACAGCTCCTCTTAAAATCATAGGTGTAAGGTCCCTTCTTCTCTATCGACTTTCTGATGGGTGGGTATGGAACGCTTCTTATCTTGTACCTGCCTATGCACCAAGAGGAGATTATGCCAACACCCAGTCTGTATTGGATGTCTTCACCGTAGTATCAACACAACAAGACATTGCACTGGAACCAGGGCTTGAGAGACGGCCTGTCAGACCCAGATGACCACCTGTCTGGACTACAGACTATGTTATGTAGTATCTATAGTGTTTTTAGTGTAATATTTCTGTCAACAATATAGTGCCTTGTTTCCTATTTGTTCCTGTGGTTAGAACAACGTTTATTGTAATTGAGAGAGTTTCTTAAGAGTGGAGGGAATGTGGTGTTTAGATGTTGCTTGTAATTATTAGAATTGGGAGGACTGGCTGCTGGGAGTCTGAAAGGACAGGAAACAGGAAGGAGGGGGAGGAGTTGAAGAGGCTGAGGGAAAGCTACTGAGGGTGCAGCAGCAGCTTGGAAAAGAGGTTTCCACTTTAAAAAATAAAGTCCTGGTGAAGTTTGTTAGTACCTTGCCTGGCTACTACAACACCAGGCTTCCCAAGCACACCTGCTTGCTTTCTCTTCAGAGATGGCGACAGTGTGACTGCCCCGAGCACAGAAATTTTTATGCAAGCTATTTTATTCTTAAGATAAAAAAACCCATACACACATGCTAATATGTGTACCAGAAATCACCTCAACTCTAACATGGGCTCTGGCAGGAGCTGTCCCGCAAAACCTACAAATGGATCTCTTCTATGGAGACAAGTTCATAAAAGCCTCAGCTCAGGATGAATACAGTCTTATGGGACCTCACTAGGCTCAGTCCTTCCAACCCTTCCCTAAGGAATGGGACCCTCCATGGACCAATGATCTTGTCCATTTACTGTGTCAGGAAGAAAGGCCCTGAGCCTGCTTAAAACCAAGATATTTATCTAAAAATCCTTTGTCCGTTGGTCTCTGGAGAATCCAGTTGTAACTGGGATATGCACTCCTCTCCAGAGGGGTGGCTTGCAAGGCCTGATAACTGGAGGAATTACATTAACATTCCCCTCCTACTAGAGGAGTTACATACAGTTCCACAATAAGAACTACACAATTTCATTTTTAATACAATGGATCCCAAAAGGTATCAAACCTAACTCAATGAGGTTTAACTCAATTGAATGAAGTTGATCTTAATTCCATAAGGTTTGTCCAGGATGTTGTAGGATAGAGCCCATCTGTCACAAATACGTCTTGTTATGGGCAAGGCTTCCAGGAATCAGCAGAGATTTAAACTGACAGGTGGACTAGCCTTGTCCCACTGAAGTCAATGGGAGCTTTGTTGATGACTCAAATGGTAACGGAACATGGACTTCGATGTTGTGCAAGTGTTGCCATTTGCCGATTCTTTCTCTGGAGTTAGACAATGCAGAGGAATCTTATAAATACTGCCATGTAGGGAGTAATCTGGCTTACTAACTTAGGGAACTGATTCAACACTCACCTAGATTTGATCCTGCAGACTCTTCTGCATGTGTTTAACTTTATACCCAGGAGCAGTCCTCTTGAGGTTAGTGCCGCAGGACTAGGGTCAGAGAGAGGAGAGAGCCACCTGCTGAATCCTCAGCTCTACTTCTTACAGCTCCTAGCATCAGCTTCCATAAGCCGTTGACCATGGTGTAGCTATTCAATTATAACTGGCTCTCCTAGTTTTTTATGTAGCAGATTTCAATGTTGATTTCTCGCTCAGTTATTTTTAACACTAAGCTACAGTGTTTTCAGCTAATTGGAACATTAAGGAAAACCAATATCAACAAAACATAGTTGTTCATGTATAGTCTTTGGCACAAACAAACCGTGTTTTCAAGTGTGTTTAAAAAATGCTCCTCGCAATTTTTATTAAAACAGGGTTAAAAAACCATCTCCAGCACAAAATTTGGCAGCTGACCCACAATCAAATTGCTGTGGCTGTGTCAGCTCCTGCCTTTAGGGAGCCTTTGTAAGTCTTGGTCACAATATGACAATCATTTTGGCAAGTAAAAACAAGAAGGGTTGGGTGGTAGGAAATCATGTGATTTTTTTTAAGATGCTGCTTTCCAAAGAGAGGCACGAAACCATCATAATGAATGCTAACTGCCAGGCTCCAGGGCTTCCCCAGAGTGCAGGCAGGAAGGGTATCAAAGCAGTGTGTTTTAATGGGAATGCTACGATATCTTCCTGGCACAAACTAGCAGGAGCCTGGTGGCATTCCAATGACACACAGCAAAACATCACTTCCAGCATCCCCCCCCCCCCTCCCCCAACTTAAAACCAATTTTGCTATTTTTTTGCTCTAGTGTGGTGTCATACATTGAAACACAAAACTCTAATTATAAATAGACCAGCAGTTCTCAAACTTCATTGCACCGTGACCCCCTTCTGACAACAAAAATTACGACATGACCCCAGGAGGGTCCCACCTGAACCCTGCTGCCTCGGGGCAGGGTGGGTAAAGCCCAAGCTCCACCGCTCTGGGCAGGGGGCCAAAGCTGAAGCCGAAGGACTTCAGCCACAGGCAGGAGGCCTGTAACTTGAGCCCTGTTGTCCAGGGCTGAACCCCTCAGGTTTTGGCCCTGGGTGGTGTGGCTCAGGCTTCAGCCCTGGGACCCAGTAAGTCTAAGCCAGCCCTGGCAACCCCATTAAAATTGGGTTGCAACCCACTTTTGGGTCCCAACCCACAATTTTAGAACTGCTGAAATAAATATAGGTCAAGCCTGTGCTGAATTTAGGCAGGGAGGGTCACCTGGTGGACAGAGAAGAGTGGAACTGGATGCCAGTGTTGTAGTCCTGATCTGACCACTGCTTTACTATGTGACCTGTGGTAATTCACTGAGCCTGTGTGTGCTGTAGCTTTCTCATCTGTAAAATGGGAGATGAATTTCTACCTCAGGCAGGTATAGTGAGATGGAGTTCATTTTTTGTAAAGAAAAATTCCTATTGACTTCACATGGTGCCAGGATTTCACCCTTTGAGTTCTTTGGATAAAGTCACTATTACTAAAATGTTTTGCAAAACATTCTTGTCATAAATATAAAGGGAAGGGTAAACCCCTTTAAAATCTCTCCTGGCCAGAGGAAAAATCCTCTCACCTGTAAAGGGTTAAGAAGCTAAAGGTAACCTCGCTGGCACCTGACCAAAATGACCAATGAGGAGACAAGATACTTTCAAAAGCTGGGAGGAGGGAGAAAAACAAAGGGTCTGTGTCTGTCTGTATGATGATTTTGCCGGGGACAGAACAGGAATGGAGTCTTAGAACTTAGTAAGTAAGTATAGCTAGGTATGTGTTAGATTATGATGATATAGCTAGCTAGGTATGCGTTAGATTATGATTTCTTTAAATGGCTGAGAAAATAGCTGTGCTGAATAGAATGAATATTCCTGTCTGTGTGTCTTTTTTGTAAGTTAAGATTTTGCCTAGAGGGATTCTCTATGTTTTGAATCTAATTACCCTGTAAGGTATCTACCATCCTGATTTTACAGAGGTGATTCCTTTTTACTTCTATTAAAAGTCTTCTTGTAAGGAAACTGAATGCTTTTTCATTGTTCTAAGATCCAAGGGTTTGGGTCTGTGGTCACTTATGCAAATTGGTGAGGATTTTTACCAAACCTTCCCCAGGAAGTGGGGTGCAAGGGTTGGGAGGATTTTGGGGGGAAAGATGTTTCCAAACTATGTTTTTTCAGGAACCCAGATAAAGTTTGGTGGTGGCAGTGGAAGTCCAAGGGTAAAATAGTTTGTACCTTGGGGAAGTTTTAACCTAAGCTGGTAAAAGAAAGCTTAGGAGGTTTTCATGCAGGTCCCCACATCTGTACCCTAGAGTTCAGAGTGGGGAAGGAACCTTGACAATTCTCTCTCTGCCCCCCAGCTACTGAGGTTCTGCAAAACTAAAATTGTCCCAGGGTTTTGCTCAGCATAAAACAGTAGAAGTAAGGAGTTGTGTGAAAAAGGTAGTGATAAGAAACTCCTAGCACAAAGCAGCCAGGATGGAGAGGTAGAGAATCTTT
This sequence comes from Chelonia mydas, assembly GCF_015237465.2. NCBI lineage: Eukaryota > Metazoa > Chordata > Testudines > Cheloniidae > Chelonia > Chelonia mydas. The sequence continues at coordinate 91,782,186 of NC_057855.1, forward strand.
GTCAAGAATTATAACATTCAAAAACCAGTCAGAGAACACTTCAATCTCTCTGGTCACTCGATTACAGACCTAAAAGTGGCAATACTTCAACAAAAAAACTTCAAAAACAGACTCTAACGAGAGACTGCTGAATTGGAATTAATTTGCAAACTGGGTACAATTAACTGAGGCTTGAATAGAGACTGGGAGTGGATGGGTCATTACACAAAGTAAAACTATTTCCCCATGTTTATCCCCCCCCCCCCCCCCCCCCCCCACTGTTCCTCAGACGTTCTTGTCAACTGCTGGAAATGGCCCACCTTGATTATCACTACAAAAAGTGCCCCCCCCCCCAGCTCTCCTGCTGGTAATAGCTCACCTTAAGTGATCACTCTGGTTACAGTGTGTATGGTAACACCCATTGTTTCGTGTTCTCTATGTATATAAATCTCCCCACTGTATTTTCCACAGAATGCATCCGATGAAGTGAGCTGTAGCTCACGAAAGCTTATGCTCAAATAAATTTGTTAGTCTCTAAGGTACCACAAGTACTCCTTTTCTTTTTGCGAATACAGACTAACACGACTGCTACTCTGAAATTTGTCAAGGTCCTAATCTAGGTCTTTGCTTTGGGAATGAACTTCCATTGGATGGTCCACAGCCTGCCCCACTGCTATGCTTCACACAGGTGCGTGGGCTGTGGCACTGAAGCATGAACCATCCCAGGAATTCTCCTGCTCCCTAGCCTTCTCCATTTACCCACAGAGAAGGAAGTGGAAAATTGCCCTCTTTCCCCAGGGCCGTTGATTGAGCTGTCAGGTGCAAGAGAGGAAGGGCAGGGTGTAAAAAATGAGATGGGGACAGGATAATGCGACAGCAGGGAAAACAAATAAGGCCTCCTAAAATCCACCAGACCAACAGGAGAATCCATTAAAAGCCAGCATGTTCTCAGCCAAGCCAAGACACCCAGTTAGCTAACTCTCACCGATCACCAGACACTGAAGGACCGTCTGTCCTGGAACAGAGAAGCCAGACACTAGATCATCATGTTACTGATGGATTTACTTAGGCAGCCTGGAGGACTTCTCCTCTGCTCTTTTCCAGCAGGAAGCCTCCGGACCTAGTCCACCCTGTCACAAGAACAAACAAGATAAAAAGGGAGTGAGCTCCGACCCACGCTTCCGTGTCAAAGCTTTTGACACGGTCTCCCACAGCATTCTTGTCAGCAAGTTAAGGAAGTATGGGCTGGATGAATGCACTATAAGGTGGGTAGAAAGCTGGCTAGATTGTCGGGCTCAACGGGTAGTGATCAATGGCTCCATGTCTAGTTGGCAGCCGGTGTCAAGTGGAGTGCCCCAGGGGTCGGTCCTGGGGCCCGTTTTGTTCAATATCTTCATAAATGATCTGGAGGATGGTGTGGATTGCACTCTGAGCAAATTTGCGGATGATACTAAACTGGGAGGAGTGGTAGATACGCTGGAGGGGAGGGATAGGATACAGAAGGACCTAGACAAATTGGAGGATTGGGCCAAAAGAAATCTGATGAGGTTCAATAAGGATAAGTGCAGGGTCCTGCACTTAGGATGGAAGAATCCAATGCACCGCTACAGACTAGGGACCGAATGGCTAGGCAGCAGTTCTGCGGAAAAGGACCTAGGGGTGACAGTGGACGAGAAGCTGGATATGAGTCAGCAGTGTGCCCTTGTTGCCAAGAAGGCCAATGGCATTTTGGGATGTATAAGTAGGGGCATAGCGAGCAGATCGAGGGACGTGATCGTTCCCCTCTATTCGACCCTGGTGAGGCCTCATCTGGAGTACTGTGTCCAGTTTTGGGCCCCACACTACAAGAAGGATGTGGATAAATTGGAAAGAGTCCAGCGAAGGGCAACAAAAATGATTAGGGGTCTAGAGCACATGACTTATGAGGAGAGGCTGAGGGAGCTGGGATTGTTTAGTCTGCAGAAGAGAAGAATGAGGGGGGATTTGATAGCTGCTTTCAACTACCTGAAAGGGGGTTCCAAAGAGGATGGCTCTAGACTGTTCTCAATGGTAGCAGATGACAGAACGAGGAGTAATGGTCTCAAGTTGCAATGGGGGAGGTTTAGATTGGATATTAGGAAAAACTTTTTCACTAAGAGGGTGGTGAAACACTGGAATGCGTTACCTAGGGAGGTGGTAGAATCTCCTTCCTTAGAGGTTTTTAAGGTCAGGCTTGACAAAGCCCTGGCTGGGATGATTTAACTGGGACTTGGTCCTGCTTTGAGCAGGGGGTTGGACTAGATGACCTTCTGGGGTCCCTTCCAACCCTGATATTCTATGATTCTATGATTCTATGATTCCCTGAAATCCATTAAGGACCTATAAAAAGAAAAGACTTTCCAATCACTGCTGATGAAAAAGTTCTCAGACCTCAAAGAATCTCAGGCATTGGTATTTTTCTCATTTAGGAGATGTCAGAAATGAGGTGATTGTCAGCTGTTTCTCCCATACCCATTTTATCCCTTTTGGTCTCTGCTGTTGTACTCTGGTCCTCTTCTGCTTCTTGTCTTTAAACTTTACAGTGCAAATGGGACAGAAATTAAAAGAGCAGTTATGAGTGATACACACCACAGTCTAAGATTTGTATTTATTATACAGCACATAATAACAATGGTATTGTTTGTTTGTTTGTGTGTGTGTGTGTGTCTGTGGGGAGGGGTTGTTTTTATTTTGTTCTGCTACCATACCATAGAAGTATGAGAATTGAGAGCAGGGAAATAGACATTTGCAAATGAGTAAAAAGCTTTCACTGAATATTAAAAACACTCTTGTGACTCAACTGTGTTTAGAACCGAATTCAGCTTTTTTTGCAAAAGCTGAAATACTAACAGGTTTGATGAAACAGCCCATGCATATACATGATCACAGTTGGCACTAACTGAAACATTATAGGCATTGCCATGGAAATTGAGGAAAGGAAAGCCAGTGCCAGTACACGTTAGATATCTCCCAGGAATTTAGTTGGGCTAATGGTTATGTTTCTATTGAAGTTACCAGCTAATTGCTGCAGGGTTTCCTTACAGAACTAATAGTAGTCTAATGGCTGTTCTTAGTCAATATCATTAGACTCCCATAGCATTCCTTGCTGCATATAACATTTATACCCATTCTGTAATGGTAGCTACAGTGGCTACTGAGGCAAGCAGAACACTGGTTCTCTGACCTCTGCGGACTGTGAGATGTAGAACATGCCCACCCAGCCACTGAGACTGGAAAACACAAGGAGAAGCAAACACAGATTTCAGGTAGCAGATGCAAATCAGAAGCTGAAGACACGGAGAAGGAACTATTTTCTGACCAAGCAGCAGTTGCGTGATCAGAAGGCCCGTGAGCTTTACTAATTGGCTACATTGGTTTGTGCTTTTTATTTCCAGCTGGTATCATCTTGTATTTAAATTGGCTTTAAAAAAAAACCCAACAACATAAAAGGAAGATGTCACAGTAGCCAAAGCCAGTTGTATGACAAAGGTTATGGAGCTTTTGTAACTCTGCCTCATGTCACACGATGGGGATGAGGAAATAAAACAGACTCCTTCCAGCACTCTGGAAGTCACGCCTTTATTACACAGTCCAGAAGCTTTAGTTTTTGCACAACACAATCAAACATCAGTTTTTAAGGCCGCTCAATATATGTCACTAAGTCAAGGCAGCAAAGAAAACAGATTGTACATCTTTGACAGAGTTTCTCTCACTGAATTAGTAGTCTCCCAACTAACAGAAATATTTCTGTGCACAGGTAATTTCTAATCTGTTGCTTATATAGTGGTTCGACAACTACGCCACAGCTGTTCATAATTATTTTAACTGGAAAAAAACCCATTACACATCACCTCAAGCCAATTTTGTTGTTTAATACAGTCTATCAACTGTGACAGATGTGGACAGCAGGTAGATTTCACTGCAGTAAGGGTGACCCATGATGAACTAATGCTGGCTGCTACTCCCTTCATGCCATTTTCAGTTGGCAAATGGCTTCTTCTCTCCCATGCTCCTTGTTGTATTTACCACCAGCTTCTTTAGGCTATCACGTCTTAAAGGCAACATTTGTGTTTCCGTGATACTCCAGTGGCACACATTTTAGACATACTTCACAGACAAACAGCCCTCGTTTGGAAAGTGCTCCTTAGAACGCTGACTCCACTTGTGGGGTTTCAGGACAGATACATTGTCATGCTTCCAGTACGCTGACCTATTCATCCAGTAAGCTGCTCAATGGACAGCATCAGCACAACACAGCATCAAATACTAAAACTCACTTTGTACAGTGTAATGAAAGCATTGTCTACACAGTTACAATAGGATTATGGCATGTAGTACAAAAATCCACACTCCTAGCTCTGTAACTAGCTAGTTGATCCGCTCATACAAAAACCTCCCAACTGGTTTTCCTTTGTGAGAGTTGTGGCATATTGGAAAATTGTGCTGGAATTTGTAGGCTGCCACTTTAATTGTAAGGGGGTTTCCTGTTCCTGCTTGCAGGCTAGGGGATTCTGAGGGAAAGCCTCCCATGAGAGCCAGTCTGGAATGAACCAGCCTGGAACAGGGTGGAATGAATTGTGCCTTTTTGCTTTAGGGAGCAGACTGCTTTGTCTCTCTCAGTTTCTGGTTATTGTATTTTGTGTTAATCTCTGGAGGGTCTAATAATAAAAGTCGTGTTACGTGGCAACCTGCCAGCAACAGCATTAGATGTTTTTAATCTAATCTCTGTGCGTATACCGTGAACATACACAGGAGTGTCCCTCAGTTTAGATCCCCATCCATGCTGATCCACCTCCCTTTTCTGCTATTAAGGGTTGATATCAGAAATGATGACTCAGGAAGCTTGAGGGCATTAGACAATTTTAGTTTTGAAAATAAATCCCCCCCCATGGGATTTGAAAACTTCTGGTACTATTGTTAGTTTATTAATTTTTTTGGGGAGGGGGAAAGGGGGCTTAAGTCTTTCAGCAGGCCACAACTAGGGGGAGGTGTGATGCAGAGAGAACATGACACCAGAATGTCAGTCCCTAGTAATCAGAGAGCTTGATGCCAATCAGGTATTGACTCATTCAGAGGACATAATGGTTACTTCATAGCTTTGTTGTATAATTACCAAAAGACACAGCAGAGGATCGTTATCCACAGTTTCATCACAAGTTCATCTTTCCTTCTGGAGGACACATGGAAGTAGAAACATGGGCATTAGTAAATCTAGATTTTACTCCTGGAACTGAGCAAGTTACAACTTCTGTCTGGCTCAGTTTCCACTCTGTAAAATAGAAATAATACCCATTGCTGATACTGATTTATTCATGCTTATAAAGTACTTTGAGCTCCTTGGATGGGAGGTTTTATAGAAGCACAAAGTATTATAATTATCCCCAAGTCCTCCATCATAGAGAGTTCCATTTCTTTGTTCAGCTTCTGGCTCAGTGCTCTGTTTCCCAGTTCCAGATTTATTTCTCTAAAGGGCCGATGAGCAGAGATGATAGGCTATATCCTTTGCAGCTAGGTCTCTCACCAAGAAATTCAGCTGCATTTAGGCCATCATCCAAAAAGGCATTGAAGTATGTGCTTAACCTTAGGCATGTGAATAGTTCCAAAGAAGTCAGTAGGAGGGTCTTACTGGCTTTCTGGACAAGTTACCAAGATTCACCCAATCTGTTCTCCAGGGATAGCACACGTCCTTACTGGCTGATGAACTGGGCAGCTGTTATCAGGTTATCTGCCAGTTTGCTTTGCAACCAAAGCCCTCGCACTGAGCCATCGTGTGGCTAAATACAGCACCCCTCTCTTCCTTCTGCTCACGGCTGTTTCCCATTCCCTTTGAACTGCAGGCTGACACTGCTGAGTCCTCAGATACTTCTTATCCTTTTTCTTTAGCCAGCCAGGCAGGCAGCAGCACAGGAGCCAGCAAACAGAGCTGTAAACAGGGGCATTTGAGT